>NC_091020.1:12671785-12983571 GCF_041296385.1 Aphelocoma coerulescens | reverse complement strand
TGTCTGCATTTTTTTTCTTACTGAAAATCAGCAGCAGCTTTCATCATATCAGAAGGTATTTTTGTTTGCTATACAATCGTGTCTTTCTGTCCACCTTTGATGGCCACAGAATTTTCAATTTCTTGGTTCAAATAACCATCACTTCTGCAATCTTAACTCTTTTTTCATAATTAATGTAATATTCCTAAATAGAAAAAAGCCATAGCTCTGGTTTTTATTTATTAAATCATAACACCATGCAGACAGAGTAGCAGAGTAATCTAGATAATTATCTTTTATGCTAAAAATTCCATCCATGCTTAAGAAATTAATCTGGTTTTTATATGGAACATTCCACAACAAAACAAGTAAGTTTTGAGCTGCACCTAAATGAGATGGATGGGCAGTTACAGTCCTTAAACTCCACAGCATTTCCAACAATCAGTGATTGATTAGAGCACAGTTCCTAGGTACCGTATGCAAAGCAATTACACTGTCCCCTGAATATCCTTGGCCTGAAGAGGTAGCTGGGAATGGACCATATTTCTCAAAGTGTGGTAACTCTTGTCTATATTAACAGAACAAAACAGAAGGAGCAAACTGCAGCAGATGCCTCTCCAGTACCTAAGTCAGGAGTTGCAGGGGAGCAGCACTGCTCAGCAACTACAAGGGAGTTGATCCCATATTCTTCTGTGTCTTACATGTTAATCACCTGTGTTTTCCCTGCCTCTGTTTAAAAATTAGAGCCAGTAAAAAGAATGTGTTTTCTTGGAATGCAAGAGCCTGAGAAATATTACTCCCTATTTTAATTATGTAAAAATTGTTGCTATTCACACTGATACAGACATTATTGGGCAAATGTATTGTTTACAGCGTGGGAGTAATACTAGGGATTTTCACTATGAAACACATGCAAAAATCCCCATCTTGTTTCTGAAATAGCATGAGGTCGTGCTCTTTCATTTTTCTCTTCAAGGCACATTATAATTATTGATGATGTAGCTGGGCAACAGCAAGTGAAGTTCAATGCTTCGAAATGTAGCAAGAGGAGGTTGTTGTGGAGACTACTTTTAGTAATTTCTAACTCCGAGTAATTATTAGTTCATTCCTTCTTTCCTGTATGTCAGGAAGGGGATGCATTAACTCATCACTTCAGAGTGTTGCAACAGGATCTATCCCTATAGGGGCATGAATTATCCCCGTTAGTGACAAGCAGTGGTCCCAGAAGTGTCACAGAAAGGAGGAACTACATGCGTGTCTGTCTGGGCAGTTATAATGGAATATGAGATGTTGTACAGATAATGTGTGCATGAGAGATTTTATTCAGGCCTTATCTAAAGGGAAAGAGTCCCCACTGTACAAATGTTTAGGTCCTTTAGCTGAACATCTTCACCTTCTGCCTTCCTGCTTTGTAATGCCTTCAGAATTCTGAGTGTGATCTCTCAGACACATGAGCAGAATAGTTAGTCCATGTACTGCCCTTGCATGGCAAATGGACCTCTTGCAGGTGGCTTAATATGGGCCCTTAGGCTTCTCTATCACAACTTGATACTGTCCTGGTCTTTTCTGAAAGGTCTGAGTCTTTTCTTTCAATAGTCATGAAGGACAATGCAGGATCCGTTGCTTCTCTCTGCTTGTTGGCCTCCTGCTACCCACTGCTGTCTAGGCTAGGGCTCTATATATACACCATATATACTGTCTATATCACTGTGGTGTTTTTCTAAAAGATATCTTGCTGGGGCACTTGGTCAAGTTGCTGGATTAATTGTACCAGAACCTTGGTATGGGTAAAAACTACTAGATTTTTGGGAGATTAGCCTTTAGGCTTTTTGGTAATTATTTTTTCTTTGACTCCACACTGATAAAAAAATACAGTACAGATGTCAGCCTCAATGGCACCTCTGTCTAGCATCAATATCTCACAACTGGAATAGAAAATGATTAGTGCCATTCACAGGCTAGATGATATCAGAAACAGTTTTCTGATTTTCTGCTCATATCCCAAGTTTGATTTGCTGCCTGGTGTTAGATCTCTCCAGTTCCCTTCCTGTGGTGATTCTTTTTCATACATATGAACTTTCAAGGTGAATTGGCGTGTCAGACTAATGAAGTTGTGAGTGGTTATCCACTGGGGACATCAGTGTTTGAGATCATGGCAGGTAAATCTCTCGATTTGAGCCTACCAGAATGCATGCAGGAGGCCTGCTTTTGGAATTTATATTTTGGCGTTTCCCTCCTTCCAGAAGCTATATTTTTCATATTTTCTGGCCTTCTTAATTAATTGTATCTCGGCAAAAATCCAGTTGACCTTTTAAGCCCTTCAACTTTCTCTTTAAGATGAGACATCTGGCACTCTCTTCTAAATGTGTGACCCAAAGTGAGTCTTGAATTGTAGCTTTACTCTGGTAATGACCCACTGCAATATACCTGATGGGATAAGTAAAACCAGCAGTAGATCCCCATTTTTCCTAACTCTTGTTCCTCAGCCAGGAACTTGGTAGAGTTCAGGAGCTGCTACAGAGCACCCTTGACTGACCCCTTCCTCTTAGGATGGGCGTATGACATCAGTTGCTTCCATTCTTCCTGCATTTTGCTTTTGGGCACAATGCCACACAAATCCATCTGAGTGATATCATGGCAATTTATTCTTACTGGGCTTTTAAAAACTTTGATACAGTTGGTACAGACTCAACTTTGCCCAGGCTTGTCCTATTTCTTCTCTAGCAATTCAGAGGAACACACTGGCTGTCAGGATATTTGGATTTATCCAGAAATACTTCTCTGACACCTTTCCCTGTAGCCTCTAATCTGTGTTACCACCATGTTAAATAAAGCTACTCAGTGCTGTTAGGAGCTACCCCACATAAACTAGAACAGTCAAGAGCTGAAATTCTTCATCTGCTAAATGGATCCCATTGATTCTGCCCTTCAGGTCCAAATAAACATTCTCTCTCTGGCGTCCATGAAGAGGCAATTTTACTTTTTGCTATGGTCAAGGGGCAGGGGAGAGAGACAAGGCAGATACAGAGCTTAGGCAATTTCATGCACACATTGAAGTAGCTGCTTGGATGTGTGTATTTGTCTTTTGAAAGACTTTAGTCTTATCTTGCAGCTTCAGCACCTTGTCAGAGTACAGAGTATTTCCCCAGGTGCTGGGGGCCTTAGGTGACTGCTACCTCTACTTCTAGCAAAAGTCCCTTCAGTGATCATGACCAATAGCAAATGCTTTTTCCAAGCATTTCACAGAGCTGTTAAGAGGACACACAGACACCTTGCAATAGTGAGCAATACAAAGACTCAAGCAGAAGCTGTGCTAGCTGTGAAATCAGAAACAGTTTAGCTATTGATTTTGACAGCAAGGGAATATTTTGGGTGTTTTACAGTGCTTTATTGTCCTGTGAAGGCATGTTAGCCTACACATCTTTTTTATTGTGCAGGCTGAATAGAGATTGCACACACCCCCCCTTAGTTCAGGATCCCCAACACTTCTAATTTCTCTGGCAATTGGTGAGGTAAAGGGAACAGGCAGTAGGTTCTTAGGAAGGCTGAAAGGAGAGGTGACCACCTACCTATCACCTTTATCAGAGAGCCAAGCCCAGCACAGAGATACCAACAGTCAGCACAGGCTCTGCCAGTTCTCCTGACCTCAAGTCACAGAAAACCCAAGCAAATGTTGTTTCTCTTTCCTTGCAGTCTGCTTAGAGTCTCTGTGCCTGAGATTTGGATCTGAGAGAAGACTTTATCTTTACATTAGAATGCAAAAATGCGAGACTTCCAGAGGCGTGAGAGAGCACACATCACCTCTAACAAACTTTTCTCTATTGCAGTGTAAGACCTTGTGCCTTCCCTTCTTCTATGCGTTTTGGGAGACAGAAAATCAAATCTGATTCTCTGAAAGAAAGAAGCAGAAGATAAATTAAATTATTGTAATGTTAACAAAATTAAAAACAATATCTCTGAGCTCAAATACTGTCTTTGTTCAGAATCCTCTGAAAGACGAGAGCAGCCTGTAACACCTGATGGAGCAAAAAGGAGAAAACACCTTACTAAAACAATAATCTAGCTACGCACAGTAAACAGTTACTCTAAGAGCAAGAATCCCTGGGAGAATTCCTACCAGTTATAAAACAGCTGAGAGATATTTCATACTAGTGATTTATAAATATATTTTGGGTTTAGGGAAAGCATTATTTTTAGCCAGATCATCTATTATAAAATTAAGTAATTTATTTTACTAGTAATAAATATTTAAGGCCCAACTGCTGTGTTTTATAAAATCTAAAAAATTATTAGAACATATGATCAGAGCAGTCAAGACAAAAGCCTTTGACTTAGTATAATCCTTTCTTTCACAGTCTGGGAAGGGATTTTCTCTCTCTAGTTACTTTGAAGAAAGATGTTATTACTTATACTTAGCAGTCATATACTTAAAAAAGAAGTGGTGAAAGAAAAGGTTTGGCGGTCTTGGATTCAGTTTGAAAGTGCTACCAAGTCTACATTGCTGATGTGACAAATGAACCTGGATCTAGTCTCCAGTTTGCAGTTGGAAATGGTGATGGTATATTGATTCTAAGGAGAATACATAGGACATCTCAGAAAAGCCTCCATGTATTTTAATTCTACTTTTGTTATTTACTTGGACTGTCTGTTTCAATCTCTACAACTCAACAAGTTTTGTCCTTGTTTATCTTTTAAAATGCATGAGTATTTTTCAGTGAAGGGAGTGTATAAAACATTGAGTCTCCTATGTTTGCCCTCCTGATACAATGTGGTGAGATTATTCTGGGACACATATGGTTTTCTTTGTAACATTAAAATTGTCATTAGCTCATAGTTCACAGCTCACGATGTCATGCTTTGACTGAATGAATCATTAGTATTTATTCCAAAGAGAGGGGAGCCATTCTTAGTTCCTCTTTCTTTGCATTTCCATCAATAAAGATGCTGCTAAATACAGCTCCCTACCTAGAAGGTGGCTTTTTACCTTTCCTAATGTCTCAGTGCCAAAGCCAGCAATCTCTGATCTGAAACTGAATATCAGATGCTTCTTGAAAATCAAAATGTACAGTGCATTGGGTCCACGTTTACTGTAGCAGTCACCACTGGAAAGAAAACCTCCCTCTATGTTAGTTAAGCATGTCCTTCCACAGACAATAAATCAGCTGTGTCTGGAAGGTCGGTGATGGCTTTCAAGGCACTCTGGTATTCAGTCTTGTAAAATTGCTCCCAGTAATTTTCCTGTTCTGCTCTGCTTGCTTGCCTATAATGGAGTTGATGTGCTCTTTATTTTTCTTTCTCTTTTGAGTAGGTGTTGTATGCTTGCCACTTGAGAGTTCTTTAGGGTCTTTTCCAAAATTATCAAAGTTTATAGCACACATTTTCAAATTATCATTCTTAAATATGCCCACAAAAATCTGCTGCTGCTCCCCAAATGCATCTTTCTACATGAAACTGCACATTAACACGACTACCATTTGCATTCACAGAGAATGTACAAATAGATGCTCAACAAATTCTGAAAAGATGTTCTGTGAAAATTTTGACAATTATTTAAGGCAAATGTTTTCTAACCTAATAGCTTATGTGTATGGTCAAACCCAGCAGGATCTTAATGTGCTCTTTGGCTTGTTGTGATGTAGATGACTCTCACAGTTACCTGCTCAGAGAGGCAAATTTAAGTCCAGCTCTAACTTTAAATCTGGGTGTGTATTTCAGTACTCCTGTTCTCTTTTTTTTTTTCAATTCCTTTCCCTCCAACTATTTTTAGATTCCCAATATCTATATATATACAGGGACTAAAACCACAGCAAAAGAAAGCAGGAAGATTTTTCAAACAACTCTTAAATTTAAAAATTAGATTAATAATCCTTAAATTTTTAATGCATGCTTATATTCAAATGGCTCTTCAGTTCCCACAAACTATCCCAAAATCCAGTTAGTATGGGTTTTTTCCATAGATTCTGGCTGTGCAGGTTCTCCTTAGTTTCTGAACACCAATCTATTTTCTTTCTGTCTTGGAAATTTTTACCAAAAATATTTGTCACTTCTGATCTCCATTGATAACTCCTTTGATATGAAAAGTAGAACCAATTCCAGTTTGCAAGTCATTCTTGTGATTTTTACATGGGACTACCTGCTATCATCCTAAGACTTCACTCTCAGGCTGTTTGAATGAAAAACACGTGGAAAGAGGCTTTACATGTAACAAATGTATCCCTTTTGCATTGTAACTTTTCAATTATTTTTTAATTTCATCTTTGTTGACATTGAGTATATTTTCCTTAACTAAAAATACTCTGTAAGACAACAGTGCATTAACATCTCACAGTATATGTAAAGTAGTTTTTTAAGTCTGATTGGGGATATTATGAAAAGGAAAAAAGTTATCAGTCAATACGTTCTTCAGACATCCTCAATATTTTCATCTTCTGACCATTTCAGAGTCATTCCTGGCAGCTTTGATTTCCCCCTGAAGTAAAAATACTGCATTTCAAAGCTTAGGCTGTTGATCACTTGGATAGCAACCTTTTCAAACATTCAAAGAAAACAAGTCCTGTCCAAGAAAAGCCTCCTTCCTGTATCACTGTTTCATACTATAAAAGATAATGATGTACACAGAGTCAGAAGGATTATTATACAACAGATCTGGGCTTCTTTCTGAATTCCTCCCCTTTTCCCATATTGCACCTGTATTATAATAAGTTTATTTGCAAAATCCCAAAGGTTACCAGGAATCTCTGTCAAAGAAACATTTAGACTTATACAGAATTTAGTAACTGTCATAAAAACTTTTTTTTCCTCCTCTTTCTTGAGTTCTGTCAGCTTCCTTATCTTGTAGCTGCTGGCTCCCTTAGGACAAAAGAGTCAGATGAACACAGTCTGTCTTTGTCAGATAGACAGAATCAACACCTTTTTGAATGTCTGGAAGGTGCCACATATTTCAAAGTGTGCCCACGAAGGAGCAATAAAAAGTGCATAGCTGAAATTTTGACTGCAATTTTGAACCAGAAATAGGCCTGAATTCCACAATCAAATGTGCTTCTGTAGTGCTGAGTTTAACTGTTTCATTGCAGCCCATTACAGACAGGTTGAGCTGTGGAGTTCAAATCCCGAACTCCGATCTGGCTCTCAGCATGTGGAAAGTTCAAAGAGTTTGGAGCAGACACTTCTGCTGTAGTCACACACTGCATGAGCCCAAAACTTGAAGCAGGACTCAATCAAGCAGACCAGATTGACTGAACATACCTTGTGATGGCACAAAAGTTATTCTTTCCCCCCAGCTTTTTTTTTTCTTCTTCTTCTCTTCTTGCTTTTCTTTTGCTTTTTCCCCTTCCCTTCTCGCCCCAGGTTCTCAAAACTTGGAGTGAACCTTCATAAAGGCAGAGTCCGAGTTTCTGGTTTGTCATAAAGCATTGGAGCCAGGCAAATTTCCCAGAGTTTGTGCTTTCATTCCAAACATTTCATGGAACTTTAAATCTCATCCTGGAGCTCTCTTCTGTGTTTTACAGAGAAAAAAATTGTATATCTGGCTACTCATTGAAATTATAACTATTTCATTCACCTATTGAGTACAGTATACTCATCATTTGCAAGCAGATGGGAATTTATATGGTTTCCATGGTTACAATAATAAATACAATGCTGATCTGCCCAGAGTAGCTCTTGTTTTTCAAAAGGGTCTTTAAATGACTTGCGTTTTCCAATGGATTTTAAACTTCCTTTTTTTATGATGATAATTGAAAAGCTATTTTTTATTAATCTAGAAGATACTATTTATTATTACAGTGGTTATGCTAGACAGTATTGTTTTTACAAGAAGATGTGATTTCTAATTTCTTTGAAGAATATAGTTAGCGGCTTGAGTAAAAATAATGCTGCACTGTGTGTTTATTCTAACTATCACTGTTCTGAAACATAGAAAGATGTTAAAAGTAGCAGTAGAGATATGGAAGCAATCTTGAATTTCAGCCTTTTTCTTCTTATTTATGGGTGTTGCCAAAGAATTGAAGCAATAATTGGTTAAATACCAAGAATAGAACTGATAAAAGAACTGTAGGCTCATTTTGGAAGAAAGAAAAAAGGGAAAAATGTAGGCTCTTTGAGATTGTGCATGCTTTTGAGAAGTACCTAAAATTATAGGCCATATAGTAGGTACTTTAATCCACAAAGAAACACTGTCTGAACCAGTAAAGTCCTGTTTATGCAGAAACCCATTATTTCAAAGTTAATAGGATAAGATTGCTGAATAAATTGTACATCAACAGTATCCATTCTTCAGTCCATTTTCCATGTCATCACTTAAAACTTTGCAGTGTATTTTGCCACTTAGTTGACCTAAAGGTAAACTTCTCTTGAGTCTGTCTGTGTTGTGATCAAACTCTTTGCAATGGGCATTTTAATGGAAATTATTTATTTCAGCAGTTCTCTTTCTAAAGAATTTAAAGACTCTCACTTTCTGGAACTAACAGATTGTCTCTGTATGTATTTCTTCCCCTTAGAATCAAATGGAAATGCTGTTGACATGCAATGCAACAGTCAATTTGAGCAGGAATTTTCCTTTCTGAAGTAAATAAATACTGTATCCTGCTGAAATGAGAACAGACAGATTTGGAAGGGAGAATTTCAGGAGCTGCACTGAAATATGGCGGAGTAGGAAAGGCAGCAATCCTCCTGGGAACTGGTGTTTTTAATGACCAGGAGAAGTCGGTGAGGACACTGAGCAAAGCTTGTACATCCTAGTCAGTATCTATTGTATCAAACCAGGTCTGGTTTGTAAACTCTGTTTCGAATCCTTGGTTGTCTGTGAAATGCTGTGTGGGCCCCTTTTTATTGAAAAACTTGCTTGATTTGGAGGTTGGGGGAAAGGAGGGGCAGAGACTGGGAGCTGATGCTAAACATTGATTTTACTGTAACAGCCTGGCCCAACACATCGCTTAGGAGAGACTCGGTAATTATTCTATTGGGTTGCTTCCCCAGGCTCAGGATTCAAATAATTTAGGCCGACTATGTGACAAAACAGGATTAAAAATGTATTTAAGGCAAGATGCTGTCTGGGCTAAATACAGACCCACTGCAACTTGCCAGAAAAACAGCGAGCCAGTGCAGAGAATTCAAGAGGGAGTCTGTCTGGATTTAAGTGTTGACCAGGCTTTGGGTTCATATATCAGCTGAAGGGCTGCAAAGAAAAGTAGCACGTCTCAGGGATCCTTTTTGTTTTGTAAAGATTAGTAACTCCCTGGTGTTCTCTTCAGTGTAAAGATAACCGTGCTTAAGAAATTACTTGGCTACACTTGTTTTCCTAGCCTGTCTTCCTCATTGATTTTGAGTAATCTTTTCAAACAAGACATGAAATTCAGAGGGAATATATCTTAAGCAGCCGGGTGCTTGAGGGAATTAAATGCTTGCTGGTGATCTGAGGCAGTAATAAGGCAGAGCTGTGCTCCAGGACAGAGCAGCCACCCTTTGGCATGCGCCACTCCAGGACTGGTCTCAGCCCTGTCCATGTTTGGCTGGGTGTTGGAGCACTGGAATCCAGAGTGGTTGGTGTCTCCCTGGAATAGGTTTGCACCAAGTTTTGTCACCTGCTGTGTATGAAAGATGCCCAAAAATGCAATGGAAAACACTTAAGTAGCAGACTATGAGCATGTGAATCAACCACAAGTTGCAATTACAAGTTACAGAATCAAAAATTGAAGTAAAGGATTTGTGTATGAAGGAAGGTAAAATTCTTATTTCTTTACACATATGAATGCTGTCCATCAATGATATTAACACCAGCAACTGGTGTTGTCTTCAAGCAGATATCAAGGAAGAATAGGAATTCTTAGATCCACAGGGTTCAAATGCTGTAATGGAAAAGATAAATGTAGTGGCTCTCCCAGCAATGTTTTACTAAGCCTTTGTAACTTAATAAAAGCCAGAGCAAATATTCTTATTCATCCTTGCAGTCTGTTGTTTCATAGTGCTATGATGCTCAGTTCCTCAGAGCTGGGTGCATTTCTGAATCTTATTCCTTGAAGTGCACCATTCATCCTTGAGAGGCCATAAACTTCAGGAGTGCTGGCAGACTTCAACCTGCCTCAGAGTCTGCTCTTGTAGTGCAGGCAGAAGTAGCTAAATCTGCTTCTGTGTACTTTCTTTGTTTGGTTTGGTTTGAACTCCAGGATGTAATCAAAAAGAAGCCCCACGGACTTTAGGAATTACTGAAGAAAGCAGAATAGGCTCTTATTAGCTGAAAAATTTACCATGTGTAACAAGTTTCTTTTAGGAAGTCTATAACAAGACATTACTGGTGAATGAATGTTCTTGATTAGCAAAATACCCCATAATCACAGGAAAGTTAGCGGGACACATGGGTTTAGCCTTTCTCCTAAAGTCTCTTTTTAAGCACCTGATACTATTCTCTGAAAGCACGCAAGATAAGATATAATCAAAAAAATTACATGGTAGCCATTAAAAATCTTTCACAGGAACACTGCTAACTCTTTATATTGATTTCAGAAAGGCAATTATAATTTGGGAGTGGGGGAAGGGAGGAGCAGGGAGTAGGTATAAAATTTTACTAGAAAGCCAGCTGTATTGTGCTGTTTAGCGTGTCCAAAACATGTTGATGCTTTGACCGTGAGGCAAATTTCGAAGGTAACCAGTAGTGGTTAGCACTGATCACCTTGGTAATGGTATTCTGAAATGTAAGGGAAAACAGGCATTATGAAGATTTGGTAAATTCTGAAGTCTTTTTAGATGGTACATAATTTTGTGTCCCAGACAACTAGAATTAATCAGGTCAGGGTTTCACACTTGGTCTCTAATACACTGAGTAGTGTATAGTTTGGAAGACATAATTGTAAGTCTTCCACTTTTGCACATTTGTATCTTCTTTTCATGCTATTGAAAAGGCAATTACTTACTGTTTTTCCATTCTCTTATTAGCAGTTTTACTATATATATCCTATTTAAACTGTTTTTGAATGGTGAATTTGCAGTTTAGAAGAAAAGGAGTCAGGAAAACTAGAAAATTTTGCTAAAACAGGATTTGATGTAGCTCAATAAAAATAAACTTTCAGTAAGTCTCAAGGTTTGTAGGAGACTCAGAGCCCAGCCATCACAAGGGCTCCACAGTCAACATTTTGTACTGCTAGTCTGTTTAGAGGCTTTGAGGGACAAAAATCAAGCCTTATGTGACTAATCTTTATATGCCTACATATGGAGGGGAAAACCACTGAAAATGCATAAACATTAACCGAGCTTTTCCATGTGATGGGCTCATGTCCTTCTTTCCACTGAACATGGCCCAAGCAGAAGTTATATGGCTCTTGATTTCATTTTCTCTCTAACTTTTCTAATGTTTCTTTGGCTGACTAAAATACTCCAAAGTACTAAATCTTCTTGGCCTCAGTTGTATACACTGGTGAAGGGAGATGAAGCAGACAGTGAACCTCTGTGCTAAGGAACATGAAGGATACTGTTCCTTCCCTCAGTGATCTTTCCTGAACTGTTGCTGTCTTCCAACACATAGTGTCAACATCTGTAAAATATTGCAAGCTGATAATTGATGGGTGGGGCAAGTGCTGATGAGCCAGTCCCAAGATGGAAATCGAGACCCTGTTTCCTATCGCAAGAATTAAATATGGTAAAACAGTGCTTCATTCAGTTTTGATGTTAATACTTTCATTTTCAGCACCATCCAGAGAGCATCCTTACTTGGTAAACTGTGGCTAACACAAAGTAGTTGTCATTTTTTCATTAAAGAATAATGTATGCTTTGATGATCTTGAAGAAAAGCTAAATATACTTTTTCTTAAGCTACTTATTTCTAAAATTAGAATCCTTCTCTAATGGATATTTTCACCCAGTGGTATACTTCACTCATTTGGCACTGCTTGTTTCTTTTCTATTTAGAGTTTAGATCAGGGACAGATAGGGATAGTTTAAATGTGTTCACAAGATGGGACATATTTATACTCAGATGCTTCAATCTGCATTAAAAAAAACCCCAAAATACACCCAACAACAAACCAAGGAGCAAAACCCACCAGAACTCAGGAAGTCATGCTTCATTGACAGTTTCTTCTCCTTTCCATTCTCCTGTGGATGCAGGTGTGTTATTCTTAGCAGGACTCGGGGTTGTGTGATTTAACCAGTTATTGGCATTTAACGCTGCTGCAGTTTCAAACTCGAAGATGTTTGATGCACCAGACCAATATGCAAGACAAGAGTGACAACTGTCTGTGCTGCTGTTCCATCATAGCTCAGCGTAGTTGGAAAAGAAACCTTGAGAGACAGAGACTGCTGGGCCTCTGGGTAACTCTGCTTTTATCTTTCTTCCATTCTGCAGATTTGTTTTGCAGAAATATTTTGCTTTACTGAGTATTTTGTCCTCAGAATATGGAAAAGACTTCTCTCAAATGAAACAATTCAATAGGGATGCAGAGGAGTTACGCACTGTGCACAGAGATGAGATGCTGCCCACCACAAAGGTGGAGGCAACGCTTTCTAGACAGTCTTGTGCATTTTGTGCTTCCAAAGGGAGACTAATTTATTCCCTTGAAAATGGAGGAAGCTTTTTGTTTGAATAAAAGCAGTCCTTTGAGAATATTACTCTCTATCTTCCTGCAAGCACAGTGGGAAGGCCTAAGGAAAGAGCCACATCTACTTAGTGTTCCTAATATGAAATCTCTTCTTGTTACCTAAATCACCATCTATTTGATGGAATAAAGTGGCAAGCATCCCATGTCATGGCTCCTAAGATGGAATTTTTTTTTCTTGGTGAGAAAGGCAGTTTGAAGTTCATCTAACAGCACTCAGCTGAAAGGTTTTATCGTCTCTGCTGATACCACTGAGTAGCTACTCCTTTGACTAATTCACCAAGGCTGCAAACTTTGATAAGTCATTACACAACTGTTTCTTTAAGGTACCAAAATATTTCTACTATTAGGAAAAAATAAGTCTGTATTTTTTCAGCGTACCAGTGTTTTAATTTTGATAATCAAATAAAAGTGATGGCTTCTGGAGCAACACATGGAAATAATTCTCATTTAACTTAGATGGGGAAGGGTGAGGTGTACTCCCATAAGCAATCTGAGGTTTGTATTTCCACGTGGGAAATACATCTTTTTGTTCAAACCTCTGATGTTTAACCATACACCTGTCAACTTTCCTTTAAAACATTCCATTTGTACCATTTTGGTTGCAGTCCTGGAAGTGGGTGGTTGTGATTCTCCTTGTTCTGAGCAGAACCCAGAGCAGTCATATCATCATTAGGTAATGACACCCTAGAGTTGACAGGCTTCCAAAATCTTTTTGGTCTCACAACTGATACAAATCTTCATAATTGATTTGGATTGTGGGACTGGTAATACAGCACTAAGTAGCAATTAATGCTAACATTTTAGTTTCATTTCATTCTGTCAAATGCACTTGACATTCTTTTTATGTGTGAGATTTCCAGGTATAAAGCCATGTGTCTCATTATATGCCTATTTGTCACCTCAGTTCAGATTGCTGACACAAGTGATGCAGGTAAAACCTCCCTATTCTAAATTCTTTTAACTCACTGGTTTTGCAGGAAGAATTTATGAAAGATGTGCCTATAGTTTCCAGTGAATCAGATCAATTGCCACTACTGCCTCATTAGGAGTAAACACATGGGGAAAAAATTATGCTTCCATTTAAAGTAAAAATAATTTTTTTTTAATGCCTAAATAAAGATATTTCCATTGTTGATGTGCCACTTGGAAACAGAATCATATTTCGTTGTGAATTATATGTGCTTCTGCTGTTTCAAAATTCAACAGAGTTATATCTGTGCAAATCAGGCTGGCGTTGGTGCCTGGAATCCCAGCAAGCCAAGCCTCCCATACAGATGTGCCATAGGGCAGTTTACATTTTCCTCTACTATTCTTAAGCTAGGCTGAGATTTTTTTGGCAACTCACTAAACATATTCACAGAGCATCAAATTAATAAAAAATTATTTTAGAAATTTCTCATCTTTCAAGTGTTCCATTATTTAGTGAACATATATTGTGTTTGATTAAGATTCAGTCTTGGTGGCCGATGATGTACCAAAAGGGTTTTTTAGGACTGCTGGGTAGATACTGTAATCATTTGATCACTGTGAAACTACAGGTTGTTTACTTACTGTGAAACTGCTGATGCTCTAGCAAAAGTTTCCAGTTTGAAGGAAAAAAAATTAACAGCCTATTCAGGGTATTAATACATGTGTTGTCTTTTCTCTGTTTGCCAGTGCTGGGAATTTTTATGCATATGGTAAAAAGCACTGCTCTTGCTATCTACTCATCGTATGTACATTGGCTTGGGGATGTATCTGTGTCAAATAGGACATGACAGTTTCAAAGAGCTCTTAAAAGGTAAACCTGTGACATGACAAGTACTGTAAGAATGCCTGATCCAGGAGGGATCATGAAAAGCCTCTAACAACTGCAGGAATCCCCGCCAGCCAGATTTCTGTCTCTGCACTATAGGTGGTTTCACATGAGCTGAAAGGCTACTAAGAGGACAAATCCCACCCATGTTTAAAGGTTCACTGGTGCCAGTCCAACAGACCCTGCTGTGGTTTTATTGAGGAACTCCTCCAGCCTCAGAGGAGACTCAAGTGCTCCATGCAGAGCCTCTCCCCATCCTCTGAATACACTGGGCACCCTTTCCTGCAGGTTCAAAAAGAAGGGGGCAGAAGAGCTGGCTGAGGCTGGTCCTTCCCTCACCCCGCGCTTCTTCCTTTGAATTGGCGTGTGGGCTGGGCCAGCAGGACTCACACTGCTGAGCCTGGGGTTCAGGGGTCTGGTTACGCAAATAATCTGAACAGGGTTACCTGAACAATGGAGAAAATAGCTATGAAGATTTCCCAGGAAATCTGGGGAAATTTCTACCTCAGTTTCCATTTTTATTTCAATTTTTGGAATCTGAGCAAGTTTCAGAAGGTTTTGTCATTTATTCAACTGTGAAGTGCAGCTATGATTGGGTGAGCTTTGGGATTCCTTAGTCCCCTCTTCGTCCGTCCATTCATCCACTCCTTTGTTAAAAAAGAAGTGGGAAACTGAAACCCCACCATAGAGCACTGGAACATTTGAACATCCAGAACCTGAAATTAAAGAACTAAAAGCCTTTTTCCTTTTTTCTTTTTTTTTTTTTCTTGTGGTTGTTGTTGTTGTTTAAAACACACAAGCTGTTCTTTGAAATATTAGTTAGCACTATTGCCTTGTGCACTTTGAGAGCCTTCAAAATGCAAAAAAACATTAAGATGCATTAAATAGTTAATTAAAAGTTAGTCTTGATCCATTGGCTAGGCAGTTTCAGTCTTCCAGTAATTCACAATTCTGTTTCCTCAGGATATGCCAATTCCCTAAACTTTTCAGCCTAGCCTGCTTTGTGCCATGTTGCTTTTCAGTGTCTTAAAGAAGGAAAATGTTTCTTTCAGTGTTACCAAGTAAGTGACTGTTAGTGGTGGGATCATTAAAGAGAGACCATGAATATGAAGGTCACTGCTGTAGAGCTTTTTGTACTCTGTATTTGCCAGGGTCTTCTATGCAGTATCTTTGGCAAGGTTCTTGGTGTCACAGCTTCATTATGACCTTTTAAAGTGTATTGTGCAACATGAATGAGTCTTTTGCAAATGTACACAGGCTGTGGTGGAAGAGGGGGGTGAATAAATACATTATTATGTAATTTTTAAGTCTCTCTAATCTCTTTCCTTTTTACGCAAGTTTAGCAATTTTACAAAACCCCATTTGAGCTAAATCATGTTAGAAAGAGCCTAATAACAGCTTTATTTCTTGTTATTAAATCATATTTCATTTAAAAAAAAAAAAAAGTACCACAGAAACATTATTAAATAACGCTGTGATGCAACAGTTTGGGGCTCACTGGGCTCTTTCTGTGTAGCGTGCAATTGGTACCTGCCAGCAGAACTAATTGAATACAAAAGAGATAATAGAGGTCACAGCACCAGTGTGTGTGCCTAGCTGTGTGTGTGCATATCTACAGATGTATGCACACTGATGTTATAAGCATGTATACATACCCTGGTGTATTACTGGTACAGCATAATCCTCTTGAAAGCAAGATTCTTTTCCCAAATGATTTCTCTTGCTAGCATTTATCAGTTTTATTCTTTTAATGATTGATACTTTTTCTATGATGTGCTCTTTGGTACATAGGACTTTATGGATTTAACAGTTTTATTAATTTGAGAGGTTTCCTCTGCACAATAAAACACCTCAGTATGACAAAGGAAGTATCATAAATGAATTGATTTGTCACCTATCAGAATGTAATCCAGCAGTGATTTCATTGTTGTGGTTATTTCCCTTCAATTATCTGCAAACTCAAAATGTGACATAACATCCCTGTATCAATTGACAGAGGAATAAATGCAAATGTGACTAGGTTTCACAAATAACCTTCAGATTACTGGTGCTTCATATTAATTTTTATTCCTTAAGGAACAATATTCCTTGAGATAAACATTTGTTGGAGTATTGTGAGTGAGATTTGTCTCCCCAGAAAACAACAGAGAAGTTGTGATAAAATTTCAGTATTTGAGCATGTAACACTGATGTTAGGGAGGGCTGCATGCATCCAACATGACGTGGTTTCTCTTTAAGACATTTCCTCATACCTGTCACTAAGTGGGGGCAATATGTACCCACATATTGTACAAATACAAAATGTTCTTATCACTGTGAATATCTAAAAATATATAGGATGAGTTTTTCAGCACACACATCTGAAGTTTTTAAGGCTTGTAGAACTGACATAAAACCAAGATGCTGAATTCTCTCAGGTGTCTTTGAAAGTCCCAAAGTCTATGGTTTTATTCACATATTTACCCTGAAACAGCTGTTTATAAAAGTGATTCAATTTTGACCCATTGTGAAGAGGTAATTTAAGCAATCCTGTGCTGAGATGGACTTGGAACTTGTGTTTTGTTACCACAGCCCAGGGTAGTGACTTCTTAAATGGCGAATTTTTAAACATTGAGATCGTCAGCATTGTGAGATGCACTGATTTCTCTGGGATTTTTATTGCCCAGAAGTCTGGTAAAAAAATTATAGGATCATAGGATCATGTCTCAGCAGAGACCATGATTAAACAAACACAATTATATGTTTTAAAATTGAATAGACAGTAACTGAACTAACTTCCTGCTGCCATAGACCCAAGCACTTGTGAAGGGAGGTTATTCCTAATGATATAAAGAGTTTGAAATGCTGCAAGGGACCAGGGGAAATGGAGATTTGCATTTCTTCCTTCTCCGGGAATGTAGCTTTTCTGCCTTTCACCAGCTGTCTTAAACCTGAGAGCAAGAGAGTATCACAGAAGATAGTAAATAACCAAATTGTCCTAAAGTATGGTACCAGTTTATTGATATTCCACATTTTAATCTTTAAAAGCATTGAAAATAACTAAAAGTAAATAAAATATCTCAAGTAAAATATGAGGTAGAAAGCATCAGGTTTGTTTCTTGAGGTTGAGAAACGGGATGGAATTATATAGGAGCACATGCTACTGGAACACTGCACTGCAAATATACAAATATAGTGTTTTATCAGGCCAGAAAAACTGTCAGAAAAACAGCTGTATTCCTGTCAAGTAATTCTTTCTTCCTGAGCTTTGCTTTCTTATACTGTATGTGGTTACACTAAATTATTCATGTACACTAATTCTAGGTTTCATTCATGAGTTTGCAAGATGAATGAGAGACAGGCTCAAACATGGGACAAATTAATAAACCTGAAATAAATTCGAGGTGAACAAGTATTCCTCCTTTCTACCTTGACTGTTTCGTTTCCACCCTGACCCGTGATCACTAATAAAGGTTTACCATATGTTTGGCTTTAAAATAGGATAATATGTGCAAAGCATATCTTTCAAAGTAATTCTGTGGCAAGAGTGTTTCCATTAGGCTGTGTTTGCACAGGGGGAGGTTTCAAGTGTACCTGCAGCAGGCCAATACATCTGAAAGCTTACAATTTGTGAAAAAATGAGGAAAATATGAAAGTGCCTGGAATTTTCCTAGTATCCTCAAAATGTGTTCATAACCACACATTTACAAATATTCAAAAGGTTGATGATTATCTTCTGGTTTAATATTTCAATTTTTGCTCTAAAGAAGATGTTGCTGGTCACTCATTTTGTTTCTGTTTATGTAATACTGTAGTATGGCTACCCAATGGCACAAAAGATTAAGATATCCACTGTATCTAAGTGATCATAACAGATCTGGTCAGAATCACCTAAGAACATACACCTCTTTTTTATCTTTCTTTTCTTTGTGTGTGGTTCACATGTTTTATGTCACATAGCAAATAGTTAAATGGTTTATGGAAACAAGGAAAAAGGATCATTTATTTCTGTGATCTGGTATCACTGAGTTTCCTTCATTTTCAAAATAATATCAAACAGTATGAATTTCATGGAGGCAAAACTGAGAAGAAAATAAATTGCATGAGTTAGCTTTGCCGGCATCTCAGCTAGAACAGTATCTTATTGCTCCCCTTCAACATAACATTAGTATACATATCTTTACAGAGAAACTATCTGAAAATATCAAAAAATGAAGTTCTGAAATGCAGAGTCCAAGCCAAGATAAGTTTTCATTATGAAGGATAATAGTAGCACACTGGTGTCTCATTGTTACAGGCCATCAAAAAACCACAAATGTGGAAAGAACAAACTTAATATTGATTCATCCTTTATTCACTCACAGCAGCATCAAGATACAGTTCTGACCTCAGTTATGTCTCAATAAAGCCAAATTAACTCAGCAAAATTACACCAATTTTAAGCCACAGTGGGATCAAAATCCCACCTTCGGTGTTTGTAACACTGAGTTCTAAGCAAAATCTTTTCAAAGTACTTCATCCTTATCAATGTACTCATCTTTTCATTTGCTTGAACAGTCATCTAACATGATGAATAACATCTAGCACATTTCTTTATTTGTTTATTATTTTATGTATTAGCATTTATAATGATTTGTTATTTGTTACTTTTAACACTAACATCTTATTTTCATTTTAAAATCAGTAAGAATTGGCTTATTTTTTCTACATATGGGACACATTACAGATCATACAGAGAAGTAAAAGCAATAGAGAAGAATATAATGAAAAATATAATTCCCATTGGGATTACACAATCAGTTGTGATGTTCTTTGGTACTCAAAATATCCAGTTTCTGACTTTTGGATACAAAATCTGCTCCAAAGAAACTAAAAAAAACACTGACCAGCCCTTTGATATGAGCTGCAAATATCAAGAGGGCTGTTTGCTTATAATCATGTCATTTGTCATTAGCACTTCTCCAGCTGTTAAGGAAATCCTGGTTCATGTAAAGGGAGGTGTCCAAGGTAAATTATCAGCTACCTACAGAAAAGTAGGACCTGCAAAAAAAAGTTTTATTCAGCTGACTAAAAAAAAATCTATGACGGCTGATAAGTAACCTCCCATGGGAAAATTCTCCCTATGTACTCAAATGTAGTTGTTTTAAATTTATATATTTGTTTTGTATAAAAGTAGACAGATTTAGGTATCTCAAGTAATAGAATACACTGCCATCTACCTTCCCTTCAATAAGTCATAGCAGTGGGTAATTCTCCTTCTCCTTAACTATATTGTATTTGCTGTCCCAGTTCCAGCTAGTGCTAAATAACCAGAATATTATACAGTGTGTGTGTTCACATCTTTTCTTGGTAGCTTGGTAGAACGTGACTCAGAAGTTTGCTCTGTTTTTTATGCACGTCTCTCAAATCTCAAAGTGACTTGACTTTACAGTGTTGGACAATGTAGTGTGCCCTATCTCCCTATAGTGTTGGACAGCTTAAAGAGAAAATGCTAGCAGCACTTAGAATATTCTGTAATCCATGAGTTACAATAGTCTATTTAAAATGGACTTGTTAACTCAAGTCCTATTTAGAACTTCAGCTAATCTGGGTTTCCAGAGTCTTTTGACTCATGTTTTACTTTTATACACACTTCTGTCTTCTGATTGCAGCATGAAATTAACCTTTCCTTTTCATTTGAATTCATTGCATTGGGAATGTCTAGAAGAAAATAAAGCAAATCATTTTCTTGCCCACGAAGTTCTTCTGTGTCAAATGAAAGCAAAGGAGGTTTGCGTTTTTAATGCAAAGAAAAAAGTTCCTTTCTGTTCAAGCCCAAACTTGGCTGTTGTTTTTACTGGTGCGTCAGATCAGACTGCAAACTGAGGTGCTGGCACAGTGGCAGTTGGGGACCAGGCTTTCCTGCAGCCAGTCCCCAGCTCAGGGACCAAGCGGCCGTGTGGGGTCTGCAGATGGGAGCAGGGATGTGGAGGGAAGGCCAGAGGTCAGCTGCAGTCCTCATCACTGGCTGATAAATGTGTTCCTGAGCTGCCTGTATTTGTCTGTGATCCTTGTCACAATCTCATGGTAAATTTACCACTGGTAGATTATAGTTTTTGGTGTCCTCCACTGTACAGTGAACAAGTGTCACTATGGCTCTCCTGTGAGGCAGAGGAGATAAGTGTCCATGATTAATGATGTGGACACTATCTAGCAGCAGGAGCCCATCAACCTGTGACAACTTTCTGTTCCATGGGCATTAAACTCCTAAATGCTGTCACAGTCCTGCAATAGATTGTAGCAGACAGCCAGGAACAAGGAACAGGAAGGAGTTTTATAACCCTTAAGTAAATGAATTTTACTAGTAGTTATTTTTGCCTCCATTATTTTTTTAGACCCAAAAAAGAGTTTAGGAAATGCTAATTTCAGCTGCTCCCCAATCTATTCAGGAAATACCAATTGCCTTCTGGCTGTACCTAGAGAAGTGTGATCATAACTGTGCTTTCTGTTTGCTACTTTATTTGTTCACAAACATCAACAAAGGCCAGTGCTTCTCTGAGATCAGGGCATTTATTTACATAATTTCTGCAGGAACATACAGCTTTGGTCCTGGCTAGGTTTGAGAGAGACAGTGGCTAGTTCTTTCTCTTCTAAAGTCTCAGAATTGTCAGATTTTTTAAGACAGATTTTTTTTCTTTCTACAGGTGATCTTTTTTAAAATCAGATAGTGCTGTCAAAAAAAAATGATAAGAGTGGAAACCATTTTAAAAAATCTTGACATCTTACTGTACTTTGAACAAAATACTTAGAATTTGCTCTGTAGCTCTTGCTCCCACGAATACACAGCATGAGGAAGCTGAAGCAAAGTAAGCAGGTGGTGATATTAAGGGGAGACTGTCTGAGCATTGTTAAAAATCCAGAGCTGGGCAGGGACTGGGGCCTGGGGCCACTGTGCCCTCTGTGCCCACCTGCTCACAGCAGAGCTGCTTGCCACCTCAGGGCTACTGGGGCACCTGGCTGTGCCTGCCATGGACAGGGCCAGGATGAGTGCTGTCAGGAGAGCAAAGGTTCCTAAGTCTGAGCATTGCCAGATGAGGACGAAATGCTGAGGAAGAGGAGAGATGGCAAGAAAAGGGAAGTTTTGGTATTTGTCAGAAGTGGCTGTTGGTTTGCTTTGCTCTGGGAAGAGAAGCTATGGGGGGTGAGAGTCTTGGCTCTTTGAGTTCATCTAGAGAGCTCCAGCTGGGTCTTGATGACACATGAGTTTTAGTAAAGACCTAAATATGCAGCAAAATCTACAGCCCCTTCCTGCTGGTCCAAAATGCTCCGAGGTCATGGGATGCAGCACAGCTCCCAGGGATGCTCCCTGCTCAGGACACAGCTGTTTCTCCTCCTGGTGTTTACACGTTTCATTTCCAATCATAGCTCACAGTCAGCAGGGCAGTGTTCCCTGAGAAAGAGTTAATCGCAAAAGAACAACTTCTCACAACTGGGCTCAACAGATTCCCAGCTTCCCTAAGAGTGCAGCAATGTGCAGTTAGGCAGCTGAGTTTTCTTTTAAGTCACTGTTTCGTTTTTCCGCACAATCTACGTTTTTTATTTATGTGGTACAGCTGTGGATGAGCATTGCTATGGAGCATTATATTCCTTCTCAGGTGTGAAAAAACAGCTGTGTGAGTTATGAATGTGTCATCTTCACTTGAGCGTATTGATACATCCCATATGTTATTGACTTGTGAAATGAATACTGATTGTAAAGAAGAAACATAATGAATAAAATAATTCAGGAAGATCCTAGCAGTAACGTCTGCAAATAAAATTGTACCATTTTCTTCCAAAGCTCCAGAAAAACAGTCCTACCTGCAATTTTGATATTTTAAGTGCAGAGGCATATATTCAGGGGTTTTCTACTGATTTGCCCCAGAATGTTCATTATAATACATCATAGCAGAGAGAAAGGAGAGAAGGGAAGAGATCACATTCCTGTAGCTTGTCATGATTATTCGCACCTTCAGTAAAGAACTTGAAAGCAGACTCAGAGATCCCAGCACTCCAAAGCTCTCTTTGGGCAGGAGCACCGTAGGAGGGCTGGGGCTCAGCGCAGCAGTCCCCAGTGCTATCTGACACATCGCCTACCGCCGGCATCCGTGGCACAGGGCCCCTTTGGGAGTTGCACCTGCCAGAAGCTACCCCAGCCTCTAATCATCTCTTGATGCATGAAAAGAAGTGTAAAAAAGAAAACTTTCTTCTGTTTTTGCAGTTTCTCTGGCTGGAAGAAACTATTAGAGATACATTCTCTGAGGCACTGACTTGTTTTGTACCCTTAGGCACTAAAAACCCAAAGACCCTGAAATTGTTCACACACAATAAGAATAGAAAAGCACCTGCTTTTCACCACCAGAACAATCCTGTACTTGTGCAAGTTAAAACTGAAACAGCAACCTTAGATGCTGAGAATTCAAGGAGCTTTGTATGTATACTCCCCATTATTCAAGAAGTCTTTGACAAAAACAGTTTCTCTTGGAGGTCTGGACAGGGGGTGGAACTGGAGTCATTCTCAGTGCTTCTGGAAGCAGATATTGTTGATTACTGCTGTTGGGATATATTAGCACAATAACAATATCATGCAAAATTTAGAGACTGTGAATTTTGAGTGTGCGACACAGTGGCTCCCTAACCCTGTCTGGACTTTCTGGGGATAGAGCCAGCTATAATATTGCAATAGTTTAGTAAGGAGGCTCCAGATTGGACTGCTGTTGATAATAGGAGCCCAGAGGGCTGAGAACTGTGGCTTATCCTTTATCAGTAAGTGCTTTTAGGAACTTATGATGGCTGCAATGTGTTAGTTGCCCCAGACCCCAGGTGACAGGTTTGTTTTGTTGCAGAGAGCACAGAGAGCTGGGACATGGAGGCTGACTCTCACAGGAAAGGCAGCCAGTGTAAGAGAAGTGCTAGAAATTTAGAGGAAGAGACTGTGTGAGGGTGCTAAGCCAGGAATTCCTTTGATTCTGTCAATCAATTCCAAAACGATATATTCACATTTCTAAAAATGCAGAAGTGACTTCGGCGATTTTGGGGGAGGGGAGTAAGTCAAGGTGAATTATATTCCTTCTGCCGCAGTGTAATTCCAGCGTCCTTTCACAGTTGTAAATCTCCCTCAGAAAGCTTTGAAATTCTTTTTGAGTGTTAAAAGCTTGGGTGGTCAAGGTCAGGTGAGTTCCTTCCTCCCTCTTTCCCCAGACAATGAATACTTTTAAGAGGCCTACCCTTCTAGTTAGGTTTCGTTATCGCACTTTTTATATCCCTCTCCCTACAGGAAACAAAGCAGCACATACAGCCAGCTAGGGGCTCCACTGGAGGACTGCATAATTCCTAACACGGATTTAAAAGGGAAAAATCCTCCTTTTCTTTCCTTGCGTATTCCCAGCAGACATGATCAATATCTAGTGCAGCCACGCAGGCGTGGATCCATTCACTCCTGTGTGTGAGGACAGTATCTTCTGAGCTGTACCTGCAAATATCATGTTGCACAAAAAACAAGCACCTGCAAACACCTTCCAAAAGAGTAAAATGCTCTGCTTTTAAAATACTAAAATCTTTCCTGGGCCATATTCAGGCCCTGCTCCTTTCTAGTTTTTACTCATATGTGTCCAGTTTTGAATACCAGCTTTGATTTGGGAAAGAATAGCACACACACTGTTGTAGATAATAGGACACACTGGGCATTTTGGCAGAGAGCAGCTTGAAAACACTGGCTTGCTCCAACAGTGATTTTAAATGTACAGGATGATATTCTGAAAGGAAGTTATACCTTTACCATTGGTTACCTTAAAAATTTACTATATGCCTCTGTAAAAATGCCACAGATGGCTGTGTTTCTCAAAGGTTAAACTACAGCCTGCAGCATATACATCATGTTAATGCCTTTAATTTTTAAAATTCTTGTCTCCCTTTCATTGTCTTATATTGACAAAATTTCTGTACCTTTGAAAATAGAGGTCTGATTATCAGAACCCTTCTCAGTCAGGTCTTGAGATGCTTGTTCATATTATGAAATAGGGCCAAGGTTTAATCACAATTACCTGCCATGCTGAATATGATTTGTTCTGATCTACACTGACAGGTCAGTTATGGTCATCATTATGTCAAGTTCCAGATACAATAACATTTCATAATGAGAGTAAGTGCACAGACAGTGGGTTTTAAGCAACAGAGTGCACCATTTGTTGTACGTGTGAGAAGAGGTATATCAGGGCACTGTGTGTACTAGGCATGTAGAAGGAGACAGTAAAAGCTGTGAATGTTCAAACCCTTCCTGTACTTTATAGCAAAATGCCCATTTAAGGTGAGATTTTATTATCACCACACTGGTTTTAAGAGGTCCTGTTCTTCCAGTGGGGTTTGAGAAGCAAGAGCATTTGTGGCCACAGCAAGTATCTTCAAAAAGACAAAATCACAAACTGCCCAGGTTTCTGGACCTCTTAGAAAGACATCAGAGCTTTTATAAGAGGTGGAACAGTGCCAGAACTACCTGTCTGCAGGATTTATTCTCAGCTCTACAGAGGGTCCTACCTTGTAAATCTAAACTGAATTAAGGATTGGATCCTAAATTCCTTTGGTTTCAGCAAGACTTTGGATCTTAATAACCCTATATATCAGGATTTTAGTGGTGGATAATCTAACTTAGTGAAGATTCTTGTCAGTTATGGCATCATGCCAGTAACTGATCAAATCAAAACCTTCAACTTCTTACACATATCTACAGAAGAGCCTTTTTTCCTCTCTTTTTTTTCTCTTCCAGGAAAGAATCCATAATGTTTACAATATAGATAGTGTTGTTTTTTTCAGTTCTTCCTTTCATTTTTCAGGTGTCAAGATAGTTTTAACTGAGCCTTGATTTTTTCTTTCTCAGTGCCGAAGAAGTCTTCCCTCTCTTACCAAGATCTTAGTTTCTATATGGGCTGTTATATGTCAAGGCAAACATCTGTTTCTTAAAGAACATTATAAGCCAGGTTTATCATTTTGGAAGATGTGGATTTCTGGATGTGTGGTGCTGGCATGCACGTGCACCTCCCGATTGCAGAACTCCTCACCTACAATACGTTTTTGAACTGGTCTGTGCAATGAAGTTATAAGAACAGTCACCATTTCCACAGCTGTCATCCCCTGTTGTATAGATGCACAGCACAAGATAAGTCTGAACAGATCTCTTTCAGCACCTCCTGAAAATTAAGTTCTTCCTGTGGAGAAAAACCAGCAGTACCCAAATTGATATTTTGGGATCTAAACTAAACAATTCCATGATTTTATGGGGTCCGGATGCTCAGACAAAATCATGGCATATATAAATGAGCAGGCCATAAACACTTACTACACATTGTTTATGCTTGTGGTTGCTCTTGTCTAAATTTAGATCTCATAACCTGGCTGCACAGACACATCTGGCCAGGCACAATTCCTGCTGTTCTGAGGGGTCTCATTACCTGCCTTTATTAAAAACTGTGAGTATTTTTGCTCTAAGTTTATTCTGGCTTTAAGTAGGACTGTTCATGGTAACTATTCTGCGCCCTAAACAGTGTTTTAGTGGGACTTAGTCCTAGGCCTAAAGTCAAGGACGTATTTCAGTGTTTGAGTGACTCAGACAAAACCCACTATCTTCCTAAGTCATGGCCAATAGCACAATATGATCTGTTGGCATGAAAACCATTCTGACTTGCCCAAAGCTTAGCCAGCCTCCTGGATTAGCTTGGTTTGAGGCTGATGGTACATGAAAAAGAAGTTCTATGGTCCACATCCACCTCATATGCAGCATGGTGACATGAGCTGAGCGCAGTGTGTCACACCAGTACACAGGACCCAAGCTCCCACCTCTGACCTGGCTGAGAGCCACCTTTCCCTCTTGTTTTCTCTGCCTCATCGTGCAATTGATGCTCTGTGGGTGCTGTCAGCCCAGTGTGGACGCAGCCCTCCCAACCCAAATTCTCCAGGAACTCCCATCTTTGATTTCCCTGGGAAACTGCCAACATCCTACTGTGTTGTCAGGTCATTTCTAATTACTGTAGAGTATTTGCAAGGGAATAGAAGAAGATATTTCTGCTCTGGGTGTGCAGAAATTATAGAAGCTTAAATCGTACAATGGAAAGGGAAATCCAGGTGTTCTCCTGATGGCAGGAGGAAATTCCAAATGCCAGTAAAGCTATTTGTGTGGGAGACAATAATTATGGGGTTGCTTCAGTTTTCCCTTTGCTTCACGTAATCATTTTATGCTTGCTTCTTTGAACTATTGAGATGTTGAAGGCAAAATCTGAGTAATTTCCTTTTCTGTCATACCTAACAAGACAGTAGAAAATATATCACATTTTTAGGATAAATAATAACTGCAGCAGCTCTTAAAGGCTGGTGTCCAGCTAGTAAGTGAACCACAGGTTAAAAGCTTTGCTGCACTGCCAAAGATAAAATGCATCCCCTTTCTGGTATGTCTCTCATGCACAAGTCAGAGTGCAAATTCCTCACTTGTATGTATGGACAATTGAAAAGCAGGCTGCCATTTGCATAGAGGGAATCAAGTATGGAAATTCTCAGTATGACACTCAGAACCTGCTAAAACAAAATGCCCGGTTGCAGTAAAAATGTAGATGGCCTAGGTGACCGTAGCCCTAGTTTTGTTAAAACCATGTTTAAACAGGTCATGGAATACTTCTACCATTCCTTTTGCACCCCACATTTCTGTCCTTAGCTTCAAGTGGGAAATGTCATCAGCACCTCCAAGTATATAAAAAAACCTTGCCTGTTTCTACTGCTGGCAGCTTCTTTAGTCTGCACAGATGGGGCACTTCTCTCTGAAAAATCATGCCATAATTGCACAGACAGTCAGCTGTTGTGATTCTGTCCTTGCTGCCCATTTCCCACTCCCTCTCTGCCGGAAAAGATTCCCCTTTTCTGAAGCAGTGTGAAGAAATTCCTCTATTTCTACTGAAAATGAGAAACAGTGAATTCTTTAACTCATTGTTCTTCAATGGCTATTTAACTAACTCCTTTAGCCAAAGATGCCACTAAATGGCAGTGCTGTCTTTGCCACACCCAATCATTCAAATGTTTGTAAAGAGGCTGTTTCAGGAAGTCTGTCCTGCTAAAGGGGACTGAGGTATTCAGTGTCCCTTGGAGGCAGTACACACCCAAAATATGCTGCTTCATCCCCAAACGTGGCTGTCAGTCAAGAGTTTCCTCCACTTGTGCACGTGGAGGCCCATGTTCTGAGACTCTTCATGGGCTTTGGTTCTTTCATTGTAGCTGAAAACCTCCTCCCCAAGGCTTCTCTTTGTTTTCCTGTGAGTTAGGCAGTATCTAATTAGACACTGGTAACAAGGGAGGTCTTTGCACAGCTGCTCATAACTCACTAAAGTTTGCAGCAAGGGGAAGAATGGTTCTGTGGCTCCTGGGAGGTACCACAGACCAGAGACACTGCCAGAGCCCACGCTGGTAGAGGCAGGAGCTGCCTGCTCTATGTGTGCCCCAAAGGAGCTCAGAGGCACCAGGACACGTGTCTGGCCCTTCTGAATGCAAGCTTAGGAATAATGAAATTTTCTGTTTCACTCCAGTCTGTGTCTGGAGGCTTTGTTTTTTACTTTGTTCTCTCATTTGATTCAGTTGATTTAGTACAACTGAGAATTTCTGGATTATCTGTCTTCTAAGCATGAATATTATGTAATTGTGCCTGCACTTCTGTGACCTTTCTATGGCTTGTTACAGTTATATATATATATATTTTAATATCTCTTTCTTTGCTAGGTTCCCAGGTTGACAAATTATTTGCCTTTTTTAGGGTTATGTTTAAATGATATATGCATCACTTTCTTGAACAAATGTCTTCTGCAGTTTTGAAGGAAGGGCCAGAAATAAGTGAACACTACAGTTTCCTTATCCTTCAAAAGGCCATTGGAAAATCGTAAGGAACTCTGTTACTGCTCAGACTTGGAAGTTCCCAAGAAGGTGGTTTCTTTTTCATGTTGAAGAACTTTAGGAAAATATCCTGACCAAAGGTTAAGCAACAGACACTCTGGGTTAAAGTTACTCAGTTGACAAAATATTTTTTCCTTTCCATTCCCCATGACAGAAGCTTCTACTGCACTCAAAATTTTAGATAGCTAACGTACGGTCCTCAAAAAAACCCCCCCAAAAAAAACCAACAACAAAAAAAAACGAGGAAAATAACTGCCTGAAGAATTTTCCACTGGGCTTTAAACAAATGAGGACCTGTTTTATCATTTTGTTTTGTTTTATGATAGGTGATTTCAAAGGAGGCATAGGAGTTCCAGGTAGAAAATTCAGAGAAAATAGTTGCATCTAACAAAGTTACTAAGACTTTGCAATTTTTTAAATTGGTTATAATCCAAGATTAACAGCTCATACATTTTTTAATTATTTCTCTGTGTGATATTTGTGTTTTCTGTTGGATTGATGTTTTGATAAAAGGGATTTTGGTTATGTTTCTTCATCACAAAAACAGACGTTCTCTTCAATTCTTTTTAAAACTGTGACAAACATGTTAATCTATAAAGGTCCATCAGTCCTGAAAATTCCTATATTAAATTTTAAAGAGTAAAATTTTTAAGGATATTTCATCCATGTTTCATATCTGTACTGAAACCAGAAGTCAGAAGTGCTTAATATGCTTAGAGATCTCATAGTAATTGGCTCTTTTCTCAGACTTGGAGGGTTTGGAGCATATGTTTTTCAGCTTGAGATAGATTTTCTTTAATCTGGTGCTAAGGTGAAGTATCATGCAACAGCATTAATGTTATGATTTACTGGAGCCCATTAAATCCAATTCATCATCTTATATATTTCCCTTGCAAATTGGGTGTCTAGCTTCCTTTATAGCTCAGTTTTCAAGCATCTTGAAGTACTGAGAAAGCTAAACTACTCACGTGATTTAAATACAGGAACTGAGCAAACTTTTAATATACTTTTAAATTTATTTTCACGATTATTTGCCTTGATTGAGGAATGAACTTTAAAAATGAGACTGTAGAATACCTGCCCTTAAGCCTACTAAAAAAGTCTTTGTGCCCATTCTTTATCTGGCATGAAGAAATTGTCACTGGCTGTTTGGTAGTCCATGCTTTTTAGTTTTTCTCCTTCAGGTTTGTCGGTGAGAAAATTCCAGCAGTAAATTAAATAATCTGTCTGAAACGACAAAGCTGGTGAGAAGTGTTTTATCCAGTTTTACTTGCCATGATTAAATTTGAGTTCAAAAAAGATGTGAAATCGGTATGTGATATTATAGATTTTTTTAATACACTTTTTGGTGCATTTATTTATAATAAAAGCATTTATGTGTATTGCAAACCCCTTAATAAAAAGTCTTCAAAGGTGATGATTTAAGTCTGATCAGCACTTGTCCTTATCTTATCTCAAAATATGTAGTCAGAGGCAGTTCAGTATCCCCAGAAATTCATAAATGTGCATTCATAAATGAAAGAATGATGCCTCTTGGCAGTCTGGGCATTGACATCCGTGGTTTAGAACAACTCAGAGAACCTCATCACCGGGGCAAATTCTGCAGCTGAACATTTCCGTATGTCAATAACAGGAGTAATGGGAAGGCTTATATTGTTATATGTGAAAAGTAAAATAAAAATAAATGGAAAATAATGTTGAATTTATTCTTTTTCTTCACATTGAATGATAATATTTCTTTGCACGGTTCTAAGGTAAAAATATTTTTTGTAGAAGGGTTGTTTTCTCTTGTGAATCACAAAGAGAACATATGGGGGCTGTTAAGGAAAAACTGCAGGTCTATTAAATTTACATTCATATCAACATTAGCATTAAGACTTTGGGACTCATTTCTCATTTGCTACGATTCAAATGTATTCCATATTTTACAAACACTTCAAGGCTGTTTTTTTCTGCCAGAACTGTGAAAAGTGCCCAGAGGGTAAACAAGAATCAACAATTAGCCTGTAGCCAAAGCCTCCAGCCTCCAGTCTGGATTAGGACTGTTGAGAGAATGTCTGTAACAAGTCCTCAAGATCCCAGTCTTTTCAATGTATTATTCAAAACTTGTATTACTATCAAATGGATAGGGAGAGAATGGCTGTTTGAGGGTTAGACATGAAAGTGCCGGAGCTTGCACCTCCTTTTCCATATTTGTAGATAACTTTCTAACTTTTTGAAAGAGTTCTAGCAGACTTTCTTGAAATCTGTTTTATTAGTCCACTGTACTTTGGCTGATAGCTTGTGCAAGTGACCAATAAACCACTCAAGTCAGCACAGGTGGTTTCTGACAGCAGGATCTGACATTACCTGAAAGTGCTGTGACTGAAGGTAGTGTGCTTTGCTAATAAAAACCTGGGGAATTCTAAGGTTAATAATTGAGTCTAGGCCCAACCAGAAATATATTTTCCATACAAAATATATCCTCCATTGTTCTTCAATAGTGCTTTTACCACTTAAGCTCTGCTGGAGCAGTAGAATTTTTGAGTCCTGTATCTCTATGTGTCACTTGTCTGTGTGCATCCATGATTCTGTGAAGTCAGGATGAGCATAAATAGCTAACAGCGTGTACTATGCTTCCCTCCTTGGAAGAATTATAAAGAAAATAGGCAGACACTGCCTTGCCCAACAATTTGCTCTTGGTTCTCTACCCAACCCAAACAGCCTTTCTCTGGGATTATCCAATATTTCAGGAACCACAGAGGTTCAAAATCTCTTGTCCCAGAGAAGAGTTGGGTTGGAGAAGAGGTCTCTACTATCTCCACATATGACCCCTGAAGATGTCATTTCAGCACTTGGGGTTAGTAATGTTTGGTCAGAGCAAGGATTAAAAGATTTCAAAATCCTTCCCAATACAGGAAAAAACAAAAGGGTTGGAGGATTGATTATTTATTAATTTAAGGTTTTTTGTTTCTTTGTTTTGTGTGGGATTTTCTGGGGGGCTTTTTTAGATTTTTATTGAGAAAGTAGAAAGAATTAAAATAAAAAAATGGGTTAAAACATGCAGGTCTTACTTCAGCAAGTGCCTTAAGAAAAGAAAAGTATACCCCAGCACAAAAAGCACCTGTGCATTTTGCAGTCAAACCTCCTGAATAATAAAAGCTATAGACCTTGACCAAATAATTTCAGTGACATGATGTGTAAATTCTCTAGTTCCTGAAAACTCCTCAATATTTTGGAAGAAAGTAGCAGAAAATAGAGGACAACTCTGAGCCCTTCATATTTCTAAATAAACTCAGTTTCCTCCTATTCATTTCATATTTCCCACATGAGAGACGGAAGCCCTATCAAGTAAGTATCCAACCACAATTTAGAGATTGAGGTAGGAAATAAGTAAAAGGGACTACATTCCTGTCATTTTCTGTTGCTATGATCCTTCTCCTCAAGACTGCATGAGATGTGATGCAGAATATACCAGATAGGGCCCTTGTGAGAATAAAGGAATTGAATATTGCAAAGTGGTGCAATGGGAGCCGTATATAAATGCTAAGATAAATACAGATTTGATAAATTACTAGCAAAGGCACTGGAGGGAACAATACAAGATGATGCAGTCAGGCTTTTTCATCTCACTTTCACGACCCTTAGAGAAGACATGGCTTTCCAGAACTCTGCACCTGAGGCAAGATGTTTTAGTCATTTTATACATAATTACCCCTTGAGACCTCTCAGATTCTAGGATAATAAAATGTAACTCTGGGTCTTCAAGTGTGGTGATATACGGATGTCCATTTCAGGATAAGAAAAGATGCAATAGGTCCACATTTCTTAGCTCTGATTGCCACAGCTAATGTGTGTAAATGTACTGAGAAAGCACGTTTTTTGTAAAAAATTCAGCTGAGCTGCACCTCCCACTCAGCACTGCAAGGGTTCGCTCCCAAGGCTTCCCACATGATGGTAAGGCAGACAGGCAAGTCGTTGGGATTTGCACTGAAGACAGCTCCTATGGAGCTGAGGATTTCTCCCAGCTATCTGTGCTGAGCAGACATTTACCTCAGCTTTATGTATACTAGCACCTAAAAACTAATTTAAAATCAAAGATTTCAGGCAGCCAGTGAAAGGAGAATAGTCATCTTTGCTCCTGACATCCGTGTTTCTCAGAGCTGTTAAGCAAAGTGATAATTTGCTACAGAGGAAGTATACCAGATAAAATACATTTTTACAGGAATATCTTTATTAAGGAATACCTCTATGAAAGCTATTTTGTCTTGCATCACTTTGCCTGACAGAAATATTACTTACACTAAAATCCTTAATGTGAGATGCCCTATAAAAAAGTTGTTTAATTTAATAACATTCATTGTATTAGTTCTCCCTAAAGTAATCACATTGTTGAGAACACACTCTGTGTTCCTTTATTTGATCTGGGAATAAAATTATCCTGTCTTTACTTTAGTATCTCCTTCTTATTCTTTCTAGAATAAATAAACATGAAGCTGTCACTGCAGAGCAGGCACTGCCTCTCCCTGTTATAAACCTTTTGATTTCTGTGTTGAGAGAATTTTTCTGCACAACAATCTGTTTAGAATATGCTTGAAGCACTACATTTTCTTGCTTTCCTGTTTCCCATGTAGATACATGAGTAATCACAGAGAGTTCCTGCTGTCCCAGTAGATTATATGTCCTATCAAGTTTTCTGTCCTTCTCATAGAACTGATCAAGCTATTTATTGTGAAAAAATTATTTAATATATCAGGTACTAATTTTAGTATAATTGTTATTATAGCAACCAAAGCCACCAGATGGGATATTTGAGCCCTTGTATATCAGTAAAATATACTGCAGCCCTCTGTTCCATAAAGTCTTGGTTAAAGGGCTTGATTTGTGCACAGCTCACCTACGTGGCCAACAGAGCTGCTGAACCTTGTTGTGTCTCCTGTACTGTGGTACAGACTGTCACATTAACCAAGGGCTGCAACACCTCCTGGGTAATTACTGGAGATCCTGGCCTAGAATGCGGTGGCTTCCTGGCACTGCCAGCCAGAAGATCTCAAGCCAAAAAGCAAAAAGCCCACAACTAAATCCAAAAACTGTGGAATAACTGGGTCTTTCTTTCCCAGCCAGGTGGGAGCATGGTAAATCCCAGCTCAGTGTTATATCCACTCATATCTATGTCTCTTTAATTTTCAACAAAGCTGTAAACATGGATTTAGTGCACCGTTTGTGTACTATACACAGGTACTAAACATCAACAAAATTCCTGTTAAAGACAAAATAGAAATTCCTGGCTTTATTTACTAGAAAAGAGTGTATGAAATCCTGAGATGTAAGTGTTGTATGCTTTTCATTCTTAAGAAACACTGAATTGCATGGTTTCTTAAAGTCCAAACTGGCAGTCTGTTTGAGACACCACCAGCTTTCAGGAGGGTTATTTAATCAAAATGTTATTACTTGCAGGTTTCCTTCTACCTTAGAAGACACAAAGCTCCTTGTTGCAATGTTTTCTGTTGGTGACTGGATACCTCCAGGGGCTAATGAGGAGATGTAAAACCACAGTGAACCCAGTGACCATTTCAAATCTAGGCTGAGTAAGTATTGTTCATTTGATATTTAATCTTGTATCTGATCAAAGTAGGTATTGTTCATTTAGTCTTTAGTCTGGTATCTGTCTGATAAAAGCATATGAGGAATGAGTTGACAGCGTCACTGCAATTTGCCAGGCAGTTGTAAGAAATCATCTTCCAAACTGATGTATTTATGTGGTAGCACCTGTGAAGAAGCTAGCAACTCTACAGGAACAGAAATCCTGTCAGCATTAGTCAAAGGACTGACACACTCAAAGGAAAAGAATAAGCACCCTGGGCTTATTCCTGGTTTTCTTTGTAAAGAACAGCACTTCTTTGTTCAAATAACATCTGAGAGCTTAGTTTAGGAGGAAAGGAGGTGGCTTTATGGAGCAAAGAGAAATCCACATCTTCAGAGCAGATGGAAATTCGTGTATCTCCCATGTACAGAGCACATGAGGCTAATTTCAAGCCCTGGGGAAAACAAAATACCAGAGCCTCCAGCACCTCTGTGCCCCATCCCCAGCCATTGAGGAATATGGTGCAACTGCAAGGTTAAAATTAAGTGGGCCCTAAGATCAGGTTTCTCATTTCTCATAAAGACAACATTTAATTTTATTCACCTCTAGCTGATACTTGTCACTGCTGAGAGGATCACCATCAGGAAACAGTCGGGCCCTTTCCTCACCCTTTGCAAGACTTGTGTTTATCTCAGTTTTAATCTTCCTTTGCCATAATTCAGAGACCTGTATGTCCATTCCTTTCTTAAAATCACAAAAGGGGGGCTCACAACTCAACGTTTCTTCGGTACCTTGAGAAGCTTCCTGTTTTCTGCACTGCCAGGAAGGGTGGACCCTCTGCTCTGAGGTTTGGTGCCTGAGCCCCATGCAGATGGCACCAGAGCCCGACTGACAGCAGCCCCCACTGCCCCACAGGGCAGCTTTGCCCCAGCTGTGAACTTCCCAGGGGCTGAAAATACAGCTCAGTGTTGACAGCTGTCTCAGGCTTGTTAGCCCCGTACCATCCATGTTTGGTGTAGGGAGGACTTTAAACTTTCCTTTTTTTTTTCCTAATTCTCTTTAAGTTAGGCAAACTGTAAGTGAATGAATATAAACAAAGAGTAGTCTGTGTAGTATAAGAGCAAACATTATAGAATATAACCTGAGGGACAGGGCTCAAAATGCAGCAATTCAGCAGCCAGTCAGAATCACCAACTAAATTTTTCTTTACTTACTTTAGGGTTTTTAGTGCCCTCTGGAAGGACATCAACAAGATTTAGACACAAGCATATCACTACTGTAATGAACACTCAAAAAATTGAGAAACTGGAACTGGAAATGCATTTGCAATGCTTCTTTGGGAATTACTACTATAATTACACCAGTTTAGAAAGCAATACCTTTGTAAGTGCTTTTACCCCATCATGTATCACACGAGGGATTATAGCATTTTAATGACCTTGGTGGCTAAATTGTACAATATCTATAATAGTATGAAATCTAGGAGAATTTTTGGCCCCATTGAGGCCATAGAAAATCTCCTACTGATTTTGTTGGAGCCAGCAAAATCCATCCTAATTTTTCAGGTGACCAGCTCCAGCCACAAAAGGGGCTTTTATTTTCCCCACACTCTTAAAATAAGAGCGAACTGATATTTTTCATATACTTATACTACAAATGCCCTGAATTTTATTTCATGAAAGATGTTATGGCATGGAATACACTGTTCCTTCATGAAACATGCACCTTTTAATAGCAGTTACTGAGAGGGTGATACATCTATCGCTATTTCTCCTGTCACCAAATGAAATGAAATTCATAGATCTGCTCTTAGCTAACGGGATACACATTTTATGGCTAAATAAGGCCTTGAACGTGAAAATCTTCTGCCCTTCTCATGAGGTATATAGATCCAAATTAAATGAGCAAGTTACATTAAGGTACCTGTAAACCTTGAAAAGGGTGTATTGGCTTGTTCATTGTTCCTATGGATAATAAACTCACCCATCAAACATCTAGAGAGCAAGCCATGGAAAGCAAATGTCACCCTGCCTTAGCTTCCCTTGTATGTTTTCAGCTTTCTGAAATTGAACATATCTTCCACAGATAGGACTGTAAGAGATTGATAGATGCCTTAAGATCAGTTTGCACATGAAAAGGTAATAATTGATCCCTGGCCACTTCATGAACCAGCACTTAGTGTGTTGTGCAATTTCAGAAATAAATCAGAATAACTACTTGAAGAATAAAAGGAGGTAAAAAAGCTCACTTTCCTTCAGATTTAGAAAATATATATTGTGTTAGGGAAGGTGTTAACTGACAACATGTTTTAACTGACATAGCAATAAATATGACCAAGCACCAACATTTTCTCCAGTGTGCAAACTGCCTTTGCAAGAGCCTGGAGAGATTCCCACTGGTCTCTGCAGGATTTGGCTTGAGCTCCTCTGCAGGAATTAGTTCATGCCAGCAGAAGTAAATAGGCCCTTGGGGATGTTGCTGCTGCCACTGAGGTATTTATTTTTATAATAACTTGTTGGCTGGTACAGAGATAGGATGTCACAATCACAGCTCTTGCATGCACAACTCCACACAATTCATTCTTATCAGTCAGAGCCCTTTGTGAAGGTAGAAATGCTAAGAGCCATAATTGGGGGCCTGGCTACCGACACCTCCTGCACCCTGATGGCCACTGGCCACACTTCTGGGAGTAGATTCTTTTCCAGTGCTCTGCAGTGCCTCCTGGTGCCTCCCAGCCACCAGCAGCCAAAGCCAACCCCTTGGACCACGGGGTAACGTGCATTGAGGGCAACAGATCACAGGATTTTTCTGACTCATACAGAGACAATAAAATGCATTTCTTAGGAAGGAGCCTCCCTTACTGTTTCCAGTGTCTGCTCACACCGTGCTTTATTCAACAATATTTTCTCTAGCTTGGCCTCTTCCTGGCTAACAGAGCCCAGCTATGTCTGAGAAGCTCTTCTTTTAGCCTCCGAAATTGTCACAAACAAATTACTCTGTTCTTACTTTCAAATCAGGTAGGAAACATCAGGAAACCACAACTCACTATCCACTTGAGAGCAAAGAGGGCAGATTGGTCAGTGACCACAATTCATTAGTCAAAGCAGAAATGGGGTTATTCTCCTTTCCTTGCCAGACTTCATCACTTGGAGAAAACTGAAACAATAATAAGACTGAAAGGGCCAGAGATAATGACACAGCACTTCCACATCACATGTGCTCTTTTATCAGTACTTACAGACTTTTGAACACAGAGTGGAGCCCTGTAAAATTGGCCGGTTTTCACATTTTTAAGAGTTGTTTTGTCACTTATTTCCTGTTTTCTTACCAGCAGGCCCAACCACATTCAGAACCTAGATAATAGTTGTGTCAGCTTTGTTTAAATTCCCTTTTCTACTCTTTAAATAAGGTCAGAGCTCCACTTATTCTCTTTCTGATACATAACTTAAGCAAAACTTGACTTGATGCCAACAATATCTCCAAAAAGGAGACAGAAAGCTTGGGCAGAATAGGAAATAGGTAATTTTGCTGCTGTTGCAAATGCTGGAATATAGACGGAGCATTTTCTAATAACTTTCTCCAGCTGCCAGTTACTTGTTCAAAATGAAACACATATACTGCAGGGGGAAGAAGGCTGATGTGTTTCTACGTTAAAAGAAATGTTGCCCAACATCTGTTTGCCACATGGTAGCCTTAACCAAAAATTTTCCCTCCTCCCAGCTGTTGCTTGCCTTGCTATGCACCCATTGGTTGCCTTCTCCACTCCAGCAGTGGCTTTGAACCTACTGCATGATTCCAGAATCTGTAGGTTTCACTTCACTGTTTTCACCCAGTCCAAACTCCCATTGGGGTTCACCTGATGAAGCAGTCAGAAAAAGGGACTGAGAGCCTCAAAACACAGTTCAGGTCAGCAGAGTCCTCCAAGTTCTGGCAGGAACCAAAGTCCTCTGCAGTAGGTGGCCTCCACAGAAAATCATGAGCCCTGAATATGCATCCAGCCACACAGCAAAGCCTACATTAGTGTTGGACAGCTGTAACACCTTCATGGTTTGTGAACAGAAAGCATCAAAGGCCCCTGAATCCCAGAGTCCTAGCTCCCTCTCCTGGCAGAGCACCGCACTGGGAACAGGAAGGGGGTGCTCCCCGGCACAACAAACCTGAACCCCAGCTGAAGCTCTGCCGAGGGAGAGGCGGAGGAACCGTGCCCTCAGTGACCAGGGGCTCCTCTCTGCAAGGAGCCCAGTGGTAATTAGGCAGCTATAGCTCTACCAGCAGATTAATGCAGGATTAGCAAAGGCAAAATCTATTCTAGTGAAGAACATCTGCAACATAGCTTTAGCTGCATAAAAATACGTACTTGAGCACAGATAAAACTTCATTGCTGTGCATTATCTGCAGTCCTTAAGGTGGGGGTAGTGCAATTTGTTCTCTAATACTCTGATACCAGACTGACTCATGCAACTGTGCCACGTTCCTCTCCAACACCACAGCCTTCTTCTGTTTGCTGCTTCCTGTACACACTGAGCCCCCAGAGTGCCTCCCCAGACTGTAACTTTCTCCTTGAGAAACACACGTCTACTGGCTAGATAAGAACCTGTCACTGTGGCAGGTCGTGTACACCAGGGATCTCATTAGCAGTCTCCAACCTTTCAGAAATATGTGGCATTTCTGTATGGGAAGGCACAACTGACTGCCCGTCCATCCAGAGTAGCGTCAGCAACATCCCCGCTCAGTGAAACGTGTCCTGGCACCACATCCTTGGGCATGGTGGCAATGGCAGCAGCAGAGGTGGCAGCATGACACCTGTCTTCATGGCCCAAGGCTGAGGCAAGGTCCTTCTCGACCAGCAGCACATGCCTCCATAGCTTCAGGGAATGAGCTGGCTCCTAACATGGCAAAAGACAGCAGGGGCTCACCCCAAGCACACAGGCCACTGAAAGTGACCCAGCCTGCAAACCAAGTACAGGTACATGAAGTTTGGTCATCTCAGCCATTGACCCTTAGCACCCTGGGTTGGGCACACCAGCAGTTTATTTCTGTAGTGTCTTGATTCAGTTTTTCAGCCACCATGGGTGGCTGAAGTCCACTGAAAGCCTCCCTAGCAAGTGGGTGGGCTGGGATGCCTGGGACAGGGCTTGTTAGCATCAGAACCTCTCTACTCCTGCTATTTCTGTGGAGAAAGTGGGAATGAGGTTTCCTGCACAAGTAAAACAACAGGTCTCTCTTGGGGCTCTTTTGCTCTTTGGCAATGAGGTTACAGCTCTTGTTTATGAGGAGCTGGAGGCAGCTCACAGATGTGCAAGCTGGTTTCTGCTGTGGTTATATTTTCTTCTAGGTTTCTAGAAGAAAACCGGTGCAGTTTTCCCAAGACAATAGGTCTTTCACAGGTCAGTGTCTTACTTCAGGAGGCCCCTTCAATCTCCAGCACTGGCTACAGGTCCTGCTTATATGGTGAGGCCTTATGTTCTTAGAGAGCCATAAGGCAAAGCTAAAGCTGCACAGAAGCCATTCAGTTAAGCCAAAGCCGTTGCTCATAATGTATTTTATTGTAAGCTAACCATCTCAATTGTAGGAGACTTTCTGTATATTAAACAGAATTAAATTATTGTTTCTTCCTCAGGGAGGGAAAATGAGATAACGAAGAAGAGAGAGGAAGACAAAGGGAAAAGGATACTTCTGGATATTGCAAAGATGTCTAAATTTCACTACCAGATTTCACTAGCATGCTCATCTATTTCATGTCAGGTATTGTACGCAACTAATCTCTGTATTACTATAATGCCAAATTTTCTTTAAGAAACAAAGGTCCTTCCCCTGCAAATGCTCATACATTTCCTTAGTCAGCCCTCAATCCTGCATCCATCATCAGGCTTTGGTTCTATTCTGTTCTGCAAAGTGTTAACTTACTGTAAGAAAACTTAAGATTCTTTATGACCTGAAAAGCAGTGGTTTCATTTTTGTGCTTTGCTCCTCTTTGGTATTTTTTCCCTAGCAGTTATTATGTTCTTGTGAAAAAAACAAAGCTCACTACTAATGTATTATATTCTGGAATATGTCTCACAACCAATCATTAAATGATGGTGATTTCTCCCAGCTTACACAGCATTACTAATGTTAATGGATTATATCTAGTTTTGTTTGTTCAATCTGGTATTTGGATTGAGGATATATTTTGAGATATCTGAATATACTCATGAACGTTCTCTTAACATTCTTTTAATGCTATTCCTACTTTTCTCAGGTTGTACATGTTTTCTTAGAGTACAGAAAGATTATCTACATACTTGAAGTTCAGGATTTAGCCCTTTGTCTGGTAGTCTGCCTTGTGACATGGCTAGCATTGAAAGAAGGGGATGTTACACCTAATGCATTCTTCTTTTTTATTTATTTCTTTTTGTCTTCTCCCCAGCCAGAGTAGGTAAGCAGTTTTAAATCTGAGAAGTAGTTTGTGGTCTCAAGCAGAAAAAGGGGAACTGAATCAGGAAGAACAAAAGTTTCCAACACTGCAGAGCACCAGATGCAGTAGTGGTGTCAATCCTGACCAGCAGCGATCCCAGGCTGAGACCTTCCTCGGAATCTGACAGTCTGCATTTCCTGAATCAACAGGCCCAGGGCAGGCCTTGCTCTCACCGCCCTTGCTCAGGTAAGAAGCCCTTTTCACATAGCTGACTACACATGAGGTTTATGCCAGTGCATGTGGCTGATAAGTGCTTTGTAGCCATGAGAACAGCAAGCAGTCAATTACCTAAACTTTGTAATTGATCACAAATGTGGGAAAGTTCTCCATCAGACAGAGTCTTTAAATCAGAGCTGGTCATCTCTCAGACAGGGACAGTCCAGTTAGAAGTGGTTGGGGCCACCAGGAAAAATAGGGGGCAAAATATTTGTATAGCTGCTTTTATGCAGCAGACCAGATTAAAGACAAGTGGATTCTGTACCTGGGACAGGGCAGCCCTGAGTGTGTGTATGGACTGGGGAATGAGAGGCTGGAGAGAAGCCCTGAGGAAAGATACCTGGGGGTCCTGGTCGATGGCAAGTTGGATACAAGTCAGCAGTGCCCTGGCAGCCAGGAGGGCCAAGCGTGTCCTGGGGGGCATCAGGGCCAGCATTGCCAGCTGGGCAAGGGAGGGATTGTCCTGCTCTGCTCTGAGACAGCCTCACCTCGAGTGCTGGGGGCATCTTGGGGTGCCACAGTATAGGAAGAGACACTGAGCTGTCAGAGAGAGTACAAAGGAGGGCAGCGAGGATGGTGAAGAGCCTTGAGGGGAAGCCGAATGAGGAGTGGCTGAGGTCACTTGGTCTGTTCAGCCTGGAGGAGACTGAGGGGAGACCCCATTGCAGTTTCAGCTTCCTCATGAGGGGAAGAGGAGGGGCAGGCACTGATCTCTGCTGACAGGACCCAAGGAAATGGCCTGAAGCCGAGCCAGGGAGGTTTAGGTTGAATACCAGGAAAAGCTTCACCCAGAGGGTGGTTGGGCACTGGAACAGCTCCCCAGGGAAGTGGTCACAGCAGCAGCCTGGCAGAGTTCAAGCAGTGTTTGGACAATGCTCTCAGGCACAGGGTGTGACTCTTGGGGATGATGCTGTCCAAGGCCAGGAAATGGACTTTGATGATTCTTGTGGATCTCTTCCAACCATGCTATGATACTATGAATTTTATCTGGGGAGGGTGTAGTGTACACCCAGAAGTACTTTTTTATTATTATTATTTTGCAGAACTGTGCATCTATGAGTGGAGCTGTCATTCTGCCTCCCAGGTACCTGTTACAGAAGAGATCTTAAAATGGACTGTGTTATGTAGAGAACATTCATTCCCTTGCTTCCCGCAGCAGCTGATGTATTAGGAGAGAACTGCCCACCTTTAGTTTACAGACCAGCTTAGCCCCACAGCTTGCTAGGTTAAGACAGGCCAGCACACTCATACTGGTGCCAGGAATATTGCTACTGATTGTGCTCACCCAACCATGCTGTATCAGCATGTCCAAGACTAGTTACAGCTAATAAGGGACTGTCTGAGGGGAAAAATGAGACCAGAGTGATATTTATGACAATTTCAAGCACAGAATAAGCAATACAAATAGATGAGCCTCAAAGAATGGTAAGGTGCTCTTTACATACAAATATTTCAGAGGGGAAACAAATAAAATAATAGAATGAACTATAACAAACACTTTTTTTCTACGTAGAGGTTTTCTGCATTTCTCATGACAGTCATTTGAATGAGGGAAGACAAAAAAAAAAGGAAGAGCAGAAACTGCTTGCAACACAGAAAAAAACCTCGAATGCCAAGAACATGCTCCAGATTTTTTTAAAGATGCATGGCTCTTATCTCAGTCCTGATTCATCACAGCTTAGTCCCAGAATTATTCAGAATTCAAGGACCTTGCTCCTGCAGGGTTAATGGGTTACATTCAGCATTGAAACCCATGACACAAATAGCTGCTTAATTAGTCAATCCAGACTGGATTTAGTGGTAATGGAAATAAAAATAGTAATGGCAAAAATTACATTGTTTTACATTTTGTAGGTGAAATGATTTTTTCTTTTAACTGTGTAATTCAGAACTGTGCACTGGCAGGAGGAGGCCCATATAAAGGAGGGGTTGTGCTGCTTGTGACACAAAAGATTAGCATGCCCATGACTGAAGAGGAGGAAAAGGAAAACACTGCCATAAAAGTGACAGTAGAGGTGAAGAATTGTGGTGACTGTGTAATGCACCATTGAAAAGATGCCGAAGAAAACATAGCAAACGAAAAGTCTTGTTCTATCTATGCTGCTATTCCAAAGCACAACTTAATCTGAAGGGAAGAAGCTCCTGTTCTCGTTGGCTCACGCCATTTATTCATAAACACAGGCGAGAAATGTGCTAAAGTGATACAATTACCATAATTATTATCTTTGTTCAGGAAATGCAGTGGTGGTTTTCCACCCTGAATTTCATTCAGCAGCCCTTGTGGCTGTACCAGTCAGGAGCTAAAGGCACCGACTGTGACTGCTCTGGGAACAAACACATGAAATCTCATGCCTCAAATGCAGCAGCTACATGGGATAGCAAGTCACAAATACAGGAGCACCTTGAGATATTGGTCAGTCCTGTTACAAGGAAGTTGTGTGCAGTAACCAAAGATGCAGTGCCAAACCAACCCTGGCCCACATATGTCGCTCCAAGAGCAGGCAAAACCCATTTAGAATCAATGGGTCTAAACTGGGGTTTCTGCAAAAGGTCACAATCAATATTTATTTAATTGAGCCCTGTTTTGAAAGCATGCTGTGCAGCAGGGTGGAAATAGGCATCCCAAAGAAATAAACAGGATCACTTTAAGCCCAAATCATCACTAAATGCAGTGCTGCTGTGTACAGGGGATATCAAATTAGGGGGCTGATTCCCAACCCCCACCAGATTCCTGTCTTGCTGCAGCTTCCCAGGGGATGAGCTAGAGATAAGGCTTTCCTGTTAAGCCCTGGTTAAACAGGTAAGTGTTTGAGTTTGGATAGGGCTCAGAGTAAAGCAGGCTAAATTACGTGTTCAGCTGATGACACTGGCAGTCCTGGTTACTGCTCTCTTACCTTCTCACTCTGATTTGCTGTGGTAACTGGTCTGATGCAAGTGAGGTGGGAGAGTGTGTGTGTGTGTGTTAAGCCAAAACATTTTTTAACTTAAAAAAAAAAAAAAAAATCCTTCACATGTAAGGTACCCAAGCCAGAGAAATTTAAAAGGCTAGGTTTGGGTTCAAGTTTTCAGCCACATCCAAATTTCTATCTTCTTCCTGTTCCACTCCCCGTGTCGATTTTTCATCATGTCATTGAAAAAGAGGGGAGAAAAAGGAAAAAAAAGTAATGGCAAACATACTAGAATATCCATATACCTGTTTTTGTCTCTCTCTTCAAACATTTGAAAAAGTTGAAGTTTTCTAAATGAGATTAAAAAAATTGGGCTGTATACCTTGCATTTTCCACTATTGTATTTCATACTGCTCACTGGTCAGGTGAAGGTTGTGTTTGGATAAATTGGGAATGAAAGGACTGTGGTGTGTTCATAGAATTAACATAAGGGCTGCATTGTCAAACATTGGAGGCAAGCTAGAGATGATCATTTTGTGTTTGGCACAAAGATAACAGGTTTCTGCCTGCATGCCACTAAAAGTAAGGGATTGTTCTACAAGTGACAGTGGAGGAAAGGGAATTTTGTGTTTGTGTCATAGAAGGAAAAGGATTACTGTGCAAATAACGCTCAGGGAAAAAGATTAGACCATGTATGACATGGAGAAGAGAGGTCATTGGACATACATCATGGAAAGGGCGGGGTGGAGTGTGTGGTATTTCTCACTAAATAAGAATGTTCCCAGAGTATACCACAGATGAGACTGGGTGCCACATGCCAGCACTGCTGGTCTGTTGGGTGTCCAGGACTTTCCTTCTGACTTAGAAATCCCAGCCTCATAGCTCTAAGATAGATGGTTCTTTTCTACATATTAATAGAGAAGCAGTGCAAGCCTAGGCAGAATGTTGTTATTGTTGTTTCCTTAGAAAAATTAATTGAAATATCAAGATGCATAAGAAAAATATGTATGAAACAAAAGGTTTCCACTTTCCTCATGGCACCCAGAAGTGTTTCAGACATTGTCTCTGTGAAAGCAGATACTTACATTTCCACATAGCAGCAGCTGTCAAACCCCAAATTTTGGCTGTGCTTTTCTAAGACACAATATGTATCAGAACATGTTTGGGGCGAGGGCTGTGGTGTACTGCACTGGTTTGGTATTAAGAGAAAGGAGAAGTAACACGTGGAGATAGGAATTATTTCTACCTTTATTATGCCCATTTCTGGCTCAGGACTTTCCAGTTATTTGGGGATTTGTTTGTTTTCACACAAGGATCCTGACATCCAGTTACTCATAACATGTCACTCTCAAGAGCACTGCAACACTTTGTACCAGGAACTGCATTTCAGAAAAGGTGAAGCTGGGGTCAAACGCATTCCTGCTAATTGTACCGGCTGCAGGAAAGTTATTCTATGATTGAATTTGCCCTCTGAAGTTAAAGGGGGAAGCTGCTAATTGCTTTTAAGGAGGACCCAGAAAAATGACTGGGGCTGGCCCAGAACTCCCTGCTCAAGTGCGCTGGCGCATGCTCCCCAGGCACACACAAGATAAGCACTGCTAATCTTTTGGGGGAGTGTGGTATGTGAGGAGGATGTGCAGCTCAAACTATGTGAGGGCTTAGAGGGGGATGCACAAAAAACCACTGATAGAAAATGGGTTTCTGTACATCCATGCATTTTGTACTATTGGTAGTCACTGTGCACAAGAAATCTACTACATTGATCTGATCTCTTCAAAGCTGCCACCAGTGCAGTGGCATGGCCACTGGCTCTTTTCTGCAGTGTTTCTACAATGCTCTGGATGTCCTCAGGCTCCACAAAGCCTCCATCTACTATTACCATCATCTGACTAGGCAGCATGTATGTTTCTCCCTGATTTAGCTTTTTCTTGTAGTTTTCCTGCTTATCAAATCTGCAGTCTCTCTTTGAGTTGAAACATTCATGGTTAGGGCAGGGAGAGATTTATAAGGTCTAATTTGTACAGAATATAACAAAGCAGTCCTTGTTTATTGATGTGCAATATCACAAGGACAACCAGACACTGCTTCTTCGCTAAAATTTATGATTGGGTATATCAAAGTAAGCCTCTACTCATCATCCTGTTTTAATTATTTCCTTTTTCCACTTTCCCAAGAAACTGTAGCTCCCCAAACCTTTCCTACTCAAAAGTCCAAGTTCTGAAAACTTCTGCAATGGTATCTTGTTTTGTGAATATATCTGTTGTCCAAGTCATCCTGTCCCTTATTGCTGAGAAGTGCAGCTATGTAAAGGAAGGGTGACTGCCTGGGGCTTGGCAAGGTTTGCAGCTTCCTACGCAAGGAATTGTATGGGGGAGATCTAAGATGATGTATTGGCTGAACTTCCTCAAGTTTGGGCTGAAGTTCATGAATGAGGGAGCTAGATAGAAATTTGCAACGTCCTGAGATTGCTTAAGTTGTAGAGCTCTTACTAGTGGCTACCTTAGGAGATGGAGAAAGCTGTAGCCAATCTTGCTTTAAAAATTATTCTGTCCTTGCAGAAGGAACACCAGGGGTTGTAAATAATATTTCAGCTAACAGTTTCACTCTGAGTTCTTTGGGAGGATGTAGCAAAGCTGTCAGACTGACTTTTTGCGTTGAGCTCCAGCTGTCATTTCCCTTTGCTTGCTGGCTGTTACCGCTGGGTGCAGGCTCCCATCTGAAGCTCTTGGCTTTTGAGAGGGAGCACCTCCTACAGCTCAGGTAGACTGCTGCAAGTACACACCTTCCAATATGCCTTGGCTCTTTGAGACCATGAAGGAGTGGAGGAAATTGCCCTGACAATTGAAATTTAGCAGGTCTGGTTCACTGCTCAGTGAAGTTGATGGGAGACTTTCCCTTGACCTCAGAAAGAAAGGACCAACAGAGTAATTCTGTTTTATGCAAAGAGAAGGGTAGAGTAACACCAGCTGAGATTGAAAAGCTGAGTGATACATGTCCAAGTTGAAACATACTTGTATCAGCCAAAGGTTACCCAAAAGTGCCTTAAATAAGACTGGGTTCTAAAACTATTTCTTATCAGGGGCCTGCAAAATATCCATAAGATCTGAGGTCTGAGCTCAAGTTTCAGCTCACATCTCCCAGGAGGCAGGCGGTGGCTGTGGAGAAGGTTTTGTGGTAGAATCAGGAAAAACTCGGAGTTTTCACTTCAATTCACACTAGTTTGGAATGAGTCAATATTGACTTGAACCTGGTACCTGTCAGGAAGATGAACATAAACCTCTCAAACAAAAAATGTGATCACCAAGAGCATGCAAACAGCATCAGTGCTGCCATGCAAGCAGAGTGACAAACTATCTGCTGCTACTGGGGAAGAGTGGTTGGCACTGGCCCCAAGGGAGCTGTGGTTTGAGGATGGAAGTCACTTAGCTTATCATTAGGTCTACCATTTACCAGCACTCCTTCCCTGGGTAGAAACGGTAGAGACAAGCAGCAGTATGGCTGCTTTTCTGTCAGGTAAATGACTAATGAGGCATGTTTGCTTGCAAAGAAATGGAGCATGGCCCAAATAAAGGTGATCTGGTGGCACAGAGTTCTTCCATGATTTTGTTCTTTCCATAGGTCAGTATTTTGCAGCCCAAGGTTTCAGTTCAGACTCAGTGTTCAGAAAGACATTCGAAAGCGAGGCAGAGGGAAATCCTTTTCTTGTTAACCCACCTCTATTGCAAGGCTGTCCGTTTTCTGTGTTGAAGATGATGAAATTGGTAGCCCAAACAGCTCCTGCCCTTCATGTAGAGATTATTGACTTCATCCACACAAGAAGAACAAATACAGAGTGCTGAACAGAGTGCTTGCTTGGCAAGTTCAAAGCCTCCCAGTCTGAGAGGTGAAAGCAAGGGAACACTCACAGCAGTGACAGTATTTGAGTCTCTTTAGCAAATGAAGGGACTGACAAGGTAGTGATACAGGCATGGGAACCAATCAGCCAAGCCCATCCCTGGTGTAAACCTGGTATTCTTCTAATTCAAACAATGGAAAAGGGGCAAACAAGAAAAATCCTTCGTAGCAAATGTGATTAGATGAAGCAGACAGTGAAGACTCTCCTGTAACTGCAGTCCATCATGCAATTAGGTTCCTAACAGCTTCACCATTCAGACAGCCTCTTCCCTGGCGCAGTGCCACAGCAGCCAAATAAATCAGCTTTACATACACGACTGTCAGACAGAACTGCAGCTCCAGCCCTCTAAAGCGACGCTGGAAGGCTCAGTTGAAAGGAAGAGAGGCCTGAATACCTAGGGGAAAACAGTTCGATGGGGAAAGGAGGATGGAGCCCAACAGCACTGGACAAATACCTGGAGGAATCCAAGAGCTCCTACAGAACAGCAGGGCTTGCAAAAGCGGTTTGTAAGAAAGGCTCTCATCCCTGGCCCTGTCGTTGAGATTAAATGCGATCATTGGGAATAATGGTGAAGTGGAATGCATATTTAATTAGAGAAATCAATGAACCCAAATGATCGGGAGGGGGCAAATCATTAAGATCCAGCTCCTGCTGCCCCTACTCAGCGATATTGCAGACTGCCAGCACTGCAAGCGGGTCTGATGCACAGCTCATCACCAGCAAAGCAGAGTGGACTTTTGTCGCTGCTGTTTTGCATGTGGAAGTGCTGTGCAGGGAATAGGGAGCAGGATGCTCTGTTCATGTGAAAGCTGCCATCTCCAGAAATGAAAGCAATCGGTAGGAAAGAAAGCAATCACTCAGCACTGGGGCAAATCTGAGACTATTGGACTCAAGGGTTAGTCACAAAATGGGCATGGTCACACCACACAGACACATTGGGATGAATATTTTTTTTTTTTTTTTTCACAGCAGGGTTGCTTTGGAAAGCTGGCTGAAAATTATTTGACAGAATCGTTTTTCCTGTAAACACTATTTTGTCAAAAACATTTACCAGTTTATATGCCAATTACAGGGGGGAAAAATCATTGCAGAGTTTTTTCTGAAATGTTTTGGGGTTTATTTCAATATTGTCATCTCAGTGTTTATTTTCTCTCAGTATTTTAGAAAGGGTTGGGCAGGAAAGTGAAAGTAAAACTCAGCACCTAACTTCTGACTGAGTGCCAACGTTTCATTACACTGGCCATTTTTACTTCATTTTCTTTTGGTTTTATTATATATTGAAATTTTTTAAAAATTATTTCTGGGCAACTGTGTTACTTAGTGCTCATGTAACTCTAGGAAAATGTTTCCTGACTTCATACAAGCAGAAATAAAAGGGAGCCCAGATTATTTTAGGGGCTTACAGACAAGGAAGCAGAATTGGCATTTTCTTTAATACATGCAAGAGCTGACTCAAAAAGCTGTGAAGTTTTGCAGTAAGTAACCTTGTAAATCTATTTGGTTTTTGGCAGGGAGGGCGAAAGAGATGAAAATTAACCAAAAAATGCTTCACAAAAATAGTAGGCTGATCTGAATCAAGAAAAGAAATTATTTTAATTCCTTGGAAAAGCTTGGCTATGTAACATGCCTTATAACTTCCCTAGAAAACTGTGGAAAGGAAGGAATTTTCTTGCAACAACATTTTGGGATTAACTGAGCTATTTTGCCCAAGGCATGATTTAAGGTACTTTCTTATTAGGCACAATTCACATCAGTTTTTGCATACGAAACCCCAATCTGCAAGTATTTCTAGTGTAATACCACTGTTGTCAGTGAGTTTACACTAAGGATGAATTTGCCCTCATCCTGTTTTCTTCACTTTATTTATTTGCCTTGGAAAACAGAATTACCCCAACTTAGTCATTTATCAGATGTAGAAAAGTGGCACCCCTTTGGAAAAGCATTAAAAGCCAATTACAAGAGATCCTGCTCAAGGTGATACCTGTCACACTAAAGCAGTGCAGCACTCGTGATCATTTTAATTGATACTTTTAGATGAAGTGATCTGGCCTGCTGCAAACCAGCTGACATAAAAATAAAAAGTAGCATTTGCATATTAATAAGTAACTTCTCTACTTGAATCCATGCAGGGAACTACCATTGACTCATAATCCAGCTCCTGAAGTACTTCCAGTAACACAAAGACTTCGTACACTGCGTTTGGCTTCTGTGGGAACCGTCTGAGGTTTTCTGAAGACATGACACTCACCCTATCTTGTGGTAATTTTTGTTTCTTTATCTAAAGCAAAGGATTAATTTTTTTAGCAAGTGAAAAAGAAAATGTATTGGTCTACAAATAGATCTAAAGACTTATAAAGATGCTTCAGTATTGTTAAGATGCTGTTAAACTACTCAGTCATCAGATCTAAAGATGTTTTAGGGTAAGTTTAATTTAGTGAAGATGTACCTAACCTTTAAAAATGAGCCAGTGTTCTGTGTAACACTGATCATTTTCAAATTATAGCTGATAAAAATATAGTTGTAAATTATTTTAAATACTTGGCTGTATGTTTTTACTTTTAATTATAAATGTACACGTTTTGGCATGTTCTAACCAGTGGTACTGAAACCAAATCCACAAGGAGTTGGAACTCTTCATAACAGTCCTGACTTAGAATCTATTAAGCTTCTTGGTTTGAATTGCACTAGGTTTTTTGTTACATTTTTTGTCTGTATGTATATACCTAGAAGAAAAAGATATCCATCACAAGAACCAATCACACAGACTGAGATTTCAAATTTATTTGCAACAGGGTAAGTCAAAGTAACTGGAATGAGGCCAAGGAAGTTACTCTGGATTTACACTCCTCAGTGTAGCCAATAAAAAATGTGAATTAGTGCCACTAAAGAAAATGTTTGATTATCTTTTCATGCACCTTCAGTGAAGCGAATATTAAATTTTGACCAGAATACCTATTTTCTATGGAAAAATGGAGTTTTATATTGTTACAAACTCCTGAAAATATTGTTATATCTCCTGAAAATAGAAAGCTGTTTTCTTTAGGAACTGTCCTGATGGAAATTTTCTGACTTGCTTTATACCAAACTCACAATTCATACAAATAAGATGCTCCTCAGCAGATGTTTGTGAAAGACCAAGCTGGTGAGCACACACATACACATCCCTACCTGGTTACACTTGAGGTTCCTGGAGTAGAAAACAGGAAGGATGGGAGGGTATCTGAGGTGCTATGAGAGCAATTGGGGTTTAATTCAGAAGAGCACCTAGATTTTTGTTTCCAGAAAGAATAAAACCATACCAAATTTCATTTCATATTAAATAAAACAGTACTATTTTTATTCTTAAGGAAACCTTCCTGAGCATCCCTTACCCTCCCTGTTGTGGAGTCTGGTTTCTTTTTAAACAGAAAATGAAATTTGTGAACTGCATGCTGTAACAATGCATGAAGTTTGAATGAATTTTGTAGTCTGAAACCACACTTCACAGTGAATAAGTTGATTGCATGAGAAAAATCTGAATCTGGGGAAGACTCAGAGGCCTTGGCTGAGCATCAGGTTCACTCTGTGACTGAGGATAAGTCACCTAGGGCAGATCTTCACAGGTACCTGGTTTCCAGAAAAGCAGTCTTTTAAAGATCTCAGCCACAGCGTCTCTGTATGAATTCTATAATTACGTCTTTGGATAAATAGATGAAGGACCAGCCGAATTAAGGTAAAGAGCAAAGGCCCAGCCTGGCACAGTGCTTGCTTTACTGGTAGTGGTGCAGGCAACACCTGACAGTATTTCCATGTAGAAAACCCCACCCTTTCTTTCCCCAAAACATAAGATTTCCTACAGAATACTAAACCCGCTTGTTTTCCCATGTTATGTGCAATTCACATTTTCTAGCTGCAAGGACCAGCACCACACAGTACTGGATCCTTCTCTCCTCTGAAGCTTTGCTTTGTGTGCAGCTGAGGACAGGGGCCAGGCAGAGTTCCCGGCGAAGAGCTGCTGTCTGCCGTGGAGATGGATGGGCTCTGAACCTGCTCTGCCTCCAGTCGCTCCCAGCCCGCTGGAAATGGCCAGAGCTGCTGAATGTCAGCCATTGATCCGCCACCCTCCCCCTGTCCCCCTCTTTCTCCCTGTTCCATTCTGGTGTTGCCTGAGGGTTCATTTGGCTGGCTGCCGGCGCTACCTGGCTGGGACAGGCTTTGATGGCAGCTCCCGTTGCTGGGGGAAGGGGTGACACAGTGAGGGGTGCAGGCTGGTTTGCGTTCACAGTGCCGGCTTTCTGTGAATGAAACTCGTCCAAAAAAAAAAAAAAAAAAAAAAAAAAAAAAAAAAAGTAAAACCAAGCAGCTGTAGCTGCTGTCAGAGTCATTCCATAGTAGCTGAGTGCATCTGCTTTTTCTCACCTCCAAAACGAATCAATATGGCTTTAAATGATTTCCCTGATGCCTGGATTTCTTGCCTTATGCTGCTGTTAGCCCAGACACCCAATTGCCTGGTCATTCCTGCCTTGTCTGTTCAGTCTCTCTCCCCTGGTTTCTTCTTGCTGCTTTCTTTTAAAAATACATATAAAATACTCAGCAGAGCAGCTTGTTTTTGCTCATATGTGATTTTCTCACACAAATTTGCCATCCGTTGCAGCCACACAAACACTCACCACAGTGCCTTAAGACCTGACTGCCTGGCTCTCCCTCCATGCCTCTTCCCCTACACACACACACACACACACACACACACACTGCCTGGCTGATTGCTGCCTAAGCAACATCTGCTTATTGGGAGTTTTTCTCCTGATGCAGTGGTTAGTGAGAAACTGCTCAGGTTTTCTTGCAACTCTGTCTGCCAAAGATATTCATGCTTTAAAAAAATATATTTTTAATAAATAGTCTCTTGAGTTCTGGGGTTTGTTTTTTCTCTCCCACACAGCTTCACACACCCCCTCACTTTGGGCAGGCAAATTTGAGTGTAAACCTATTATTACTGCTAAAAATAAAAGATCTCCGCACAGATTAAACCCATGCTTTGGGGCTGCCTCATTTTCCTAGATCCTGCCTAATCTTGGATTTGGATTGTTCAGAACATGAGGTATCACTGACGGTATAAAAAGCCTTCAGAAATCCTCATGCCTCATCTGGGTATATTGGCATACAAGTGATCTGCTCAGAGAAACCTGCAGTCCATCAGTGCAGCTGGCTGAGGCAGGAGTCCCCCGAATCCCCTTATCACTCCAGTGGTGCACATAAACACATTAGCTGCTTATTTCAGGCAGAACCCTCAGCTTACAAACCCAAACTGCTTTTGCCAGCATTGTCCCTTTTTTGTATTTATTTGTCTTTACCTTGTGTTGCTGTCTCACAGATTTTGCATTTTGAGGTGCTTTTATATGCCCAGCCACCCTCTTGAAGTATATAGGAGATCATTACTGGCTTCTGATTAGCACAGCGCATTTGAGTGGCGTGCTGGAGGCAAAAATTTAAAGTGTATCAAAATGCAAATATGTCCCCATTGACCTCTGGAAAAATGTGTTACATTACAAAGTACTTTCAAAGAAAACCAGAAAGGAAGAGGAGAGAGAGTATGAATTTGCAAAGGTTTGTGACGCTAAAAAAAATTAATCAGGAATTGTTACCTAGAAGCTTGAATTCTGTGTCGCACAAACAGTTTTCTTTTCTTTAAAAAGAGGGAGGGAGGGACCAGATGATGATGGCCACTTTGTTTCTCACTCCACTTCCTTTGCTAGAGAACCACCAAAGTGAATGGGGTTGATTGTGGTGCATATTTTTTCAATCTGCCAAGACTCAAATATGTAGTCTAATATATGGCAATGGCCCAGAAGAAGAGACACAGAAATTATTCATGATCCCTCTTTCAGTGTGAAAGACTCCTTCTATAACCTCAGATTAATAACTCTGCATTTAAGAAGTAAATTATTTTCACCAAGAAAAGTGAGGAGCAGCCAAATTTGCCTGGGGAAAGTAAGGTTGGTATTAAGGCAAGTGACATCCCTGCACTGAGGTATGCCAGAGAGCTGCACTGGGGAAAAAGATGCAACATTACCCAAGTTATTTGAGCTGGTTGCTCTTTTACCCTCACTAGTAATAGTGAATATACTCTGTCACAATGGGAGACTGCAGAAAGACACTGGGTTATGCTAGCAAAAAAAATAGTCCTGTGACCCAAAAGGGAAGCTTATGGCCTGCCCTGATCCTTCGTCTCCACAATGCTTCACTGCAAATACTTGTTTGCCTGGAGGCATCACTTCTCTCTTATTCCTTGACATAGAACCAAAAATGTGTCATCCCAAAGCAAGTAAAATACTTTCAAGTAACCTACACCGTCCAAGCAAGAGTTTGTACAAGAGTTCAGTATTCACTCAGTGTTGAAATTAGCACTGCTGGTGTAGTGAGGGCAGGGGTTAGAGCACCCTTTGTCCCCCTCACTGCCTTCTGCACCGTTGCTGTTCGGTGTTTGGGGATGGAAGGAAAGCCATGCAGAGGTGCACAGCTGCTTCTGACTGCACTCAGTAGCACATCTTCTTATTCTTCAGGCCTTCTGAGTATGTAGTGTGACAAGCACAGCAGAGCAGCAAAAGGAAGGGAAACAGCCATAGCTGTGATGACCACTAGCTTATAAAAAGCACGTGGAAGAAGCACCAGGAATGACCCCAGAACTCCCAATGGTTGTTTGCCATTGCTTAACTGGTTTCTGTGTTTGGCTATTGCTTCATTGCACTTGGTCATAAATGAAAGCTACCTAATGCTAATGACCATGGTGCCCACCCTAACCATGCATTTGAAATATTAATAAAAATAATTTATGTCATGTGACTGCTTTTTAACTAGCTGCTTTCAGGACTTTAGATCAGTATTATAAAAGATGTGCATTTATAAATTATTAGTCTTGAGCACATAAGCACTGCATACTATGGGGAGCACTTCTGTAGCACTTTAAATTAATTTATTGTTATTCATTCCAGCTGTCTGTGATGTAAACCTTTGGCTATAAATTTGTACCATCATCCAACATACCATTAAACTAAAGTGGTGCCCGTGCTGGAACATATAATAAAACATATGAATAAGATTTCTGTGGGGACACTTTTTTTGAAACTCTCTTCTCAGTTAATGACACAAGACAACTATGAGATAACATAGTCACCCTGTAACTATGCATTCATTAAAATATGTCTGCTGGGGGGAGATTTTTATATTTGCACTTCTATTGAATACTGACTGGATGTTTTTCTCTACCAGATTGTTTCAATTCATATCCTATCTCGAGCAAAAGGCTTTGTCTGAAGCTATCGTGAAGTCACTAGCTGAAACTGCCAGAGGATTTTTGTTGGACCTAAACTTCTCAGTAGTGGAAATAGCTCCTGACCACTGAATCACAGCAGTACAAGAGCAGAGCATTTTTACTGTCTTATCTCTTCTGCAGGCAAACATTCTTTCTCCTACAGATCACCATAAGGCTAACAAAACTTATCAGCATGACTAACACCATAATGTCTCGATCCACTCAATGGTATAGATATATTTTGTTCCAGCCCATTGGAATATATAATTTCCTAAAATTCAAAGCAAGTTTTGATCATGCAGTGCTCTACCAAGTGGAGTTAGAAACACCCATGGCTTTGCTCTTGCCTTATAGGTCCCATCTTGCCCATGTGCTTGTTTATACTTTTTGTCACTTTTGTGACAGATGTCTTCTATCGAGCCTGTTCGGAGGCAGTCCTGCCCATATCAGTCTTCCTCTTACACCAGTAAGAGTTCTGGTGGTAATTTCTCTGATTTAGGCTCCTGATATCAAATACAGCTATATGAAAAACAGAGACAAAAATTTGAACTTCAGATTCTCGGCTGAAGTAACACAGCACAACTTCCTTAATTTCTACCATCTGCTCCTATAGGCTGTGTTTGTTGGGTCTAAAGCTTTCTGAGTCATTCATCCAGTAGCGGGACTTCTGGAAAATTGCAGGAGAGTGGAAAATGGTACTCATGAAGAATAAATTTTGTATTATAACTAATCTCATAAAAATATTACTTTGATGGAATAAAGTTTTCTGTTCTTTTATTTCTAAATCTGTCTTTCCAATCAAGGTTTGGAAATCTGAGGCTTTGATTTGGAGCTATCTGTAATCAGCAAGCAGGATGTCTGAAGTATTTGGGAATATGTGTACACTAAAAACTACCCTTTACAGGCAAAAATCAATTGGACAATAGGAAGAGTAGATAGCAAGATATTACCTTGACAGAAAATTTTGTTTTGATACAATATTTAGTTCAATTGTCCAAAATTATTGAAACCTGTTTCATAGAAACTTCACAAAGGAGCCTCTAATGCACCCCAGAACTGAATTCTGTTCCAGATAGTTGGACTACACTGGTGCTCTCACAAGAAGGTTGGTACCTCTTGGATGGCATTACCAAAGGCTAAATAACATATGGACACCCTTTTGAGTCTGATTTGCATGCCACAGCAAGATCCCCATGTGAAGATCTGCACAAGAGGGAAAGATAGCAGTGGGATGGAGTATCCAGAAATAACCTGAGCTTTAGCTACACTTTTGGGAAAATAGGAGAGAGATCAGATTTACCTTTCCGTGTTACCCATGTCCCTCTGAACAAAACATAAAGCACAATCAATTTGCACTCTTTTGTCACTCCCAATGAAAAGAAAACAGTTACAGAAATCTTCTGCCTAGTTACACAATGCCTTTCAGATTTTGCCTAGATACAGGGTCTTCACCAGAGAGCTAGGAACCAGGGAGTTAATAGTAGTGTAAGGTTCTCCTGACACTGGAGATTGGGACAGGAGATACAAACCAGGTGCCTGAGAGGCCAAAGAATGCTGGTTCCTGAGCTGGAGGGTGGGCTTTAGCTGTTCTCTCAGCTGAGTCTGAAGACCTTAGTGACTACAGCAGTCAGTGTGGTAAATGGGCTCTCCCTTCTTGCAGAGATTTTCTATTCATATTGACTTTCCTTTAAATATTCCTTTAAATATTCCATGCCATGCTACTTCCAGCTTTAGGGTTAGTCTTCAACAGCAGTTTTTACATTCTCTCTGAGGGTGCATACAGACCAGCTCCTGGATTTTGGTGATTTTTTTGATATGGAGCCATTTTGCTGAGATAAAATATTATTTACTTGATCAAAATTTTCTCTTAACTTAGCACAAAAGAAGAAAACTTGATTGTGTGACAAAAATTGTAGAGAGCTTTTTCTTACTAATGGATTTATCACTGTCACTGGATGTGTTTTAACTTATTTAAGAAGAGCTTCCTGTCTTGTAGCACACAGCTTATAATTAGTCAGTAAAGTAGATGGTCTCAAAAGAAGGGATTGAGTTGGTTTAAGTTACAGTAGCTAACAGAATAATGTTCATCTCCCAGCTGCTAATTAATCTCTTCAACTATCTGTACCTCCCTTTCCTTACTGATTACCCAGAGAGAAGGTGCTTTTATTTTTTTTCCTTGTTAGTTAAATTGTAATCTTTTAGGAATCAGCTGTATTGACTTCGTTGTGCTGATGGTTGTTCAAGTCCTCTAAAGGTGCCTCATGGAGGAGGAGAAGAGGCATTTTTCTTCAGTTTCCTTGTTTCAGCTGATGCTGGAGAGAGCTGCTGTAAGTGTTGTTTCATTTTCCCTTGTCTGACAGGACCAAGCTCCTCAGTCCATTACAGTGCCCAGCAGTTCCAGACAGGCCTGAGGGCCTCTCTGTGTGCCAAACTGCCCAGAAGCCAGCTACACCTACAGAGGGCATCCTGGATATGACAGAGGATAATGCGTGGATGCCAAGAGCTGAAGGTATCAGAAAGGTTCATGGCTGCACCTCTGCAGTCCGGTGAGTTGCCTCAAAATAGCTGCTACATGAGGGGTGCACTCCACCTTCCACCCACAGCTGCCCCCAGACTGCTGTGGAGGAGGAGGAGGGCTGGGAGCCTGTTCCTGCCCCAGCTGAGCTCAGGGACACAGGACCCTGTGCAGCTGCGAGGCTTCTGCTCTGATCCGAGTCCCCGGAGCGACTGCCGTGCCTGCCACATCACCCCCTCACAGGCATATGCTCATGTTTGTGCTATGTCAAAATATGCTTTAAAGCCCATTTCAGCAGCAAGCTCACTTAGTTTCCTTGCCAGGAAATGTTAATTACTGTGGTGCAGTCTTCTATTTTCTGTGGCACAATAACAATTAATTTACACCACTGGAGAAACACTTACACTTTTTTTATTTATAATCAATAAAACCGAATCAATAACGCAGAAAGTATACAATATCAAAATGAAAAGCTCTTGTTTTTATACTTGAGCATCGCTAATAAAATTCCACTGTTGATTCAAGCATCTTGTCTATTCTAATCTAATGAGAAGCTGTCAAGTTTCTTTTTAGCATTTTGGAAATGGCTAAAAATGGCTGTCCCAGAACTTGGCAAAAGAATGCAATAATTAACCCCCAAGTTGTAAGTCAATATGATAATGCAAATGCTGCTGCATTCATCTCTCTGCATTGTGTCACCTATGCACCTGGAAGTCCATGGAATCCATTTTGAATCAGGATGGAGGTTAGCTTTTATTTATAGCTGTAATTAGAAAAACACTAGCACTAATAGAGACTGCTCCGTTGCTTGAACGTGTCACACTGAGTAAATTCCACAGCAATTTTTGCATTTTAGCAGGTCAAAGAGTAAAACAAATTAATTGCTTCATCCTGGGACAACCTGTTTATTCCTCACAATCTGATGATTTACTGGAATATTGATTTCAAAGCTTTTCAGGGAAAATTCCCTCTGTTGTTTTTTCTACCACCACTCCAACTCCACGAGGTGCTGCAGAGCCTGGGAAGGCAGCTCCTGCCACTCATCTCATGGTTCCTGGGCTCCCCTGCAGCAAGGGCCAGGCAACATCAACATTTACAGGTGGCTGAAGTCCCACCACGGAGGGGACAGAAGCTCTGGGATTTGCTCAGCAGTGCCCCAGCCCAGCAGCTGCACCAGGTAAGTGCTCCCAGCCCACAGTGGGATGTGCCAGGCACAGCACTGAGGAACACTTTGCCCTTTACAGCAGAAGCTCCTGCTGTGGTTTGCACATTTCTGAGTGCATCCACAATGGTCACAGCTGATTTCTAGGAGCTAGCCAGAAGAGAAAGGAACAAGGTAACTTTAATCCTGGTTGGATGGGCAGATCACCATTTCTTTTCCACAGACAGAACCACCATGGGTTTGAGTTTGATGTGTTTTTTTAACAGTGAATTGATAGATGGTGCTTTTAAATGTGTGAAATGATCCAGAGATGACAGTAGGTTTTTCAAAGCCATTACACAACTGAGGTAGCCATGGTAGTGGGCTGGAAGGACAAATGTCACTGAGATAAAAATGCATTAACTAGATTAATTTAAAAGGGTTAGAGAACTCACACAAAACCACCAGAAACTCCTACTTTGTTACAGTAGTACTGGAAATCTAGACATGATAACTAACAGAAAAAAAGAGTGACTTAAAAGTTTTGCAGATTGGGAAATTTGACTTGAATTGCCTTTAGAAATTCCAAAGTATGGCAATATGCTACTGAGATACTGAAAAATACTGTTGTCTGTACATAGCACCTGTGTGTGCACACCAGTGTTCCCTGCTGTAGCAGGAGCTGTGATGTAACCACCATTTTGTTACCATGATGAATGAGTTTAAGGTTTCTCACTACTACAAAAATATACACTAGTCCATCCTGGGGTTTGTGTGTGGTGTTAAAGGTTTTTTTAAGTTCTGTTCTCTGTGTGGTAAAACATAACTGCTCCTGAATGTCTTTCTGATGCTTGTTCCAAGCTAAAGCAAGCCCTGCAAAGGGAGGATGATTATTTGCATTATAGAAGTCTTTCAGACTCTTGAAATATGGGTCTTAAACGTATTATTAACTTCAGACACATTAGTAAGTCCCACCAAAGTAAAAAGGATGTGCTTTAGGGCACTGATGACTATCAGCTAAGAAAAAAGCTGAGAGATCTTGTTTCTTTCACAAGGGTAATTGATTACTTGTGGAGTAACTTCTCTCAGAAACTATCACTTGATCTGTATTTGAAACGTATAAGGAGTGAGCTGCATGTTAGTAATCTCCTCCTACTGCAGAATTGATGAGTCTCAATAACACTCTAGTATTTTCAAATAGAAACAGATGTTCTGTTGGACATCCCACAACAGAAGATCAATAGTAGGTGAGCCATACGTAGTCCTTCCCTCCGAGAGGGCTCCACTATGACAGCAGTGCAGGAATGAATCCACCATAGGTCTGGACTAGCACAGTGACATTAGGACTAGAAGGGTTTTGGGGCAGGCTTATTATATTCCTACTATTTGGAAAGCAAGTAAATGAGATGCTTTGTATGCCCTCCAGAGGAGCAGTGCTCTGTTTTGCACCTGGAGCCGAAATAGGCTGCCTTTCAGCCATTAGCATGTACTTGTACTGCATTTCTGCATGGGTGAACCAGGTAGAAATGTAGTAGAGAGGCTCTGAAGACACACATCATAAGATAGTACCTACCCCAAAGATCTGACTATTTATCTCAGACTGACAAAGGATGGCTAGGGTAAGAAGCAGGGATAAAGCAGTGATTTTGCTTTTATTCAGAAGTTTGTGTAGAATAAGAAGTAGAAATCATGTTTTTCAAATGTTATAAACACATAAGCACATTCAAAGATCTTTTGGAATAGAAGATGCTTTTGAGGCTTTAAAATTTCACTGGTCCTCTCATTCAGGTAACAGCATGGCACCATGTGAATCTGTAAAAGGGATTTTCCAGTGATACTCCTTACTTTCTTTTAATGGATGTCATGACACAGAGAGAAATACTAGATGCAAGCAAGCCCTATGGTTTTGATTGTGGTTAGTCTGACGGTTCTGGTTTGCCTTAAGTGGAAGCTGATGAACAATGGTTTAAAAGGAGAAAGGAAAACAGCCTCAGCACTGAGGTCAGACAGCCACTTCCTACACCCAGCTGTTTCAGTTTATTTTTTTAATTAAGTTTGGCTTAAATTAATGATGACAGTTTAAAGAGAACTCTTTCACCTATTTAGCTTACTTTACATCTGAAACCAAGCCCCTTCTGTCCAATTGCATTTTGTTACAAGATTTGCAGTTAGGTTCCTAAGAGTCCCTGGTTTCTCCCCACTTTATTTGGTCATCTCTCTGCTCTGCCATTGCCCTCTGCCCTTTTGTGCCCTTTCAAGGGAGGGCTAAAGCTATTGCTGCTGCGGTATGGAAACAAAGTGCCTCCTAATTGATCGTTAATACTGCTGGAGTGTGAGGATGTTGGGAATTGCTAGATCAAGCCCATTTACTTCAGCTTCTGGGTCAGCTCTTCAGAAGGTATAAATCAGCATTCCTTCCTGCCTGCTTCACAGCTCAGTGTAGGTTTGCACCATGGAGGAGCTGGCTCAGGGGCTCTGCTCTGCACAAGCGCCAGATCTCCGCTTCAGAATAGCGGGGTAGTTTATTTCCAGAAGCCTGAGAATTAGCATCTCTCGTAGTACTGCAATAATTATCAGCAATTTAGGTGATGGGGGAGAGAAACAGAAGGCTTAATTTTCCAGAAAGAATACAGCTTAAAACAAGAAGTTTTCTAATCCTGTGAGATGCCACAGAGTGACAGGAGTGGGCACAATCTCAATGGCTTTTCTGAGCCAGTAGAGGCCCTGGTTTTTATCAAAGTATCATCTGCTATAGGGGTTTTGGCTTCATTAATGTGGGGATTACTTAAGCCCCTCACAACTATCAGTTTAAACCTTCTCTCCAGGCTTGGCTACTTTTCTTTCACTATTAATTTTTTTTTGACTGGGAGACCTCGCCCTAGTATTTAAGGTGAGAGCTGATGACTCATAACCAAAATAAGAAATGAAGTGCCACTCCTTATACCTCTCCCTATTTGCTAGGAAAGCAGTAGGAATTGCATCATCACTCATTGCAGAGAGAAGTGTGATCGCTTTGGATGGCAGCCCTCTGCAAATAGTGAAAACCTTGAAGATTTCTTAAATGAAAAAAATCCCAGGGCCTCAGTGGTACTAAGTTTGGCAATTCATACAAGACTACCCAGGGAACTGCAGTCTTGAGAAAGCTGGCAAAACCAGACAGACTTGTGGTGGTTTGGTCATTCATCGGTTAGAACCAGATTGTGTCTCATGCACCTCGCCCTTCCCAGTGAAAGTGAGCAGAGGGAGGGCTGCACGTAGTAATAAGATAATGACAGGACAGTCCCACACCCGACCCAAATTCCTGACAGAAATCAGCCTGTGCTAGGAAGAATGACAGAGGATGCTCTTCTGGGTGAGTCTTTCACTTTTTTGCAGTATAGTTCCTAAGTTACAACTCAGTAATAGTGACAAATGTTTTGTGATGCCTCTTTATGAATTGTACATTTTTGCCATCATACATATTCTTACTGAAATGACTATACAGCAGGTATGAAACCAAGTGCAGTCTGCAGGTATTAGGTGAAATCTACAGAAGTTTCTGGGCCAAATTCAGTTAGGATAAATAGCTATGTATTGACATATTAAACTGTCAGAAATTGAGATGAATGGCAAAGAAATTTGGTACTTTACATGCATATAAGTCATGGGTCTAAAAATAAAAAGTTGAGAAAAGGTCCCTATCTCTGCTCTCCTCCAAAAGCACCTAAATCATCTGGTTTACTTGGGATGTCTTTTTCCTCCTTCATTATTAAAATATTTAACTCAAGTTTTAGACTAGGATAGAAGCATTTGAAGAATGTAATCACATGTTGTTTTCTTCCAAGAAAATCTGCAGAACCTACTTCACCGAACTTTGCAAAAATTCACAATTAACTTTGACTGACATTGAACTATGGGTTTTTTAATGTTCCTTTGTGATGAAAGTCTCTTCACTTAAAAAAATTATCCAGCTGTATTTCTGGTCTTTGTCTAAGGTGTTAACAGCCAAACACTAGCACCTTGTTTTCAATTTTTCCTGTCTTGGAGACACTACTTACATTTAGGCTTTTTTTTTACTGGCAGTAGCTACAATGGTCTAGGCTTTAATCACCAGCAGCTGTAGAAATGAGAATAGGATTGGAAAAGCAAACGTTGTCCCCTTGAAGATCAGTTCAATTCACATCTGCATGTACACTTTTTTCCTAGTATTACGCTCCAATTTAGTAAGGTTTTATATACGTTGGGAACTCATTCTTGGCTCTCTTCCCACTTCTGAGTTAAAATCATGTGTAAAATACTTATTGTGCAGGGAATGGTGAAGTGAACTGGGAAGAATATCTTTTGTCTGGCTTATTTCAAAGTAAAATTATACAGAATTTAGCTTATTGTTTTGCAGAGCCATAAACCTTCACAAAACTCCTTCTGAAATCAACCAGACTAGTTGTGCTAGCCAAGCCAAGCGGATGCAGGAGTCTAACAAAAATTCAGCTTGATGTGATATTTAATATCCAGCTTTTCATACTGTAGCTGGATGGTACAACACAGAGGGGATTTGCAGGCTCTGGACTACGGAAAAATCTATCACTTCCTGATGGCCATCCCACCCTGCTGGCAGAAGTTACTGGAGCAGGGTGGCAGAAGGGATAGTTTCCCTGCTCTTGGGCCATCCCAGTTCACAGCACGTGGTGTTTTCATTCCAACATCTATTGATTTCAATTTATGTTAACATGCTGGGCTGTGAGCTGCAGCAGGAGGGATCTCTGGTTCATGACTCCTGTCGGGTTCAGAAGAGCTGAGGTTATCACCTCAGCAGTAACCTCTTTAGTCACCAAAGTTGAAGCTGATTCAATCATGAATCAGTGCCCTTAATTAATTCTCCTTTATAAAAGCCCAAAGCAATCATACTGATGTCAATGAAAAAATCCCAGATGAGAGTTTGATTGTTTCCTCAATATAAATAAAAAAAAGTAGTTAAAAAGCTAAAAACCAAATGGCTCCTCAGGGGAATGGATTGAGTCATTAATATATCACACACATATGTCAAAAATCTTGTGTTAACAATTTAACCTCACAGCTTCTTAGGACAAAAATAATTACTAGTCTGAAAGAATGACTTACCTTCTCAGAATTCCTTTAAACCAAATTTCATTGGTTCAAATGTAAGAATGTGTTTTAAGTAAGAAAAAGTATGCCCCCAACAAGTTCAACTACACTCCCATATTTTTATGCATTGAGGTTTCCCTTCTCTAAAATAAACAACAACCAACAACAATTCACCTCACAAGTTGGCCACAAGTAGCTCATAAACATCACTGCTACCTACCAACTCTCCCCAGTCTACATCTAAATAAAGAAATCTGTCTTTTCTGTATGTCTATGTATAGAATAATCTTTCTTACTGTCTGGGTAGATCTCTCCACTTGACGTAGTTGTATTTATTCTCAGTCCTGCATATTTGAGACCTGTGAAGGGATATGCGAGCTTTAAAGGACTGCATAAAATTTTGGTAGAGACTAAATTCTGGAGAGAGCTGTGGTTAGGTCAATACTGTTTTACTGTTCAGTGCAGACATATTAAAAGAGGTTGGAAAGGAGAATTGCTGTTCCAGAAAAAAATCTTCTTACTTTGGTCCTTGGATGTCCTTACATCCCCCTGGCCTCGTTAGAATATGTCTGCAAGCACTATTTCAGTGTGCAAGGGCTTGGTGCAGGAGAGGGCTGAGGGAGGTAGAAGCTGGAAGAACTGATCACAATGAACAGGAAAAAGCTCTCGCCCCATCCCATCCCAGGGGATCACACCAGAGAGGGAAACCAGGACCACAGGTCAATGGGATTGCACTGAATCATATCTACAGTGCTCTGGACTTCAGTTCTTTGGAGGGGATTGGCCATGTAAAGAATTGTGGGCCCCCCCAGTCTGTCCAGGGACACCACCAGTGCCCTCACCACACGTACATAAATCAGACACTTGTGTTCAGAGTGCCCACAGTGATAAGGTGTGCTGACAGTCACCAGCACTGCACAAAAGCAGCCTGCATCCTTGGGGAATGTTGTGCGGCATGAGGAGCTGCGGAGGCACTGGAGAGCACAAACCCAGTGAGGTACTGTTTGTCCAGCCCCAGGTTAGGAAACAAACCTTGATGTAACCCAAGTTCTTTTGTCTCTGGTGTGGTGCCTGGAAGTGAAGCTGTCCCCTCTGTATGGGCTTCATCTCGATGAAGGAGTACAGTAGCAAATGTGTGTAAGGGTGGGGGCAACTGGAGAAACCAAGTCAAGGACTAGAACAGAGTCAAGCAGCTGCAGGGCCCAGATGCACACTCAGAGGGAGCAGCTTCACTGCTGTGGGTTGATTCCCACAAATATCTACAGGTTCCCTGGCACTTGGCAAGCAAGTGATGGTAAAGCAAATTAACTGCTGTTTGAAATCTGATTTGTAGCTTTTTTTCTTTCTTTCTCTCTTTCTTTCTTTTTTTTTTTAATAACTGTGCTTCTCTATAGCACCTGGGAATATTTGTCTTGTAATGATTAGGGAATAAAACCTCTGGCAGTAGGATTCTGCAAAAGGAGGGGGGGCAACCCAGTTCTCATGCAGCAGCCTCACAAGTCTGGTTTTCGTATAGCGTAGCTGGATGTTTGAGTGAAAGCAAAATAATTCAAGTTCAAACTAGGGCATATTTAATCTTCTTTGGAAGTAACAACAAAAAATAAGCCAGTGTGCTTTTAAAAAGAAACCTAATAGAAGTAGATGAGCACACGCCAGCCAGCCCTGCTGAACCTGGCCACTGCTGTGCTCCACAAACACATTTTGTCCTGGGAGAGTGGCCGGGAGCGCGGCTGTGCCCGGTAGTTGTGAGCAGAGCCCCTGCTGAGACACAGCCAACAGGTTGTGGCAAATAGAGCCAACATGGAAAAGGCTTAACAGTGCTCAAACTGGGAGGGGAAAAATCTCCTGTAAAACAGCCTAGGCCTGGTCCACCTGTAGTAAAAGTGTGGGTTCATCAGCAGGCCTCTCCCACAGAGGCAGGGCACTGGGTGCTGTCAGTGCCACTCTCCTGTGCTGGATTTTCACCATTTATAGAGAAATGTTTTTGGCTGTCAGCTTGGCACAAGGCTGGGACCTGCCAGGGACAGGGTAACCTCGAGCTTTGGGCAGACCCTGCCCAGTCTACAACTGTGGGGCAGTTGATGATCTGGGGACACCTACCAGAATGCGCAGGGAGAACAGGCAGGGATGACATTAGCAATTGTGAAAGCAGTGTTTGGGGTTTTTTTCCACTATTTAAATACAAGCTGTTAGAATCTGGCAGGTTTTTTACAGAATGTAGTTACATGGACTTAGGTGACAACTGCATTTTAAGCCTCTGCTTTCCTTGCAAAGCCACCACTGAAAACTCAGCCAAGAGCCAGTGCTGAGCAGTTTCTCCCTGGGGAGGGGAGGTGGGGCTGCCACAGAGCAGCTGTGAAAATCCCTCTGTGCAGAACCACTGCTGTGTCCCCATGTGAGAGGTGGGAGACCGGGGAGCAGCCACAGCTTTGACATGACTCCGCTGAGACGCTGGGGTCGGAGTCACCAGCATCCAGGTCTAGGGACATGGAATGAAGTGAGAAGCTTGAGAGCAGCACTGTGTCCCAGGCCATCCAAGGGACATCCAAGGGACATCCACAGGCTTTGCCAGGGTTCCACCACTTTGGAGATAGGGAGCCCAGGCTGTGGGCTGCTTTCCAGGCGATAAAAGCCCCTGGCACCAGCTGCTCCCCAGGGATGTGGCAGGTCCTGGTGGGTGGGTTTGGCCTCCAAGGGCCACTGGTCACATAAGCATAGTCTCTACAGCAGAGAGCTTTTATAAACTATTTACAAAATGGGCAGGTGCGGGCTGGTTAAGGCATGGGTGAAATGCTTCCCCAGATAAACCTCTTTCTCAAGGGAAGAGTAGGGGCAGCCATTTGCAAAGTGAGGTCTGCTAAGCTTCATCTAAGAGAGAATTCATAATGCAAGCTGGGCAACACAGACAGGATGCCAATTTTCTTTTTTTAGTGGGTTAAAATGGAGCCAGTTGCAGCAAACAACGCTGTAGATTTATTCAGCTGCAGAACTGGCACACAGCAGGTGCCTTGGAGGGACAGAGGGAAGGAGCGGAGGAAAAATGAAAAAGGCTGATGAGAGTGAGCAGCCAGGGAGAAACCTCTGGAAGGTTTGGGCATGCAGGCGGCTGCACTCATGCTTTATGTCGCTGCAGAACATTAAATGAGCACTTAAAAAGATAATTAGCACCTCTTCATTGGACCAGAAATCAAAGGTGTAATTTACCAGAAGTCAGTGAACAATGTAAGAGATCTAATTTAATCACATTGCATAGCATAGCCAGGGTGAGAAATCAGAAGCCAATCTTGGCTGAACAGCTGCACGTACAGCTAATGTGCCCCCAACAGGACAGTGCCACCAGCAGCAGAGCCACAGCTGGTGCAGGTGATGAGGCCACGCAGGGTATTTGTGCTACTTGAATTCTACTGCATCATTTTAATTATTTCACAGTAAAAGCAGAGGGTATGCAATATATAGAAGGAAATGCTCTTGTCTAGAAGAGGCAGCATTTGTAGCCAAGGTTGGCATCACAGTTCAGGTGTTCTCTTCCACAGCCTCTACACAGGCTGACAGGGTCAGACCACTTCAAAGTTCAGGAAGATGAGGAGGAAATGGAGGTTTTGTTTTAGCATCATAGATGAAAGGTGATCTTTCAATATTCAGATTTCAGTTTAGATCTAGACTGCCCAGTTTTGCCTTAAGGCTTTGGAATGGGTGATTCAGCTTCCTTCTACTTTTGGTATCAAATGAAGTGTTCAAAAGATCAATAAAAGAAAAAAAACACTATTAAATTTTAAGTGCCATATAAAGAAACTCAGCTTTAACTCAGTTATTTTTCAAGCCATAGCTACAGCACAAGGCATATTACCTTTATTGGGATTTCTTAAATAAAAATGTTAACTATATGTGAGCATAGTTGTAAAATCAAACTGTTAGCTGACTAACAAAGCTGCAGTACAGCAAATCAGATTCAACATTACACCACTTAATGAGGATTAAACTTTGTCCCCTGAACACTACTACCTTTCCCAGATTTCTATTTTTTTTTCTTTCCTTTTTTTTTTTTTCCTCTTGGTAAATCTTTATATGTGTTTCCATGGCAGCTTGAAAAACCTGGAAGTCCTAAGCACGGCGGCCAGGACTCTAGATTAAAATGGCTGATCATACTGGCCACCTTTTGATAAACACAGGCAGATCCCAGCCATCCTTCCCAGGGGTTCACAGATGCATCTGAAAAGGAGCTGAAAGGCAAGGCAGGGCTGTTTGTATCCATGTGCAGTTCCTCTGTTAGTGATCACAGTGAGGCCAGCAGAAGGTAACAAACCTGGAAGGGATGTGGGCTCTACTGAACATGTCAAGAGAGCAGTTTCTGCTGATTTAAATGATAGCCCTGACAGGAAGATCTGACCTCACTTTCTTGGAGATATAACCTCAAAAGAACCTACATGTGTAATAACCATAATGTAATTGGACTACACAAACCAAAATTTCAAATTCTCAGCTTCTATTTTATCTATGGTTTAGCTCCTGTGGAAATGTAGGTGACTGAGAATAGTCCAGACAAACAGTAATCATTGCAATTCAAGAAAACTGAAAAAGCAGTAATCAAAGTAGTAAGCTGGCAATCCCTAGGAAATACAGTTTGCTTAAGGAAAATTCAAGCAAGAAAAGTGTGTGTCTTTACTGCAAGACACTCAGTCAACTCAAATAATATATTACCTGGCTCCTAATTATTATATCTAATTATAGATTGGCCTAAGCACACTGGCGAGGGAAATATGTTGTAAAATGTATGTTGAAATATTACTGTGCTATTGTCGAGTCAGCTCCTGGGATATGAGGCATTAAATATCAGAATCTCTGGCTGATTTCAGTGTTTTTATGTTGCTTAACCACACTGTTAAGATGTGTTGTTGCAAACTTCTCCTTGCTGGTTAAATTTAGCTTCTCTGTTCTCCAGGTGCAACCTGATACCTCCTAGAGAACTGTCTTCCCCATTCTTGCACTTCTCCTCTACCAGACATTTGTTTCCCCAACTGGCCTTATTTATTTTATGTATTTTTTTAAATCTATACTATAAACATTGATAGTTTCAAGTTTCACTGTAAAACTCCCTGTGTTGCTTCTTGCTTTGTACTGCAGCCTGGTATCACTGTCTTGCAACCCCTACTATTCCCATGTATGTTTTGTACTCTTTGTCAGTGGATGTGATACACTGTCCCCTATATTGTATATTATCACTGAACAATATCCTACAAACCACTTGAGAGATTTGGACCTTGAAGTTGAGTACACATTAAGTGAATTAGGATATTATGCCACAGGGAAAAGATATTTGGACATAAAGTACAGAAAAGAAAGCCCTAGAATGGAATAACTATTTTTCACTATATCTGTCCGTGTTCTGGCAACAGGAGAAAGTCTGACATAGGGGCTGTATATATATATATATGTAGCACTTACATAAAATATATGATGGCTTTTCTTAAAAAAAAAAATTAAAAAGTAGTGATTAAATATTAAAATTAATTTTTCTAGGATTTTGTTGTTAAAATGGGGGGAAGGGCCCCTAAATCATAGCATTTATTAATTTTTAACCACTATTTTTTAAAGCAATTCCCTTAAAACACCTCTGAAATTAGTAATCTCCAAGAGAGTTTCAAGAAATTACACAAAAAATGACTTAAAATAACCATTTTACAGTTGCAGAGTGACTTGAAATGCAATTCCTGTTTATTTTTCTCTCAGTTATGATCACATACTGCACTTGATGACTGTACCAGCACGTACAGTGGGCTGTACTGCCAGAACAGCCTTATACTGTGAAGGGTTGGGTAAGGATGAGCCAGGAGGCCACAGATGTGATTGACATGACTGGTTCTTTAATATAAATCTTTATGAGTAATTAACAGGCTGAATTTTTATCAAAAACCGCAAGCGCATTTGCACATGGAAAAACAACATAGATGGAACAAGCAGATTGCAGTACTATTGATATCCCCAGTCTTGGGACATACACAGAATAGAGGTTAAAAACTATTATTAGAAATGTAAGAAAACACCTTGATTTTGCTGTTTACACCAATCACACAGCTCTGCACAGCATGGCTGCTGGTTTTAGTGAAAAGAGAAAGGAAAATCTCTACTACATTCAGGTTGTTTAGTCTGAATCTGGTGCAAAAGTCTGAGGGAGTGTGTTCTGTCCTTGGAAAGTCTGCTTTTATCTCTTTATGAAAACACTGGATCTCTCCATTATAAAGGACCTTGATGCTGTTTTCTCCTGCCTCAGCTTCATACTAAAATGTCTTGAAGTTCAAATACTCTGTGATGGACTTTAATTGATTTCCAGTCAAGACTTTTAAAATCATGTTTCTGAAAGATCCTCTTCTTATTGGCAGGCTCTTTTCCCCATTTTGACTAGCCTGTGCTTCTTCAGTTCTACAGAACAGGGAGCAAAATATATTTACATGGAAAAGTTACCTGAGGCAAAAGAAACCAGAGGACAAAGCCAGTTGCAGTGGAGCCAGCACACTATGGCTGTGATCTCTGAAGTGCTGCAGCCGAAGAGACTGGCAGGTGCCTCTAAATATAGACACAGATATTAAAATGTTAAAAGTACAATACACAGAAAGCAAAGTGAGGAAAATTAGAAGTTTCAAAGAGTGCCTTTCTCTTTTTCCCTTGTACATGCAGCAGCCACAGCAGTCTGGCCACAGGGCTATTTGATATTTCTAAAGTTCAATTCGGTCACACACCACAAAAACACTGAAGACAAAAAACCCCACACAAAACCTGTTCAAATGGTCTGCTGTGTGGTACTTAAGGCTGATGAGCATTGCATGTAATGATGGCTTTGGGTCTTCTCCTGGGGGCCTGGGTCAGACCTCTCCTTACATTAAAGAAGAACATTGTCCCCAAGTCCATGGTCTGTGAATTGGACCCTTAGATGTCAGTGCAGGTAAAATTTTCAAAGGGAAAGGACTCTGGGGAGAAGAGCATTTATTAAACCTCTTCAGTTCTTCATTCTGATAAAGAACAAATCTTCAATGTAATAAAAAATAGTTCAATCTTTCGAAAAGATATACCAGCACAATCTCACTTACTTAGAAGTTCAGCATATTAGCTGCTAAAATGGATTCCAGCAGCCCTCCATACGTTTGTCCAAAATTTCCAAAACTTGCTTGCCCAAGCACCAAGTTAGGTTTCATACTGAGGAAATGTAAATATGCTGTTACACTACTCTAAGCTGCCAGCAAAAGTTTGTAAAGCTAGTTTCCAGAGCAAACTCCTGGACAGAGAATGCTGTGTCCTGTTAAAAAAAAAAAAAACAAAAACAAAACAAAACAAAAAAAAACCAAAAAACAAAACAAAACAAAAAAAAAACCAGCCTTCTCTTTAACAGAGAAAAATTGGAAATGGACATGATTTACAGCAAATTTCTTTATCTGTTTGACTATAATTTTCAGGAGGACTTCAAGGTCATAGCACACCTCCATCCCTGCCTGACACTCAGGACTTGAGCAGTTAGGAAAGCCCTCATCCCAGCTCTCATGCAGTGCGGTCTGAGCAGTGCTGCTGCTGCCTTGGGGCCAGCATTAGCCCCGGGTGGTCCACTCTGTGCCCCGCAGGATAATGCTGAGATAAAGGCCTGTTAATGTGCGTGTTTCCATGGTTCCTGGAGCGGTGCAAAGTTAGCAGAGATGTGGGGAAAACTTCTGTGCTGCAGCTGTACAGGCAGTAGAAGGAAAGGAACTTCTAGGAATGATCATAAAGTGGGATAAGAATAAGACTCTGGAAGTGGATGCTGTTGTCAGGGAGCATGTAGTCCTGAGCAACTTCGGTTTGTGTGGGGCAGTTCATTTCTGTGAGGTTCTCCCTTGCAAACAGGTAATGCTTTGTGCATTTGGGTATTTCAGAAGGGCTCTACATTAGCTTAAATCCAGCACTGACTCTGCAAAGAGTATAAAACTGACACTGATTTCCAGTTCATGTCGTTAATATTTTATCAGAACGTGGCCAAGCATCTCCTCCAGACTCGCTTGCTCATTGCATCCCTACTCCTAGGGAGACTTACTTTTTAAAAGCAGGACCCTGCAGAGCAGAGACCAGCGCTGCTGTATGAACAGAGATGGCAGCACACACATGGGGAGTGCTCCAGAACACGTTTAGTTAAATCTCAGGGAAGCTCCACGGCAAAGACACTCAGGAGACCTCACGCATATCTGGGGAATACATGGAAGAACACAAACTATCGCAGTATGAACACAGTATGAACCGAGATTTCTCCTGCAATAGTGTCTCAGAGGGAATTACAAGGTCATATTGCACTCACCTTGCTTAGAGAAAACCTTTTGATCCTAGGATAGACACCGGCAAAACAGAGGCACCGCCAGCAGCAGGTAATGCATGTACTGTAGTCTCATGATTGTAGCACACTATGGGAGTCTTAGAAATGCTGGTCCAAAATAAACAGAATATAAAGAAAATGAGAACAGGACCATCTCTGTTAAAGAGAAAGTAGAGCCTTTTCCCAAGCAGGAAATGGTGTCCTTACATGAGCCCCAGCCAGAATGAAACTGCAGAATGAAGGTCTTATTTTGCAGATTTTACTTTTTTTCTGCACCATTCCAAAGACACCAGATCTTCAAGAAGGCAATCTAAAATTTTCAAAATATTCTTCCTTGCTACCATTTCTCAACATTTCAACTAACCTAAAAAATAACAGTACTTCTGTGAAACCTGTATCGTGATTTTTTTTTCTTCTCTGATTGAATATTTTTCAGTGAAATAGAGTGAAACCTGATGAAATGCAATAGTAAAATGCACATATTAGAATATTACATATATTTCGTTTAGGAATCATGATTTCATTTAAAAATCAGTATTGGTAGTTTTATTATATTAATAAAAAAATCAAGTAAACTGTTTCCTAAACTATATTTGTTTCCTAAAAGTACAGGTGAGTTCTGTGCAAAAACTCTTTAACACTGAAATGAAAGCTGTCAGAGGAGACAAACTATCTTGAAATCACAAAATAACTTTTCTTATCTTATCAGACACCACCACACAGAGACTGTTTGAATTTTATACCACTGTACTGCTGACAGTTTCCACAACTGTAGATCTTATGAGTGACAAGTTCAGAGTTAGGCCAAAATTACAAAGGTAGCTGGAGACAGACCTTGATGCCTGGTAGCATTTAAAGAAATAAATGGTTTTAGTGTCTGACTCCCAGTGAGTTGATTTGTCATTTAAAGCAGGGAAGGAGGAAGGGACATGCTAGAAGTTAGCAATCGCTAATCCTTCTGTGATGACAGAATGGAGTTGAACAAACCATCAAAAAAAGGTATGTAAAAAAGTAAAGGATTTTGCAAGGCAGAATGTCCTGGGCAACAGGGAGAGGGAGGACCATATTTCTTTGTTGCATTGAGAAAGTACCAGGTCCCAGTGAAAATGAAGTTTTTACCAGTTTTTCTGCTTTTATTTCGGAGACTTTTCTTATGTAGCCTCTGTCTCACATAGGTACTAACCTTGGTGTGAAAACATGTCAAGATGCACCTTAAAAGAATTTAACAGGTTCATCCCAGCACCACAGCTGTTTATGATATGATCAACTTCTGCATGCACAAACTGTCATGTATAGTGACATGCTAAAAGAAGTTACCCTACCCAAAGCAATTTAAAATACATCATGGCGGACTTAAATACATATAGCGGACTTAGAGAGCACAGCAGAATAATTCTCTGGTTTCACAGTTCATCTATATGCAGCTCATTCATGTATTATTTGAGGTTAAATTGGAGTCATTAAGTCCGATCCACACCTGTTTCTGTTCTGAATTTGGCCCAAATATATTTAAACACTAAAAACTAAATATTCTGATAGTAAATATTTTCAGGAAACTTAACCTTGTAAGTGCAGATAGAAGACTGGGAGAAGAAGTCACTCTGAACGGTGCCAGCAACATGATTCACTCAACAGCTGAAAGGCAAAGTAATGGCAATGAAAACATCTGGGACAATAACTAGCAGAGGAAAAAATTATGCATATTTCCTTTGCTCCATTTGGTCAAGATTGGAGTAAACTTGGAAAAGGAAAGTGGTGTAGTGCCTGGGGACAGTATATACCGGGATGGCTTTGCACATAGCATACACATAGCACAATATGCAGAGGACTAACTAGAAGGGCTATTTATTTAAAATGAAACAGAGAAAATTAACCTATCCATTAATCATTGCAAGCACCATGACTGTACAGGCTAAGTACCATACTAAATGACTATTTGCCTGCCTACAAGTGCAACCACCATAATTTTAGCCCTGGTAGCATGCTGGAAGAGTGCATACTTCTTGCTTTCTTCTTGGAAAAGAGCTCTTATAATCTGCATTGGTTGCACTTTCCTACTTTGTAAATAACAGTGGCTCCAAAGGCTTTACAGCAGATGTACTTGAAAGGTATTGAGAGAGAGCTTGAAATTGCAGTTCGCTTTAGAACAGAAAAAATTGCCTTCCTTCCTGGCCTTAAATGAGCAGGAGCTTTTTTTCAAATTTCCGTTCCTCCATCCTCAAAGGTGGGAGACTGACCCTTGTCCCTACAGACCCTGCTCAGTCACTGGCATGGGGAGCTGGTGACTGCTGCTCCCCAAAAGACTCTGGATCATGGCAGTGTAAAGGAAAAAAACACTGAGCTATTGATGTTATTGTTCTACTTATGTGTTCTTCTCGTGGTTTAGAAAGCAGAACTAGAAGCACATGTTTATTTTTATCTCTCTATCTGTTGTGAAAGGCAGAAGCAGCCATAAGGAGTGATAGGAACTGTGATACACTGGATGAAAGGGTGTATCAGAAATGGGGACCCTCTAACTTCTTTTTTTAATAAGAGAACTATGTAACTCTCCAAGTAAAGGCATTGTTTGGGGTGTGGGAGGATTGGGAAGTAAAGACTGAGAACTTACACCTTTCTCAAAATACTCTACAAAATTCATTCTTTCTCCTTTTTAAAGAAAGAGAGAATTAGAACTGATTAGAGCAGGATAATTTGGGGGGAAAAAGATCCCTACAAATATGTGGATTAACTTTCTACAGTAACTTGATTCTTCTACTCCTAAAATCACTAGGAGTTTCACAGGACCTTGAAATCCCTCTATATTTTTAATACGCATATTAATTAAATATTATAAAGTAATATCTTATGGTAAGAGAAAGCCACAGTCAGCTAAAAATTACCCACAAGGTGTTAACTGACTCCATTTCTCCCTTCAGCTGTTCAAGTCCTCTCTGCATCTTCCTTGGCAGAAGGCTTATTCCCGTTTTCCTCACAGCCTGCCTGTGACACAGCAAATGTTCCGCCAAGAACAAATAACCGTGCACAGTGGTGGCTGTTCTGATGCACAGGGCCAGTGTGGTACAAAAACATTTCTGTTACAGCCTAGGATTTGTCATGTGAGCATAAATCTTTGTGTGGAGAACTTTATCTATGCTTAGTGTGAGCGTGTAAAGCAGACATAAGTAAATTAACCGGCACAAGACAAATGTCAGTGAAGTTAGTTTAAGAAATTTAAGCTGATCCAAAATGAAACATGCTCCCTTTGGACTTGCCTGCTGTAGGATATTTGTGTAGCAGATTTGCATCTTAATTTTAAAACCAAACTTAAATGTTACTTCCTGTTTGGTTTTTCCTTTTGCCACAGACTTCGGCAGGCGGCAGAGAAGCCCCCAGCAGCCGTGACCGTGCCTTGCCCAGGCAGCTGAAGAGTTTGCCAGTGCCGGGGGGGCTTTGCCCAGTGCACTGCCACTGCCACTGAACTGCCTCTTGCTATCTCTTGTACACTGGGTGTTTTATCTGCCAGGAAACAGGGGAACCTGGTCACTCTCCGTGTGGTCCATAATGATAATAACAAAAGATATAAATCAGATGAGCTTCATTTGAGTTGCAGGGAAAGGGTTATAGTTTTGCTATAAAAGTTTATTCACACTGAGGCATTCTTGAAGATTACTCTGCCATGAGGGGGTTTACTTTATTTATGGATCTATACCAGGAGGCTAGAAATAAAGACTGGACTGTGGCTTTGCTCCAAGGCCTCAGTATGGGTACTTCACTGCAACGGAGTAGAAGGAAAACAGAACACATTTGGAAGCTCAGAGGAGAAGTATGTGGAAGAAGAAATTTTCTACAAGCTTATACCTGTAAAAAAAGTCAGATGCCTCCTTCTCTCTGATCAATGATCTCAGCTGCTCTGAGCAGGAAATTTGGGAACTACGAGGGCATTTAAATCTCCTCCCTCTAGCCAACCCACCTGCCCAAGTCTTACATCCTCATCTGCTTCTCATAAACTCCTATTCTGACAAATACCAGGGAACATGCCTGCACGTCAGCTGCCCATGCACAGCATTCAACACCACAAAATGTCAGAGTTGGTCCACAGAGCAGTTAACTTACTGCAGTGGATACACAGGAGGTTCTTTTCTGCACAAGGCAGCATGTTCCAGCTCCCATGTTTGCTCACTACATCCTGTACATTTCTGCTAGAATAAAGTTCCTCTTCATTCCAGGCAGTGGTATGAAAGGCCTCGTGGTCAGTAAAATCCTTCACAACCTGTGGGATGGCCACCACCGTTACAAGGTGCCTGAGGGACTGACCTGTCATAGTTTCAGTTAATAAGGAAAAAAATGTATCCTTCATGTAATGATGTTATAAAAGATCCCCCTTTGATGCACATGGTTTGATGAATTAAGGGTTTTCTTCTCAGAGTTATGAAGTTTAATGAATGTTTTCCTGTGTAGCAATAGCAGCAGTGTTAGGTTAAGTGCTGTTAGTTGCCTTTACAGGCTCAGAAGTAAGAGAATGGCATAAAACTTGATGCACTACACCACAGACTTTCTCCTCTCCCAGCATGCTAACTACTGAATTATTAAAGACATGATGGGATTTATTGTTCACGTTCCATTATGAAATGCAATGTGCTGAAATAGGGCTGACCTTGAGGTCTCTTTGCCAGTTCCAGATCCAGTTTCTTCTGGTTGTCCACTGCCAGATAAGTTATTAAAGTTGTCAGTGGTGCCTCAGAAGGCAGGTGTGGTCCTTTCTTTCAGTAAGGATATGTGTTTATGACAGGAGTCTTCCAACTCTGTAGAAAAGCAGTAGATGAGAGGGGCTTGAAGCCTCCAGAAGCCTTGGCCAGGTGCAGGAGACTCTGGGCAATGGGAACAGGAGCACTCTCTGTGCTGGCTGGAATTTCCTTTTTCAGGAGTTGGAGCTGGCACTCTGGGCCTCCCAAAGATGACTGCAATAAAGTCCTTTTTCCAGACTAAATAATCATACTAATGTAAGCAGCTCTCTCAGAGGCTTGAATATTTTTAACAAGATTCTCTTGATTTAAATCAAACAGGTCTCTTACCTCTTCCAGAAACACAAAAAAGCTTGTGGGACTTTTGGGGAAGCAACAAGAGGAGAGATTGCTATTTCTCTCTCTCCCCTTTCACAGATGCCTTTACCATTTTCTCTGGGTTTGGATGAACCTTCCTGCAAGCTCATCAGTTTCCAAAAAATCCTCACCTGCTATGTGAAGGAGACTATCCCATGGAATTAAGCAAGTTTTGGATCAAGTCTCATGCATTTTTAAGAGGACAGTTCTTTACCAACAAGCTTCATGAGCTGTATTTAACATTTTTCGCAGTCAATCAAGACTTCCTTGCAAAACATTGGCAAGCATAGGAGCCTCTTGAGTAAACTCAGGTCTACTAAAGGAGAGAAACTAAAGAAACTTGCAATAAACTATGTTAGTAGAGATTAGGACTGAGTTTTGTACCTGAATTACATAATTTCAGGATCTTCCTCAATAGCTGATAAAGACTCAGAGATGCCTCTTCTAAGCTCTTTCTTGTAGGAGCATCTGTGGATGCAGCTCTTCTGCTTCAGCAGAGGGACCTTTCTGACTGGTCCTGGGCTTTATGTGAAGAGAGATACAGAGCACGTACATATTCCAGATTCTTCAGGTGAGCTGTGAAGCCCTGGCCACTGAGGGCACTAATTAAGCAAACCACCTCTCACTAGCAAAGCATTTAAAAAGTCTTCAGTCTGGCAACTGCTGTAGTGCTTGGCATCCTAATGGGTATTGATATGAACTGCTAGGTTGGGTATATAAGATGTGTGTAACCATCTTGGTAGCTGATCACCTAAGTATTACACAGAAGTAGTCATAGGACTAAAGCCTTTATTCTCAAATGTTGAAAGTATAAACTGGGTTCTTACCGTCTCAGATTCCTGAAGCACTGTCAAGCACTGATGTTTTTTTCCACACCTCTACTGATAATGTGGTTATGTATCTGCTGCACTGCAGTAAAAGGTAAAGCAATTATCATATAGTGTTTATCCTTCTGTTTTGGAGTACTATGAAACTCAGTTGAATGGTAATCTAAATGCATGAAAGACTACTGACATCCAAAATCTTGTTTCTGCTTTCAGGACAGAACAAGGACAAAAGGCACAGTAGTACATCATTGCTAAACAGTCTGGTTTCCATGAAATCTCAAAATCTTATTTTTATATCTAGTATCTGATAAGCCATTCCTTAAATCCATTCTGTTTAGCAGTTTTGCTTGCATCCCTATATATTTGCTTCTGTAGCTTCCAAGAGCCCAGTCTGCACTAACTATGGGAATTTCATCTTATCCCTTATCATCAGAACCAAAATATGATAGAGAGCCCTTTCAATTCCCTATCCCCAACAGATGTTAAACAGCATTTCTATGTATTTTGAGTGATGTTAGTGCTGATACTTGGTTTCAGAAGATGAATGCTCACCCATACACAGGATTCAATTAACATTCTTTTATGACTGCATCCATATTATTCTTAACGAGCAGACTCCTTGGTGAGAGTGAATATTTACCTCATGGCATTAAATCCACAGTTTTCTACCACAGTCATTAATGGTCATACAGCAAATGATCATCCCAACACCCTGGCTACATTCCAGTTCAAGTAATTATATTCTGCCTCTCTTAATTTCCTTTAGAGAGTAATTGGACTTGATAACAGTCTTCACTTGTTATCCTAAACTGCTCTGCAGCCTGACTACATCTCAAAGCTTCAAGGACTTAATCAGAGCTCCCAATAGGTGAAATACTGATAGATGATCTCTCTGCTCACCCCATCTTTTTAGCACATACAAATCCATTAATTATTGTAGCACCATCTAACAAATTCAGCTCTGCAGGTACTGTAGACTATACGATTTGTATATTGCTAGCTGCCTGAAGACATAAGTCAGGAGCTTAAATGATCTCAGAAACTTATGAACTCATTGATTTTAGGGAGCTGATGATATAAAACTGCTGTACCTTTTATGCGCCTCTGACTTTGCCTACATTAGTGAGCCATTAGGCACGGTAAGAGCAGAGCAGTAGGACAGTGCAGCTGGCTGTGAGGGCTCACAGGCACGTTTAGAGTGCATGTGATTTGGCATTTTACTTCAGACTGTGTTTAATTTGATTTACTGGACTGGACATCCCAAATCCATGTGGTTTAAGTGTAGGCTATGGATCTCTTTCCTCCCTAAAGGGATTGAAGCACCGTTGGTGTGTACCTCGAGTAAAAGTTCTGGTTTAGTTTCCTTCACAAGGAATACGATTCACACGCACTGAAACAGCAAATGAAACCAGCACAGGATAAATGGGAATTATGGAGAGATTTGCTGCAGAGCTGCTCTGCTCTCCCAAATGTCAGCATGGCTAGGGATCCACTGTACACTGGAATGGATTGTCATCTGTTCAAGGACTGTTAAAGGACAACAGACATTAACATGGGACAGTCCTCTGACTAACCATGAGACCAGACAATAATAAGGAAACGTATAACTGACTCATAATGTTCAAAAGGAAGTTTTTGGGGAGGAGAGAGGAAGAGACAAGCATGCCTCAGTAGCCTGGTGGGGGGCAGTCTTCAGAAAAAACTCTTGAGCCCAAAGAAAACTGTTCCAGATGGCGAAGAATCTGAGAGACAAAACATGTAGGGTGTATCTGATATGTGCTGGTTTATTTTTGAGTGATTCCAGAGAGACCGAGCAAAGCAGCAGTGCCTTTGCCCATTTATACTGCAGAGCAGTTAGAACATGGAAGAAATCTCAGTATGGTATGAACTGCCACAGCTGTGACAGCGGATGGGGGCTCCAGAGTCACTCTGTGGGGTGACTCAACAACCCAAAATACTGGATCACTTTAACATCAGGAAAAAGCAATGAGAAAAGCTTTTGCCTTTCTTATTTAGTTTAATTTCAGATCCAGATCTACTTTAAAGTTATTTAAGCTTAAAATATTTCTGAAAATGTTTAATTTTAGCAAACTTCCACCAGAAAGGAAATGAAAACCAAACTTTTTTTTTCTCTTTGTGGGGAAAAAACCCAGAAAAGTCATTTATAGCTTCTTTTCCTACATTTTTTCCCACAAAAAGAAATATGTCTATGCAGAGAGATTGATCCAGTCTGGTTTTTTAGTTGAAATGTACCCAGCAGTTCTCTGCATGCACCATATATCCCAGCAATTTATTACATGACGTGAAAGTCAGTCTCTCAGAAAATAAATACCTTAGAGCCAGCGGTAGCCAGCAGCTGAGGTGTCCTAAAATGAGTATGAATCTGGAAAGAAAAGGGTGACTAGCTGGAGACTTAAGAGCTGTGTTGCAGAGACATGTGTGGTTCCTAGGGAAGCTCACGCTCAAATTCCTGTGAAACACACCATTTAGCACTCGCTGCTCTCCAGTCACATTCTTTCGCTTCACTGTTTATATTTACTCACCTTTTTCTGCCTTCTGCTCTTTGCCATAGCTTTATAATTTTCAGTTTTCTTCACTAACATTAAGTGCAAACTGTGTGTGACCAAGTAAGACATGGTCAGGAAAATGACAAGGAACATGGTGTCCTAGGCCAGGTGTTATCCTGAGGAGTCAGGCAAGATTTTAATTATTTCAACTGCCTTCTCTATATCCCTGTGGTGCCCCCTCCTGAAGATCATGAGAGTGATGTGAGGCCTTTCTCTGTTACCATACTGCCAGATAGGAAATATCTCCCCTGCGTGGGGATGTGGGACTGGAAGGGGACACCCAGGTAATCCAAAGTGACTCCTGCAATGGTGTGGGAGATATTCAATGACAGAAGGCTCCTCAGCAGGATGGCTCCACATCCTCCACTATGGAAACACTTCCTCATGCTCCCCAGGATAAATAAGAGCTATAGTCAAAAAAAAAAAAAAAAAAAGGCCAGGGATTTATGATTTATCACAGACAGACAAGAAAGGCATCAGAGTACTGTGAATACCCTGTGTCACTGCGGTAACAGAGGACTTACTGAATTAAACTTCCCAACCATTACAGACAGCAACTGTGTTCCATGTTACAAAAAAAGCAAAGGAAAATCCAGCTTTAAATGGAACAAAAATTTCTTATTAATTCTGAGGATGTGAGTAGGACACATTGACCAGATAACTTAAGGAATGTAATGTCAGCCACATCTTGGACCAAGCAACTTCTCCGATCCAAATACATCTGCTGCGAGAGAAGAGAAGGGCAAGCTGTCCCATGTGTTATGAAATAACCTGTCCCTTGCCTCAAGAAAGAGAAGGTGAAATAGGGTAACTATACAATGAAATGGTGCTCCATCTGCCTGTCTTTTGTCCTGCAGTGCAAGGTCTGTTGCCATTACTCCATCAAAATTAGAAAACAAATGTGCCAGTAGCATTAAAAATATGCTTCTCTCACAAATGATAGGTTACAGATAACCATGGGAAGTGGCTGCAGTGCTTAATAAGAGTCTTTAGCTCTGTCAAAGACACCTATGCTCAAGCAACTGTAGCTGCCCATTATCCTCTAAGAGCTGTTGAAGTCCTGTCTGTATTTACAGGCTTTCAGTAACAAAACTGCGCCCTGTGGATGGGGATCAGCTGCTCATTCAGGGCAGGGGTTGTGACTGGTCCTCTCTGTCACCCTTCCGAGCAGGGGTCAAGCTGTTGTCAAATTGCCACATTTCTTCCAAAAGACATGGATGAACAGACAAGGGTGAACATGCTGTTCTGTAAGTCCCACGCTGATTATTTTAATGACCATGGGCCCTTCTGGAAACCTTGTGGGGGGTACAGAACATCGCAGATGTAGCAGGAGCCCAGCAGCTGACTAAAAGCAGTCCTGGGGGACCCACTTATTCATGGACAGATGCATGTGCTAACAACAGACATCCCCATCAGCCTTACTGCCATTGCCAGTTCTAACTAGGAGGACTCAAGGTAAACCCCAGCAGTATTCAGTAATTCCCAGTCAATGGGAATTGTCCTGATTAAACCAAGGGTGTAGCTCATCGAGTATTTGAAACTCCACTTAAAAGTAAATATGGACATGGTTCAAAGGGATTAACTAAGATCACTGGATTCTTGTTAAAAACTTTTTGAGAGTAAAAAGAGCCTTTTACAAAGTCTTCACAGTGTTTTGAGATGTTATTTCCTGTGATAAAATGGAAAAAGGGGAAAACTTGCTTTAGAAGTATATGAAAATCTCATGTTCCTAAACACTTGTCTTTAAATGACCAACTCTTAAAATAATAGCTCTCATAAAACCACGCATCAAGTAGCTCTGTGTGTGACTTATTAAAGGACGGTGGATGATGCCACACTGGCAGCAAAGAGATAAATTGATTAAATTTCCCAAACCCATATTCTTTACTGTATGTAAGCAACATGAAGCTGTCAGTCCTGATTTTTGCCTACTTTTGTTTCTCCTAAGTGCAGAATATTTTGCTTCTCCTCATCAGTCACCCATGTGTACAATGAGAATGATACCTGTAATATCAGCTACAGAAGAGATGAAGGGAAGGGAAGGGAAGGGAAGGGAAGGGAAGGGAAGGGAAGGGAAGGGAAGGGAAGGGAAGGGAAGGGAAGGGAAGGGAAGGGAAGGGAAGGGAAGGGAAGGGAAGGGAAGGGAAGGGAAGGGAAGGGAAGGGAAGGGAAGGGAAGGGAAGGGAAGGGAAGGGAAGGGAAGGGAAGGGAAGGGAAGGGAAGGGAAGGGAAGGGAAGGGAAGGGAAGGGAAGGGAAGGGAAGGGAAGGGAAGGGAAGGGAAGGGAAGGGAAGGAGGAGGAAGGGAAGGGAAGGGAAGGGAAGGGAAGGGAAGGGAAGGGAAGGGAAGGGAAGGGAAGGGAAGGGAAGGGAAGGGAAGGGAAGGGAAGGGAAGGGAAGGGAAGGGAAGGGAAGGGAAGGGAAGGGAAAGAGGAAGGGAGGGGAAGGGAAAGAGGAAGGGAAGGGAAGGGAAGGGAAAGAGGAAGGAATAGGGCTTTGCCACACATTCCTGCTCTCCAGCAGAAAGACAGAGCGGTCATCCCAGAGCCCATGACTGAGCCAAAACCAGAGAGAGAGGCTTTCCCCTGCTTTGTGGTGGGATAACCCCGTGGCAGCTCTGTGCTTGACCCCGTGCTTATCTCCCGATGAAGCTGGAGCCTGCAGTTTCCCCAGAGCCACTATCAGCATCGCCCAGGTGATGTGATAGCCACAGCAGGGGAGAAAGAGCATTCCTTGCACTGCCTCCCCTCAGCAGCAGCCCAGCACCGCTGGGGCCATGCCAGCCCAGCCAGCTCCAGATGCACACGCAATAAACCACAGCATGGGCTGCTTGCTGGGGCTGGGGAAGGAGCCTGGGCTGTTAAAGAGAGGAAGTAGAGATAATAGTAGATAGATATCAATATTACAAAAATCTTTGAAATCAAAACAAAGCTCAAAAATAGCTCCCAGTTTTCTTTCAGCAAAAATCCTAGAATTAAATCTTTGACTTGGTAAATTCTTTCTTTTAGAAAAGCAAATTTAAAAATGCCACAGTGATGAACAATGTAATAAAAAAAAAAAGCCATCATATTATTCTTGAATGAGGTTTAATAAAAATCAAATAAAAGCAATTATCTGAATTTTCAAGAGGATCACTTCTTCCTTCCCTGAGGTATAAAAGAGAATGAATTCAGGAAATCATTAGAATCAGAAACTGGCGCTGCACAACAGAGCCAGTGTTTGCTGTACAAAGACAAACAGAAATCTCCTCCTAGGCTGACAGGCTCCTTGCTAAAGCTGTTGGAGTGGAAATTCCACCTATAGGTGAAGAAGGGTAATTAGAGGCACAAGAATTTCTTTGTAGTAGGGCTGGCTTTTCTACTCTAGAGCAGGCTTTGGCTTTTCCAGTATTCATATTCTTCTTTACTCATACAGAAAGAAATTGGACACATCACAATGTTCAGAGCTGCCCACAGATCCGTCTAAGCAGGTACATGTGAATTAACACCCACTAGCACACACCACGTAGCACTTGCCTGCTCTCTCTCACTCCTGTGTAAATCTAGAGGGCCCAATTTATCCTCTCCTTCTGCCTCTTTCAGCCATCTCATCTGACGAAGAGCATACAACATACACTTCTCAGTTGGAAAGGGAAATCCAAATCTTTTGTGAGAATGTGTTGATTTCAATGACATTTTCAAAGACAGAGAGCAGAAATGCATTATTTCAATACTCTAATTTATTTTGATAAGAGGAAAACATTCCATGCTGACTCATTTCAATTTCTTTTGATTCCAATGGTATGGTATACTAAGTATTGCAATATTGATATTACTGTTGAATATTTTGATGACAAGCTTGGTTTTTTAAATATGCATGAGAAATCTTCAATGTGCCAACTGTTTTTTATTCACACTTTGAATGAAAACAAATTCTGAAGTAGAAATCTTACCATCAAACTAAAATGTACAGAGCTAGATTAGACATATACCACTTGGCAGGCAGACCCTAAGCAGCTCCACTGACTTCAGAGGAGGAGCTTTAGCTTGCAGCATTGTTCTAGGAGAGCAGAAGTATGTCCTCTGTGTTACCAAGCACCACTTGTGAATGGTTAAAAACCATTTAAAAGGGACAGATCTTAGCCTGCTTGGCTGATACTCATAAATGCTCTGACTGCTGCAGGAGGACACCTGAAGTTGGATACCACATTTTCACTGTGAATGTCCCATGGCTTTGCTGTACTCTTAAATCATTTAGGACTTGACTCAGTCTTGCAGAAATGGGTCCTTACATATCTCGTAAAATATTGTCACTTTTCTTACGAGCCTGCATCTTGCTCTGAAGTCAAACTCTTCATCGCTGATCTTTGGCAGCCAAACAACTGAAGAAGTGGACACCGATTTAAAATGTACCAAGAAAACATAATAACCCAAATATAAGATTGAAGAAGAGATAGACAAGGAGAAAAGAGCCCCTGATTAAAATCTTGCAACAAATTTATGTAAATGGTCCCTCAGAGAAGGCGCAGGGCTGCATGAGTTTCCCTGTTGAGCATTGTGTGTAACTTGGGTCTTAAGTTCACGTCAAAAAAGTGGAACAAAACCACTGAAAAGGAGGGAAGTATGATTCTGCTCCCATCGATGCCCTGTGGGATTCATTGCTCAGCTTCCTTGAAAAGAAAGCAACAGCCTTCTTGTTACATGTGTTTTATAATACTTGGAGTTTAAGTACTGTTGGGCCAGACTGCCAGGTTTTTCGCACACATTTTCCCCAGAGAAACAGCTACCTTCTTCAGTAGTCTCAACAGCAAAAAAGCCTGAGAAGCACAGGGTTTTCAAATTAAAACATGAAAAATAATCTCACTACAGGTGTCTAAATATTACATGAATTACATGAATTCAGCTCTGGCAAGATGTGTCTTCCATATTCCTATAAAATAGCAAAAAGATTGTTCATGTATTTTAAAAGATCAGTCACTTCTCTCTACCCTTTCATCCAGTTCAGTTTAAAACAAGAGAGGATGGATGTTTCATATCAGGGTAAGGGATTGTTTTATCACTTTTTTACTTTTTCGGATCTCCATCATTTGTGACAGAGATGGATGGTTGCTCTGCTTGTCTCTTCCTCGCTCTGTAGGGCCAGACAAAGTCTCCCTTTAGTCCCCAAGGACTGATTCTAAAATATCACACAAAGAAGCAACACTGAAGAGAGGATGGGCTGCATTAGCAAGGATTGTCCATAACTGGCATTTCTCTCACCTGTGGAAATGATGAAGCAGTACAGGCAGCATGAGAATTGATACTTTCTTCTCACTTTAGTAAAGGTGCCTTGTGATTTCAGGACTTTGATGAGAGTACCTTGTATTCCACTGATCTGATCTTTAAGTCCTACAAAGCCATTGTAGAACAAAAGGCTGGAGGTGTCACTGGTAACCTGTGCTCTTCCCATCACATGAAGTTATGGAGTGAGAGTCAAAATAACTTTGGTTCCTAGTTTCCATCCACAAGTTTAATTCAGTATTTACACAAAACTCATAATATCAGCTATACAACATATGCTATAGATGCTTCCAAGTTTTGGGAATATTTCAGATTTTTAAAGATTAAGTAAGAAGAGGTCTTAAAGCCACTTCTACACCTTGGGACTATTTTGATAGGGTATAACTGCTGCATGCCAGAAGAAAAAAAATCCAGAAAAGAAATATAGAAAAGTAGCATTCACAAAAAGAATTTCATCAGAAGTCAGGAAGCCATTAATTCAAGTCAAACTTGCTGCATGAGCCACTGTTTAAAACAAAACAGTCACAGAAAATGTAGAATCACTAACAGGAAATCAAATGGCTGCTGTTTCAGTGTGTATACTGGAAAAATGTGCATGTATAGAGATTAAATAAAATAAAACCCCACAGCTAAAGAAATGATTACTTAAATGATTACTTTTCTGTTTTCAAATTTTCAAGGGGAAGGAAAAGTGGAACAAGTGTAATTTCGCTTGGAACAATAGTGTTATTATTCTTATTTAAAAGAACAAGCACAGCAAACAAACTACTGCTAGTATGCTTCCCTTTGTAGCCGTACATTGTGATAGAACAACTAGGAAATAACTGCCCAGCTTTGGCTCACACCAGGGAGGAATTTATGGGGCTGTGCCTGCCCTACAAAGGGAAAGCTCCACAGCTGTTTGTAGGAGGTTAGTGAGGACGACAGGCTCAGGTGGTTCAAGTTCCATTTAAATGACGATGACTCAACACAGCGATTTAAAACATGCAGACACTGTAGCGGACTTGTTGAAACAAGGCACTTGACAATGCAGTTTCCCTTTCAGAAACAGGTTCAGGTGCAGGTTCCGGTTAAGCATCTGCCACTGATTTTTGAGTAAATCCTGATAGCTGGATTCGTGAGAATATCTTCTGTTGCTGGGTGCTTGGGTTGCAAATATCCTGTAAAGGGTAGCTTTGCTGTGGACAGGTTTGAAACAGACATGGTTTGTATATTCCAACAGTCCCTGCTAATAACCTGCTGTGTCAGCGTTTCTTGTGTGAGGATCTCGGAGCAACCAGTTCATTTCACAACCACCACCTGTGACGCTCATTGATATGCATATATTTGTATTTACTAGATCTACTTGTATTTAACAATGTTTATTCATATTTTTCAGGCAGGCCAAAAGAATCGCACAGATGTTTAATTTCTAAACAAACTGTTTGCTAACTGCAGATATTTTCGTGTCCAAGCTATCAATTCGAGAGACTGTGGACATGATTTTCAGACAAGTTGTGAGCAAGTCTTCTTGCTAAGGAATGTGAATGTCAGTTGTACCATCAAATGGCTTTTGCTAATCTGATTAACCAAAACTGTTTTCATAAATTAGGCACTGACCAGAGAGATGCTTCACCAAAAAAAGGTGCTTGCACTGGAACAGTAAACAGTGAGTAGGACTAGCACTAAAACACCTACATTGCCTCCTTGTATTGGTCTTCTAAGTGACTGTCGTCATTTCACTTTTAGAGTCATTTCACCTTTTGATGACAGTTTTCCCATCTGTGAAATAGAGATGCTGGTACTGACCTTGCTGGTAAAAAGATCTTTGAAACATATTGGAAAAGCAACAGTGACATTTAGGCAATATGAAGAGAAGAGCTCTGTGTTTGCACCAGGCCCAGCATCACTTGTGCTGCAGCTCACAGCTGGAGTATGAGCTATCAAAAGGACATATATGGATAATATTAGCAGATATCATGAATGCCTTCAACTCACTAGGTCTCAAAAAAATCCCTCAAGCTCAGGCAAATTAATGTTTCTCCTTGTGAAATGTAAATCTTCCCCACACAGAGGCATGAGGTTTCTCCTGACTATGCAAATATATTTGGGCAACATCGGGTCCAGGGGACCTTACTGGATTGCAGGCTTACTTGGCTTGGTAGTCCTTTTGCTGGAAGCAAGTGTTTATCATACAAGTTGCCACTAGACATAAACATCCGAAAGACCTTTGGTCCTGCCTTAGCACAAGTTAAAGCTCTAGCCTAACCTGGCAATGCTGCTGTACAACAAAGACAAGCTGAAATAAATTCCCTACAGACACACAGAAAATGTGCTCCAGCTGTAACCCACCTCGTCTGCTTTCCACTCATGCCCTCAAACCCCATATTCCTGGTTTTAGACATCCATCATCCATTATCTGAAGAACAGATGAATTTACTGAAAAATTAAAGCAAATTAGTTCAGCAGATCACTGTTTTAGCAATGCCTCTCTTTTTTTCAGAAAGACTGCATTTGTGTGAAATCCTCTGCTCCTGAAAGAGTCTCAAATATAAAACATTACTGCAAATTGAAAATTTTAAAATGACACCTTACCATCTTTAATCCCCATCAAGCATAAGTATAGGAAAATTTATTTATATAGGGGAAAAAAACCTTGAAGATATGTCTATAGTTAGAAAAAAAGCCGAAATTACTCTGTCCCCAACAGCTTTTCTTGTTGGATTGAACCTCACCTATTAAAAGCTGTGTTTAAAATAATGTTCATTAGATTTGACCAATTGTTATCACATTGCTACATTTTCTCTTTAATTTTAGCTTTAAAAGTGAAAGAATATAAGGAAAAATATGCTGTTTTGATTCAAATGTAGTTCAGATAATTTTTTTTCTCTTATATTAAGAAATGCAGAAACATTTATTAGTCCACTTCTCAGAAATAGGGACTGGGACATTTGCAGAGAGAAGGAGTTGTTTGAATTAGGTTGCTTTTTGTCTTTTTTTTCTTTTTAAGCAGAAAACAATTGGCAGATTGGACATACAAAAATAAGCTTTTAAAAAAAACCAGCAGCATTCCTGACAACTCCTCTAGCCCAGGAAGTATTAAAGAGAGAGCTCATTATTGCCCCAGCTGTGGCTGAGGAGCCAATTTGAAACAGCTGTACTAAAAGCCCTCCTGAAATTGGCAGCTGGGTACACCCCAGGGAGCCTTCGACAAAGGTTTGGAGTGCAGCTTTATGAGTGTCTCAAGACTGTAGGCTATGGTTTGGGATCTTCTGTGATCCCACGGGTCTGTCCTCAGTCCTCCAGGTAAGGAGCATAGCTTGTACTGTGCTGGGCACAGTAGTGGGAGGAGATATGAACAGGGAGTTTTTCGACCCATCTGTATGGGGTTAGGTTTAAATAAGTAGCAATGTGTGAGTTTGAGTCCTAGAACTCTTCTCAAAGTTTTGTTGCAAATCCTGAGGAAGTTCTCTTTCGTCTCTTGGCTTAAGTTCTCAGATTTTAGTAGCTTAAAATTCTCGTGTTGATTCTTTGTTGAGGTGTCCATGAGTGAAGGTGGGCAGCTGTGTATATGACCCAGTGAGACTGCTGCTGTGCTGCAGGGACCAACAAACACACCCACAATCACACGGGGGGTGATGGCGTACAGATTATTTCCGCATTAAGTGCAATCAGGTTGATGCTTTGTAAGTGGTCTAAGTCTTATGAATGTAGACAATTTTTAGTGGCTAAAAACCCCAGCACTTGACTTGATTAAGATCTCAACCATTGTGATTTGAAAGGGAAAGCTTTTTAGTGTGAAATGCCTAGTAGTGCTCTGACTTCATAGTACCTTATGTTACCTTGCTGTGCTTCTCGAACAGCCCTTTGTGGTCCTGGCATAAGGATAATGGGATTGTTCTAGGGAGCTGCTCAGGTTTACTGTCAGAGATGATTAAAAACAGCTAAACAGCTGGAACATGCATGTCTTGCTTTGCTGGTTTCATAGGAGATGTACCCTGTGTGTTTCCACAGCTGCATTTCCATCACATGCCTAAAGTCATTAATGTGTAGTAGGTTCTCCCAGAGCCTAAAGGTCCGTGGGGCATGGTAGCAAAGGCTCAGCTGGGGGCTGCAGCGTGGGGTAGTGGGGGCACATGGGCAGCTCCTGCCTGTTTCACCAGGGAAGTGCTTGCAGGAGGGTCTGAGTGCAAGTCTGCATCAGAAGATTTGAGGGTGAGGAGAATGCCTGAAGCCTCAAGGGAGAGCACAAAAGGGGGAAAACCCCAAACCAAAAGCAACTTGAATGTCCAGTGTATGACTCTTGTGCTAAGACAGTGCACCATGCTGGGAGATCGATCCAAAACCAAGCAGTGCCAGGATACTTCCACTGACATGTTCAGAGGAGTGTGATAAGGTCTATGGGAGAGGGAGCAAACTGGTAATATTAGAAGGTGATCACACCAATAGCAAAAAGAGCACAAATTCACTTCTCCTACCTTTCACTGATTGAATGAAGAAGCTGGGATGTTAGGTGGATAAAGTGGAGGATTACTTGATCTTTAGTTTTAAAGTCCACGTGTTTGGGGTTTTTTCCTAGTTTTTTTATTTTTCAAGTCCAATAAAAGATTCTGAAAAAAAAGTGTGCCTGGGCCTGACCAGCTGCATTTGATGATATAGTGTCCTTCATCCACTTATTTATATATAGTTATCTATTTTTTTTTTAAGAAGTATGTTCGCCTGAGCTTCCTCCTCCCTTTTCCCACTAGGTTACATGACTGACACTTTCGCCATGACAAATCCATGAGTGTCTTAAAAATTTACCATGAAAACCCTGGAGCTTTAATTATTGTGCATTTACATAATTAGTGCAAATACATGCAATTACCATGTGTACCTACACAATTACCAGCTACAATGATGTAGTAACAATCCTTATTAAACTTTACTGGGAGAGGGATGCATTGATTGTATGCACAAGCAACATCTGCACTACAGTCTTTCTTTTTCTTGCACTTATTTGAAATAGCCATGAGTGTTTGAGGAGGGGGGGGTTAATACGCTGAAAGCAGTGACATACAGAAAGTAGGTCAATAAGCTGTCCAAATTAGAGTTCTAGTGAGATGAAAATACAAGACATACTTCCAGCAATGTTTTCAGGATGCCATAGCTTCTGCAGTTAGTGCAACACTAACAAGTCTTGATTACCTATGGGTTAATTACCCAAATTGTGAGGTGACTGTGCTGCATCAGTAGCTATATCCTCTACCACATCTGTTGTTCACCTGAATAGAATTTCCAAATTTCTCTCACATCTGCACTCTTCCTCCAGTTACAAGTGTCAGCATGACTGGAGTCCTCATGACATGCCCCTTGGCTGCTATGTCAAGCTGAATGTCTACTACTGGGGAAAAAAGTGTTTCCAAATTACTTAATTATATTATTTATCTTAATTAATCTTTGAATTATGATGAGGGGAATTTCAGCTCATGAATGCTTTTTCTTGCAAAACACATGCTTCCTTTATTATAGAAAGTGTTTAACATAAATATCCCAAGCATTAGAAAGCCTGCTAAGTCCATAGCTCTCTGGGCTCCTCTGTTCTCTAGGAATTTGAGTGGCCTTCTACTTTCCTTGGCTCACGTACAAAAAAATACAGCAAATGATGCATTAGGGACCACACCTCTTCCTGTTGTGTTCGGTTTTGCACTTATTCTCCTATTCAGCTGTAAGGAATTTGTTGCCTGTGGTACTTTACCAAGAGAGCCTTATTACGAAATTCTTCACTGCTCCTTCTGCCCTATGCAGTCCCCCAGAATAGGAAAGAAAATAATCTGCTGCTTTTTTTTGTTTTGTTTCCTACACTTCATGGACCACAGATCAAGCCTTCATGGTCTTTTGTGCCACTTGCACATATGCCTCTGGAGAGTACAGCCACATGGAAGAGAGTGGGTTTTGGTATGGTTTTTCACCTCTTCTTAGACAGTAGAAAACCATACTGTTTGTTAGGGCAGTGAAAAATGGAGAGGCTAATTGTTGCTGCTAAATGCAATAAAGTAATACTTTGGGCTCTGAGGCATATTTTTATGACCAATAGGGCAGTTAGTGAATAAAATCCCAAGCTCCAGAACATTTACGTATGTAAACAACTTATGGATATTTATTCATATTTTATGATTTTTTTTTTCTTTTTCTGAAATTGTATTAACCATCCCTGGTGGTATTAAATACAGTTGGTTAGGGAAAAAATAGATTATGCTGCCTGCTAAATTGGAGGACCCATTGAGAATCCAGTCCTAAGCATGTTTAAAGCTACATTTGATTTAGCATGACTAGCTGTGTTATAAAGCATTACAGTGTCTCGGCAAGCTCTGATAGGAAGCAGTTCTCACTGTCTTGAGAGCAACATCTTATTTTACTGTTGTTTTCTCTCCTTTCACGTTGTCAGCCTAGCTAGTTTAGACTAAAATCTCTCACAGACACTCAGACCAGAGCTGAACCCAAGTTCTCCACTTGGTGCTGGTGTTACTTGCCATCTCTGTCTCCCAACTGCAACATGTAAAAAACTGAAAACAAGGGGAAAAACAGAAGTCCACCTTTGACTGTGACATTCTGTTCTACACATGGTTTAATTTGTTGTTCTTTAAATCTCATTAACTTTTTCCATTAAAATTAAGTGAGGCTAAAAGAAGACCTGCTTCCTGACAAAATCTGGCAGTAGGTAGGCAGATGATAGAAAGAGTAGTATTTCCTCTGCCATCTATGAAATGGCAATCCATACCATGGACATCTCAGTTAACACACCAAGTGAAGTGCTCTCAAGGTAGCTACAGGCATGTCGGGGTAAAATAAGGTTATCTGTTTTATATGGAGCAGATTAAAAATAAGGTCCTGATGTCTGTAGTCATTCAAAATCCTCAGGTATTTTTTTTTCATATGATGTTGTGCATTTCATGCTGGCCATCTTCCAGCTTTGCTAATTATATTCTGCTCAAATACATTCCCTTGAATTTCAACTTAGATTAAGGTCTTGTTTTCTTTTTCACTTTTCCTCCTGAAACTGTAATAATTGGAAAGCATTTAAAAACAACAGAAGTGACTACAGTCCCTATTTACCAGTCTCAGTTGGGATGCCTAGAAATTATTTGCTTTAAAGGCAAGGCTTGGATGAGTCAAGTGACTTCAGCCCAGACCAAATTTTGATTTGAGATTTCTCAAACTGGAGACATGCTTGGTTCTTGAATTTGGGCTTGGCTTTGGCTCTAACAGGGCAGAGTCTTTATCTTCTTAAGAAGGCAAGCTTGCATGTTCACGGGTACCTAATGTTTATGCCCCTATAAAAGCATCCTTTTGGCAGTATATAAATCGCATGTTTACAATGTTCCATTTCCTCGGCTCACATACATTAAGTTCCTTTTCAGTATGTTACACATGGCATGCCTTCTCTTCCTATGCTTTCCTTCCCTTGTTTTTTGTTTTTAAGCTGTAATTTTGACTCTTGAAGGCATACATCCTGGTTTTCAGTATTCTCTTCCTATGTATTTTTTAATGGCTTTATTCTCTTTGTTAAGCTAGTCAAATCCCCATTTAATCTAGCATGGTGCATGTGAGAGCTGAGGACAATGCTATAAACTGTAGCTCTGATCCCTCTCAGAGTATACCCCATGCATAACTGAGGTATGGGTACAAAGTTACTCAGCAGTCAGAGTTATTTGGGGCTTGTTGAGTGGGCTTGCACGACTTGGAGGTTTGTTGAGTGTGTGACCTTACTGTGACACCCCATAGAGCTCCTAGGTGAGTTTTGGAGTACAGAGAACAGTTTGCAGAAGACTGGTGTAAGTAGTGGCCTGGTTCAGAAAGAATGGCTGTAAAAAGGACGTGTCACTGAAAATTCCCATAAAAGACAACATGTGTATCCTTAGTGGCTAAAAAATGTCTCATTGATGCTCCTTGTCTTACCTGTCACACAGAAGGTCCTTTGGAGGAATCCAGTCCCTCATTTGAGTCACAAATGATGCTGTGACTTAGGCAGTATACGTTGAGGAGGACCAAAGCATGAAATGTAAGACAATATGCAAATGTTTTCAAGCCTCAAAAGAAAAAGGGAAGAGAAAAAAGAAAAAGTCCAAACCTCCAGCTACTTCCCTCTTCATGTCTTGTAATTGTTTTCAATTTGTTTTTTTTCAGTAAAATTGTTTCCTTTTTCCTCCAGGCCTCCAGTTGCATAACTGCAAATTTCCTTAATGTCTTTGCATAGCAATTTCATCTCTAATTTATGAATCCAAATAAACCCTGTTTTCTTTCCCACACTATTAACGAAAAGACAAAAATGGACATAGTATCAGTTTTTCATGTGTGTGATGTAATGTGTACAGCCTGACTGCAGCTTCACTGAAAGTTAATCTCACTTTCACACAGGTGTAATCTTACTGCATCCAGTAGTATTCCTGGCATCTTTTGCTGCTGCTCTATCAGAAAAAGACTTGCTAAACTTCAACATAACTATTGATCAGAGTAAGCATTTGCTTAAGCTAAGCCTGGGGGTTATGATGGAAGAGCAGATCAGAGATTTGTGCTGATGGATGAATAGTTCCATGAGGGCTCAGAAGATTTCTAAATGTGTGTACCTGGGGAGCTTCAGCTGGTGTGGTGCCATGAGTGTGAGTGTAGCAAACTGCTACCAGAAAAGCAATGCTGATGTCAGCCCCTGTTATGAAATTGGCACTGATCCCAGGAAGTTGTTTGTGCGTACTGTTCACCTGCAGTCCATGTTGGGCTTACTTGAGTGAGCTCTTAACCTAGGGAGCCTGGTTGTGGCACCCAAAAGCTCAGTGTGGATTTTGGATCGAAGCATGCACTCCCTCCCTTTGGCCTCCATGGTCTGCACTAAATCCTACGCTTCAAAAAAAGCTGCATTGATAGCAGTTACCTGATAAAATTTGTATACACAAGTAACCTGGGTATGTCTAGACACAATGTCTACATGCCATCTCAATCAATTTCATTTTCATTATGGTACAGGATGAATTATGATAGGAGCAAAACCTAATTTGAACTGCAGCTGAAGAGGGTTAGGGGAGGTGATATTCTGGTTTCCCATACAATCCTCTGGAGGAAAGAGTTCAGATCTGTCTTGGGTTATATAACAGAAATGAGGTTAGCAGATTTGGTCTAATCCCTCATGGACAGGCCCACCACAGAGTATGGAATAATGTGGATAACTGTCTGTCTGCCTGCTTGCTGACGGCTTTGCTACTGCAGCAGCAGAATGCTGTTAAGCCAGGATCCCAGATCAGGCACTGAGGCTTGTGCAGCCTCTGTTTTAAAAGCTGTTCCAAGAACTCTTGGTCTCAGAATTGTTGAGAACATGAAGAGCAGCCTGGTCTCTTAGAACAAACAAAAAGGGCCTGATCCTTTGGCATTTTGTGAATACTGTTTTTGCTTTGCTCTGACATTGCAACAGAGTTGCACAATTAGGCTGATCAGCCTAATTGAGGACTTTGTTTGAAGGGGTGTTCTTGGGGCAACACTGAATACCCTAAAGCCAACCCTGCCATACATGTAAACTCCTAACTCTTTTTTGCAGTCCAACTGACCAGTCTACCCTTTATGCCACAGCAGGCAATTGGCAGTGAATTGGAGCAGCTATAAAAGTTCTTTGTAGTGGATTTGCCTGGTCCCTGGCTGAAGAAAAGAACATGCGGTAGTGGCACCTTTCTCAATTCATGAATCATATCAGGTCAGAGAAAACTAAGGCACTCCTAATGCTGGGGGAATTAATTTAATTTACAAACTGACAAATACACTAGATAAACTGCTGCAACCACTTTTGGGGCAAAACTTCGCAGGGGACCAACACATCCTATAGAGGAAATGGGGAATGTCTCCTGTGACTGTAGAGGTGAAGGGCTCTGTGTGGGCAGGTGTAGCAGTTGGGATCTGGCCATGACACCACTTAACACATGCTCTCACTGCAGGGCTGGCTGAGCTCGAATGACTGCAAGTGGCAAAGTCTGCTAGGGTTGTACATCCTCTCTGGATAGGTATCACTTCCAACCCCTTTGGTGCCTCTGAACAGTGTGTGGCAAACCCCGATTTAGTAGAGGCAGGTTCAGAGGGCACAATGGCACCTGCTAAATCAGTACAATGATTTCCTGCAAGACCTTTATTTTCCTAGCCATGTACTGTATTGATCAGGCGACTTGGTTGCTGAAGAAGGCAGGGTGATGCCGCTGGTAAATCCTGCATGGTGTGCTCATGTGGAACATAGTCTGAAGAAAAACTACAAAAAGCTCGAAAAAGTAAATATGTGTTTACCAATTTGTTTTCAGCCTGGATGGTATCAGTGGAAGTTGTGCTTAAATATAGTGGACAGGCCTTGTAACCTTGTAATGGTGCTGCTGCACAAAGATTTAATTTTCTGATCTTCTATTTCTCTCAGATGGTTTCAAGCAATAAAGCACCAAAACCTACTGCTTTGACTTTGTCCATGTCCAAGACATAAGTTTTGATACCTTAAAAAGATATTAAATTCGATGTCTTAAAAAGACATTAATTGCAAATGAATTCTTAAGGTATGATGTCCTGACGTCTGTGTGACTATTAGGAGATTACTATATTGCTACAGTGCCCTTTTTGGTTACCTAAAAAGCTGAGCTTTTTCTGCGCCTGTTTTAATCATGCACATCAAATGCTGTGCAGGAGTGAAATCGGCTGCATTGACTGGACAGTATCCGCTGTTTAGGTCTGTGGACTACAGGTTACAATCACGGGGGCCGGTGCGGCCCGGGGAGGAGGGCAGCGCACCGTGACACGGGAGAGGCGAGGGGTCACTGAGGGAGCAGAAGCCGACCTGGCTGGAAGCGCTCAGGTTCTGGCCCCTGCGGGCCTGGACCTTTGGCGAAAACACTCCCGTGACGGATAACGCGGCTCGTACGTGCGGCCAGGGCAGCGGGCCCTTAGGCCGCGCAGCCCGTCCCGCACCACTGCCGGCGGCCCGCCCTGCCCCGCACCGCCGCGGAGAGCTGCGGCCCGGCCCGGCGGCGCCCGAGCGCTCCCGCCCCGGCGGCCGCCGCGTCTTCCGGGCAGCTGAAGGCAGCGATGAGGGCGGCGGAGGCCGCGCGGGAGGGAGGGAAGGAGCCGTGAGACGGAGAATCACCTCCGCTCCGCGTCCGGGCGGGCAGTGTCAGCAGGACCCGTCGGCGGCCGGGGGGTGCGGAGCGGGGGCCCCAGTACATACATCCCCTCCCTTCCATCCCCCGGGCCGGCGGCGGGGGCCCCTGGCAGCGCCCCGTGCGCCTTTAAGGGGCGGCGGGCGGGCGGGCTGGCAGCGGCATTGTTCCCTGACGTCACCGCAGCCTGTGCGGCGGCGGCGGCGGCGGCTGCTCTCAAACTTGCCTTTGTTATTCGGAGCTCCCCGGCTGACACCGCGGCCGCTCGCAAAACGCGGAGCCGGAGCCCGCCGGAGCGGCGGGACGCGCCGCCCGCCACCGGCTGGCCACCCCCTCGGAGCACTGCCCGCCCGGGGCTTCCCCCGCAGCGCTGCCGGAGCGCGCGGCCGCCGCTCTGTCTCCGCGCTGGGGGCGGCGGCGGGCGAAGCGTCCGCAGGACCCCTCCGCGCCCCGAGGCGATCGGGGGGTGGCTGGAGGCAGAGGGAGAACGGCAGGAAGAGGGGTCTTTTTTCTGGGGAAGTCACGAAGGCGTAAATGAGCGGGGCGGGGGCCGCGCCAGGGGCACTGCCCCCGGGGGTCGGGCGGGCGGTGCAGCCCCGCTGCCGCCGACCCCGCGCAAATCAGCGCCGCGGGGGGACTGGCGGGGACAGCGGCGGTAGCGCTCCGTTCCGTCGGCACGCAGCAGAAAAAAAAAAAAAATTAAAAAATAGACAATCTTCTCCTTTCCCCGAGCGATCCAACATCCCTTTACAGTCCCGATCGTTCTCCTCCTCCAACAACAAGACGAATGTGACCAGCGAGAAGCTACACAGTGCTGTTTAAATTGCTTATCTTAATTGCATAATCTAACAAGCCCCGTTGGAGCAGGGATGAATATATTAGGCTTATTAACAACTCATCATAAAATATTGATTGTCCTGGAAGTGTTTTATCAAGGGGAAAAGAAGTCGAGGGAGATGTTTTTTAGCAGACTGGTGCTCGTCAGACAAGGACGGTTTTTCTTATTTTCTCCCTGGAAATCGGGCTAGATTTCCTAAGAAGCACAGGGGAAGAAAAAACAGCAAAAAAAACACGCCCTATTGTTAGCGCCGGGGGCCGCGCTCCGGGCGGCGGGGGGGGGCCCGGCCCCTGACCGCCCCCCGCCCTCGGCGGGGCCGCCTCCTGGGTCCGCCCCGCCGGGCACCGCCGCCCGCCCGGTTTCCCCGGCTGAGCGGGGACCCCTGGGAGAACCCCGCTCCTACCTGGGTGGCGGGAGCTCCGGGCTCTGAAAATAACAGCGGCCCCGAGGCTGGCGGTGGTGGCAATAAATGGAGGGGGGCGGGGGGCTAAAGTGCAATAACGGAGCAGCAGGATGTCTCGGCGTTCCCGTGTAATCCCCCTGCCCGCCCGGTAGTTCCTTCCATGCTCGTAAAAATTCTCTCGTGAAGACGACAGAGACGGAGACACCTCATGCTTGAGAGTGTGTTGGGTCCAGGGTGGTTTTCCCCTATTTAATAATACAAAAACACCGAAGGGAGTATAGATATTCTCCAGCTTTCAGGTTCCAGAGTGGAAGGGTTTCCGAGTGCCTGGTATTCAGGAAGATTAAAACGAGAATCCCCGCCTTAAAAGACACTGTAAGACAATATTTGTATTTAAGTCGTATCTGAGATTTTTAACTTGGTGTGATTTGGGGGGTGTGTGTGTGTTGCGGGGGGAGAGGGGAAGGGAGAGGGCGAAGGGAAGAACATCCCTGTAGGAGGCAGCTCCCTTTCAGATAGGAATCTGGGACAGATTTTGCCAGCAGCCACAAAGCATGGCCCTTTGGTAATAGAATAGCCAATGTAATTTGACACTTCAACTTGCTGTGCTCTCTGCTAGTTGATTCACTTACTCACCCACTAACATTGAGCTCCTTTTCACTGTCTGTGGGCAAGGGGAAAAAAAAAAGGGGGGGGGGGAAGGAAGAAAAAAGAAAGCAGGGGGAGAAGGAAGAAAGGAGGGGAATAAACAAAATTATATATTTAAAAATACCCGAGTAGAGCTGCAAATCAGTTGGGGAAAGAGGATTTTGCCTGCCTTCTTCCTTATTATTTTGCTGCTGCAAGGCTGCTTTGCAATCCGTAGGTAAGTTTCGCGTCTATTTGCGCTCCCTGCTCGCACCTCCCCGTTCGCGGCCGGGCAGGGGTTGCGTCTCGGCGGAGCAGAAACAATGGAGCGGCCACGCTGGGGAAATAGGTGTACAGGGAGAAAAAAAACCAAAAAACCCCAACATATTTATTCTGCAAGGGGAGAAAATGTGTGGAGACTTCTTAAAGGGGCAGGCTGTTCCCGGCGAGGGCGCGGGGCGAGGGCGGGCGAGGAGCTGCGGAGCCGGGCCCGGCGGCGGGGAAGCGGCTCTACTGGGCAATGCCCTTCCCGGGCCGGCCGCGGGGTCGCGGAGGGACCCGGCCCGGGGCGAACTTGGAGCAGCCGCGGCGTGAGGCGGGCGGGCGTCGGAGCCGCCGCAAGCACAAAGGGGGTTGCGGGGGCCGGGGCGGCGGCTGCCCCCGGCCGGGGCGAGCGCCGTCGGGGCGGGCTGGAGCCCCGCAGCGGGGCCAGGGCTGCGGCTCGGGGCGTGCATGCCCGGCCGGCTGTGTGTGCGTGCCCGGCCGCCCGCGCGGGGCTCGGGAGACGCGTGGGGAAGCTTGCGCCTGTTCTTCGGGCTCCGGGAAGCTTGCCTGGGTGTAAATTCCTTGTGTCTGGGTTTTGAGAGCCAGTTGGGACCTGGGCCTCTCTCGCCAGGCAGGAGGAAGGAGCAGCCCCCCTCTCTCTCCCTCTTCCCCTCCCTCCCCCCGGTGCATCTGTCCAGGAAGCCGCCGGGCGGAGGGGAGGGGGCGCGGGGGCAGAGGGCCGGGGGTGCCCTGCCCGGCCCGACCCGGCCGGAGCTCGCCCGCCTTTGTGCGAGGGGAGCGGGGGAAGCGCTTCCAGGGGCGGCCGGCGGAGCTGCTCGCGGGGAGAGGGGGAATGGCAGCCAGTTAAAAGACACTTCAGGAATGTAAACATAAAAATAGGAGCCATCCAGCCACGCTCTTGTCCCCCGCACCCCCCCGCGGGGCTCGGGATAGCACTCTGGGCTGGCGCGGTAGCGGGGAAGGAGTACGGCAGCCTGAGACAGGGGGAGGAAGTTGTTACTATAATCGGGGTTTTAGACTGTAAACTTTGTTTTGCACGTGTAAAGTTTAATTTCGGTGCCGCCTCGGAGGCTGCGATGAGAGACACGGGGCGGCGCCTCGGGGGTGCCCCTCCGAGCGCAGCCCCCATCACCGTCCGTGCTAAAGGTGGAACCTGCCCGGCCGTGGCAGCGGGACCCCCGCATCGCCGCTTTTGTCTGGGGTTGCCGGGGTCCCGCTCACCAGCCCCGGCAGCTGCACGAGCTGGTGCAAATTGTACTGGCTGTATCGTCAGTTTATCGAGACTGAAGCAAACTTAAGGCATAGCTCTGCTCTGTCGTACGATCGTGAGCGGTGTGTATTTTTGTGCTTCAGTTAATAATCTGCAAACGGCTTAATGGCTCTGTAGTGCCAGAGGAATTGGTTTTCTCCATTTACTTCAGCAGGCCTGAGTGAAGCTGGTGCTCTGACCGCTTTTTTCAATGCATTGACACGAGAGAAGAGGATTTAACTTGGCAGCCTGAACAAATGCTCTATCAAAGGTTTCCTAAGAGACAGTAGGAGTGCTGGGGTGATGAATGACCTGGGGTAGTTTTAGGGTGCTACCTATGCAAGCTTTCTTTTAAATATGAAATGGCCATTTAGGGCTCTGAATAAAACTGTGCGCATCAGAAAGGCGACAGGCTTATAAAATTTAAAAGGGCAAAAGCCCATTAATGCTGTGGCAAAGCTTTGGCTCCCAGCTCTGGTTGAGTCGTTCCAACTGCCTTGAAGTGCCAAAGCTTTTAAGGAATCTTTAGCAACAGCTTCTGTCTAGCTGTGGAACGGACCTTGGCCTTGCACACTGGAAGTTTAATGGTGCAGCCTCCCAGGCAGGGGAGGAAAGGCGAGGGCAGGTGTGAGGGCACTGGGCTTAACCAAGGGGTGAAGCAAAATCAGGAGGGGAAGAAAAAAAAGCTGTATGCTGGAATGTATGTCTAAAACTACTTACTGGTGGGAACCTGTTCAGGTTACAATACTGGGCAGTAACGTGGCACAACGGGTAACTCAAAAATATTACTGGCATTAGCAGAAAAGTTTCACAAAGGAATACAGCAAAGACAAACACCTTTGGGAGACGGATCCCTCTGACAAACATAGTTGGTCTCGGATTCAGAGCTCCATTTCCTTCTCTTGACTGGGGAAAATGTACTATGGCATCAATCTTCTCTTGGCGGGGCCTGGTGCAGGTCTGTGAGTGCCAGAAGACTCGCTCTGACCTTTTTCTGTTCCAAGCTGAGGATGTTGAAACACCAGCCATCAAACAAAAGAGACATTGAAAGCAAGATCTGCAATGGAGCACGTGTGACTTTGAGGCTAGTTGAGTGCATTTGGTGGCCGTTTTCCTCAGAGTTTGGGGTGGGGAGGAGGAGAAAGAAAAGGTCGCTTATTTTTACAATGAGGCTATGGAAAATCTGACTTGAATTTCCCTAAATATCCCATAGTCAAGTACTTTTTTTCTTTTTATCTTTTTTAATGTTGTCCTAAAGTGCCTTGATTTCTGGTCTTTTTACATATGTATCTATAATTGCTGCACTACATGAGGAGGATTATTTTTCCTCATGGGTGCAAGGAGGACCAGGAATTTTGCAGAATCCACTGCATTAAAAAGAGAAAGAAGCTTAAAAAAAAAGTATCTTTAGGATTATGTTTTAAAACAATGAAGAATATCGTGGGATTGAATTGACAGATTGTGATTTTTATCTACTCAAGATAACTCTACCTCGAAAGGTGGCTGATTTCAAGATTATTCTGTAAATTGTAATTGAAATTTACTTTGGGCTTTCTGAATTTAAAAAGAACGCCCTTGGGACCAGTTGATATAGGTATCTAACCTGCCAATTACATTCATGTCAACATGGACAGATGCTTTTATTGTTTGCATTGTTTACAGTTCACAATACCTTAAATAAACGTTGATCATGATTAGAAACAATAATTGAGTCTGTGGCAAAGGATCAATGAAAACTTTGTTTCAGGAAAGAAGTGAGTTGCTGTGTATATGTATAGAGAATGTTTTGTGCTCTCTGACATGAAATAAAACTGTGATCTTAGCATGGCGTACAGTTGTGTTTTTAGAATATTTTAAGAAACCCACAAAAGATAATGGATCAGTTTCTGCAACATCTGAATGATTTCTCCTGTACAAAGAGTGGAAAGGCAAGGCTCTGTAGGATAGTTCCATTCATAACTTTTCTTGGGAGTTGCTTGCCCTTTGCCCCAAATCTCTTCCACTTTTATGGGCTCCAAAGGTTTTCTTGGAAAAAAAAAAAAAAAAAAACAAACCAGCAAACCAGAACCAAACCAACACCCCAAACCCTCATGGATGGCAGTTACATCACTGATACTATAGTTGGAGACAATGTTGGCTGTTCTTTAGCAACTTGATTTTGTACTAGCAGACTGGAAAGCCTGGTTTCTCTCCTGAAAAGGAAGAAAAATAGATCTGAGAAAGGAAAAAGAGTTGGAATTCCTTTTGCCTTCCACAGTGTTGTTGATAGGTTCCAGAACAACAGGGATCTAGCCTTTTTCCAGTGACACAGAAGACAATGTGACTATGAGAAATGGAGGTAGTGGCTGGTCAGGAACTCGTGGTGCCTGCTGTGCTGCTCTAACAACGTGGGTGATCAAATGCTGCAGGAGGCGTGAGCTTGGATTGTTATGGCTTTACCTGGGAAGCCTGTTTCTCATAAATAAGTAGGACTGCAGTTAATGCCTGTGGTAGCAAATTTGACCACTATGCAATTGGCTGATTTGTTCACTCCTAGTTAGGCCAATTTTTGTGAAATCCTATCCTGTATTACAGCAAAGCAGCAAGAATATTGCTGAAGCCTTTGGAGTTAGTTTATATTTGTTCCTGTCAACTGCCTGTTGTGGGACAAGCGACACAATCTCTCTTTATCCATTTAGGTGTGTTTTATGGGAAAACACAGTAAACAACACATCAATATAGACCACCACAGACAGACCTCCTGCTCAGATACTGTATATTTTCCTTATGCTCAATTCATGTCTTCACTCAAAGCGTATGTAAGCCTTCCTGCTGATGACAAGTTGAGGCTTTCAGTAATATTAGAAAATTTCTGCTTTAAAATGCTGTCTTTGGCTTAAAAGGTTGTTTTGCCATATTGATTTCCTCCTCCCCCCTTCTTACTATAAAGCAGAAAATTCTTATGTAGCAATTTTCAATTCTTTATTTCCATTGGGTTTCACGTGATCATTAACGTTCAGCTTGGCTAATGTTAGAATATTTTAAAGAGAATATAGGCTGCTAGGGAAATATCCAGGCAGTGGGTTGTAATGGATCTCCACAGCTAAACTGTTGGAGGCAGTAGTGTATTATGAGAGTAGGAGATGGCCTTACACTTGTTACATGTTATTTTTGGTTCTAATAGTTTAAGATACACTGAAGTCTACATTGCCTGCAAAGATGAAGTTTCCTGGCTTCAGTGCAGTGCCTCTGCCCTTCCCTTTATGGAGCAGGGCAGATTTCTATAGGTATTAGGTATCCAGTAGAAAAAGCAAAGTTGTTCGTAGACAGACAAAATCACTTTCAATCTAAATTCTCCTGTAAGTGTCAATAGAAATTCAGTTACTCCACAGGGAATGACTCATTCTTTAAAAGAACTTGCTCTTCTGAAGGCTCACATAAGGTGATCACTCATTCTGGAATACCTCTAGTTTCCTTCAGTTGCTTATACATTTTAGTTCTGCAGCAGAGGACAGAGGAAGTAATTTTTACTCCTATAGTGAATGCTGTTACAGCCAAGCGATACTTTCCAGTGGGTGATGGTTGATGCATTTTTAAATAAGGTTTAGGATCTAGTGAAATATCTAAGCTTGAAAAGAGACTTCTGTCCTTTACATGGATAATTCAATAGATCAAGCTGGTTTGTATTTTGTCTAGTGTACTAGTATTGGGGTAGTCACATACAAGCTATCACATTAACATTCAGTTAACATAAATGTGGGAAGCATATCCTCTGGTTGGTAATCCAGAGTTTGTTTTGACTCTACAGACCAGCTTTGACTTGGATCCCAAAGTGAAACAGGAAGGCTCCTGGCTCAATACCAGACAGGGGGAGGGAGGAAAAGAAATTGCTCAAAATCCATTAATATGCACAGTGCTACAAACCTGTGGAAATTTCATAAAAGTGTGGGTTTGTATTACCTCTACTGCTCATTCTTAGCCTATATAAGAGGTTTCTTATTAGTTGTTTGTTTGTTTGTTTGTTTGTCCTGGCTTATATGTTAGTGGATGGTGGAGACCTGATCTTTAACTCATGTCCTCATGCTAAGTCCTGTGGAACCTACCCAGGCCATCATCCAGCTGCCTGATCCACAGCCACTGGTGTTACCCTCTCCCTGTAGGGCTGTATGCCAGTTTTTTGGTAGTCAGTATTGGCTGTGGGCACAGAGGGACTGCGGTTGCTGTATGCCTTTTTTTATTTCCAGGGAAAAGCAGCACTGCTGTGGGCCTGACTTCAGAAAGGGGAACAACTCTAACATATAGATAATACATATGTGTTGTCAAAGATAGCACGAGAATGAAAGCCACAGAAGTGATGCATCTGATAATGTCATGCAAAACCAGTATGGAAATTGTTTGTTGTCTTTATTTGATTTTCTTCAAATCTTACTTGTTCTCATGTTCTCAACTCTTTGTCTGGTAACTGGTAAACTCTTCTGGTGACTTGGTTTAGTAGTCAGCTTGGTCCAGATAGCCTAAAGTAGAGAATACTGACTACTTGATCTAATGCACAAATGTGGGGAAACTGCCTTGTTCATATGGCAGCTCTTTGTGCTGTGAAATACCATTCATTATCTTTGCTGATTAGGTAAAAACATATGAGGAGTAAGGGAAAAAGCAATACCTTGACAACAAGTTTGTGTTGCCTTTTGGATTCACATAATTTTTCATTCCTTTGAGACTTCAGGGCTCAGATGAGTGACTGGCTGGCACAGTGAGTGGTATCTGTCTTAGAGATTTCTAGATAGTCTCATAACTAATCAGAAAGCATTATTTATTGGGACTGCAGTGACACAGATATATGACAGAATAGTAGGGGCTTCAATTGGCCATTTAGTAGCAAAAACAGTTCCCTTGATGTGTATCTGCTTGTTTCTTGGCTACATTCCTGATTCCCTCTGAGAACAGTGGAGTCTTTTAGGCTGCTCTGAAATACACACCTCTGTATCTCCTTCAGTAAATTCTGCAGTGCAGGTTTCTCTTCTCCCCGTGTTTTTGAACACCCATTCCAAAAGCAGATGAACTGACCTAAAACTGGTTTATTGTGTAAATAAGGGCACCATGGGATGAGGGAGAAGTGCAGGACAGTGCCAAGGCTGACACTGCTGGGACTTCCCTGGAAATTGTCTGGTCTCACACTGACAAAGGGGGTTTCCGCAGTCTGCCTCACCAAAGGCAGAAATCACCATAAGCTTGTAAGGTGTTTTTATGACTTTGGTTTTGCGTGAAACTCAGACCCTTTCCCTGTGCTCTTCTCTTGGACATGATTGTTGTCCAACAGCCACCTGCTAGATGGGCATTCTCCAGCTCAAATGTTACTCAAAGGTTATTTGCTCTTGGTTATTTTACAGGTGTGATGCATGAGGGGAAAAAACCCACCACAACAGAGTTGAATGACAGGGAGGAGAGGCTCGAGTCTTGAGTTGCAAGACCCCCACCCCTCCAACTACAGCCGCTTTCTTGAGGAAATGAGAGAAATTCATGAACTTGCTGTCCTGCTGTATCTGTGCCCAGTTTGAGCAGCACTTCTGTTCATGCAGCCAGAAGGTGGGATGCCCCCACAGATAATGTGAAAATAAGAAATACCTTACGTATCATTGCTTTCACATAAATCTTCGTTTTCCTTAGTATTGCACATCTCTAAGATCTTGGCTAATGTAAGTGACAAAAAGAAGCCTTATAAACATGAAAATTTTCTTAGAGAATTCCTTTGCTTAAAATGCAATGCAAAATACAAGTTCCTGCAGCTAGACTATTTTGACAATAAGCACTGCTACACTTCAATTTAAAAATTATTATATATTTTTAAGTGAATGGAAGAACCATTTGTTTATCTCCCCCTGTCCTGCCAAACTGCCCCCCTCCCTTCAAAGAAAAAGGGCAGGGAAAAAGCTTTAAAAAGCAGTTTTAGAGACTTTGTTGACACTGAATTCTTGGAAGAGCAGTTTGTTTATACATCTGTCCATAGATGGAAAAGAGAAGAGTTTATTATCCCACAGGTTTGCAGGGAAAAAGAAGAATGATATGGTTGTCAGGCAGTCTACCCAGGCTCTTAGTGTCCTTCTTGTAAATTCTGTGTTTGTTTAATGCTTATGACTCTTTTCCCAGCAGTAGGATCACAGAAGTTAACTTCTTTACAGCTGTTACACAGCTTATATTTGCATCTCTGGTACAGCAACCCAAGGCTTTCCCCAAGCCTTTTTGAGTAAAGTTTCTCTTCTCCACTTAGCGCACATTGATGCACTTTACATTTAATTAATTTTTTTTTTTTTAAGCTGGAATGCTTGTTCTAAAGGACGTCAGGCCAGTGAACAGTCATCCTGCACATGCTCTTGGGATTCTGACTATCTGCGTGCTCAGTTCACTGTCCTTTAGGTGCTTTACAAAACCGTGAAACCTTACTTTCCCGTTTCACAGAAAATCAAGATGCTGAGTTGCAGCAGCTGCAGATGTGGATGGCAGTTCTGTGACTGAAAAGGTGAATTCAATGTGTGGTGTGCTATCAAGGCTGTTCCTCTACAAACTAGTGTTCAAATTGATCACATTCACAAGTCCCTTCTTGATTCTGAGGTATTCGCTCTGATATGTCTCACCTGGTGAGACTTAAAGCAGCTGTCAGTCCTGCTTTTAGATGTTTGTTTCAGAAGCTGTACTTTAGTCTTTGCTTGTTCTCTCAAGTGTGAGATTTCTCCAAAAATGTATCTCACTGTTTAAAAAAGTATTGGGTTGCAGTCCAGCTGGAGTTTGATACCATTAGAGATGGGAGTCTACTAGCTTTCCAAATGAATGCGTAGCTTTGGCTTTTGGCACTGTATTACTCTGACATCTCTCACATTAAAATCATAACAGTATTATGTAAGAAGAAGTTATTTTGGGTCACTAGCAGAGCCCTCTCAGACTTGGTTAAATCAGCCTTGCAAGTTAAAACACTTGGGCTCCCATCTTCTTCCTGCAGCTTTTTGGCGATATAAGCGTGTGGGTGGTGTGTCCTTTCCCAGTCATCTGCCCTCTGCTTTGCTCTGGCTGCATTGCTGGCTCTGAACCTGCTTCTGCCACAGCAATTCATGTGGCTGTGGGGAGCCCTTGGAGAGGAAGGGCTTACTCAGCACTGCTCAGCACTGGCTTTCACTCCCCATGCCAGCTGCTTTGAGGTGGGACTGGAAGGAAGGAGAAACTGGAGGGCTCTGTCATCCTGCTGCTCTGGGCTCTGTGGCAGCAGGCAGACAGGAGTTGCATGGGAAACTAGATACCCAGAAGGGCTTCAAACTCCACTAAACAAGTCCCCCCTCTGCAGCGGGTACTTGCTTGTTTATGTGTAACTCAGGAGTCACTGTTTCATTTGGCCTTGTTACTCTTTAGCAAAGGACAAGTGAAACAGCAGCTGCTGGTGACCAGCACGAGACAGGAGTACAGAAAGAATCCAGGGGAACCTTTGCAATGTTTGTTGATAACAAATGCCTAAACCTGGTTTTAGCAAAGGTACAGTTTAGATATGAAAGATGCCATACTTGGACTTGTGTGAGCACTATACACACTTCCTTTGGAGACCAATTGCATTCTGGGTGATCCTTGGGTATGAATTACGCATAAAGGGATGGCCATTCAGAGATTGTTTATACTTCAGAAGGAATCAGCAACAGGACAGAAGATAAATATTTTGAAACATTCACATGAAATTGCTGTGTCCTCGAAGTCTGTGCGGCAGGGAGAGTGGAGCTGCTGGGCTCCACTGCCAGTGGCACTGGCTGGAACTGTGCAGGTTGGGAGAGTGGAAAGGCCCCCTGGGGTACTGAGCAGATGGTGCTTGGCGCTGCACAGGCTTGCGTGAGGCAGTGGTTCTTCCTGCAAAGGGCAGTGCTGCGGATGGTTAGTGCTTCAGAGCTTTTTTCATTAAAATGGGTTCTGAAAACATTTGCAATCATTTTTATTCTACCTGTATTCATAGCAGATTGTTCTTTTGTAAAGTAACCAGTTGAAAAGCACCTGAGAGGCCTGGGGTCTGCAGGGGAGAGAAGGACGAGGTGGAGGTGGCAGTGGTGACTGCTGCTGGAGGGTTCAGAGTGGAGCTTTGAGGAACTGGCTGGGGGGAAACAAATGAGTGCCTTAAATTCAGGATTGTACTGCTTATCTTATCCTTAAGCAAGGTTGTTTTATCCCCAAATATAAAAAATACTGAAAATTTAGGATTCGTCTGTTGATGTTTCCTTTGTTAACTAATTGGTACTTGGAACATCTATTTTTAAGACTTTGGCATGTTTCCTCTTAGCTACCCTAGAGCATAGCTGCTCCCACAGAGTGGTGGTTGCATTAAAGGCAGTGTTTTGTAACCTTTGGATATCTGCCTTTAGCTCTCTGATGGGGCTGTGATGGGTCCTTGCAAGCCCCGTGCCACTGGAGTGGTACACCCAGGACAGCTCCATGTCTGTGTGCCCAGAGCTGGGAGCACCAGGCGTATGCAGGTAAACATATTAACGAGCTGAAACGAGGATAAAGTTGATGATAGCCAGGCTGCTATTGTGTGGTGCCCAGGCTCTGCCATGGTGACTAAGATGCTGTGATAGTTTCCTTATTGGCCACCATCTGTCTGCTCCTGGCTGGAGCTTCTTGGCTGGCACTCTGCCTTCGAAGAGGGACCAGCGCTGCCTCCGCACAGCACCCAGTTCAGGGAGTCTGGGGTAGGGAAGGAGGGAACGATGGATGCCCAGCAGGTTTCTGCTCATAGGTGTGCAATACACTTGTTTAATCACTTTGGGAAAAAAAACCCCAGACTTCTGAGACAGAGTTTTCAGTGTATTCTTAAAGGTTTTGCATCCTAAGTGCATGTAGAAATTATTTATTCAGTGCATTAACTTTTTTGCAACACCTTTTGTGAAAGAAAATCTTGTACCAATGCCTGATTTTATAATATTAGTGTTTTGAAAATTTCAACAAAACTTCAAATGTTTCCAGCAGCTTTATGGTGTCATATGATTTAAAATTCAGATTTAAAACATTGAATTTGGTCACCCAAAAAGAAACAGCATGTCAGTGTGGAGTCTTACTCCCTTTTTTGAAATTGCAGCTATGGCCCCCAGAATCTCTTTCTCAATAAAGAGAAATGTAAATCAAAAATACTTGTAATGTTGCCAGCATCTTGTCCTAGCAATATCCCAGCATATTAAATACTAAAATAAAGAAATAGTACATATCTTCTGCCATATGAAAAATAAAAATAAAAATGTATTTTCTCTAGTCATGCTCCTCAGTGTTCATGAATTTATACCTTATTTTGCTGTAGAAACTGGCAGCCAATATTGCCTGAAAAACTGTTTATACAAGAAAGGAAAGACTGGGGAGTCAAGCTCCCATTTTCACTGTTGCACCCAATTTAGGAATATTTTGTAGTAAATGAAAGGTGAATGCATATACACCAACCCCTCTTTGTTTTTCTTCATTGTTTAATAAGGCTAAAGCCCCCCAAAAGAACACTGAAGAGGCAGGGGTTATTTGGCAGTTGATCTATTTGTGTTTTTAACGTAGAATATTTTTAGCCTGAGATGCAAAAATATGTACTTTTGTATTGAAAGAGACTGTTGTTTCCTTTTATTTTAAACTCTGGATGAGAAACAAGATGTCAGACCTATTATAATGCAGCCCAGTAATTAACATATGTTGGTCTGCCTCTGCCAAGGATTTCTTATGAGTAATGCAAGTTGCACAAGTAGAGGAGTCAGGTGGTTTGTCAGTGAAGAATCATACACATGCTTGAGTGATCAGATCCTAGAGACACCATCTGAGGATAAAATGTGTATCTGTGTTTGAATCTAAGAACAATTACAGTTTAAATGACCTCTCAGCTGCATTAAGTTGGGGGGATGGGGGGGGAAGAAAACAACTTCCTCTCCCTCCCTCCCCCGATGCCAGTAAAATACTATCTTGTGCAGTACTAAGAAAAGTGGGGATAGTGATTCATGGAGGAAGCTTACATTTAGTTTTTGGGTTTATGGGGGCTTTCTGTGTGGTGGTTGTGAGGGGTGATTTGTTTGATTTTGTTTGGGTTTTTTGTTGTTTGCTTTTGTTTGCCCAATTTCTGAGTGGCTGGAATGAGGAATCTCAGGGATGCTTTCAAAAACAAGGATCCTCTGACTCAGACTTTCAGAGACAGCTGTGCCTTGCAGTTACATCAGGTGAGTGGCAGGCAGCTGGATGCAACTTTTCCCTTTGGGGGTCATTTCACCGCAGACAAGTGAAGTGACTTAGTTAAACTGAAAGTCTTCTCAGTGATAAAATCTAAGATATTTAATGCACATGTTGCATGTACTCTCTATGCATGTGTTATGTCTACCCAAATAGACACATTCTGCAGTTAAATACAGGAAGAGGGTCAGGGAGGAGAGTAAAAGCTGAAATATATAAAGAAGGATAAAAGTTTAAAAATACAGGTGAAGTCAGCTTTTGCATGGTGGATTTTTTTTCCTAATGAAGCATGTATGACTAATTCTGACCTATTTTCCTAATAAATGTTATGGGAAAACAAATGGTATATTGTGGATTTAAATAACTAAAATATTCCTGAACTCTGAAATGTGCTGCAATTAGTGTTCTCTCTACAAGGAGATTTTGTTTCTTAACCTGAAAGCAGGCTGTTGCACACCAGCTCATGGTTTGATGTGGGCTGACAGTTAGTGACTGCAACTTCTGCACAACTCTCTCAATGTGACCCCATCATCTTGGCTGAAGGGACTGGAGCATGAAGATGTAATAGGATCAATCAATATCTGCAAGTATTAGCAACTTACAAACACCAGAGGTTCTTTGGTAGTTTATCACCATGGTGTATAACCATCATTTTTTTCTACTTAGAGTTGTGTTTAATTTGTAGTTTATATTTTGACACTACCTGTTCAGCTATAAATCAAGCTTGACTGCGACAATGAGGGCCTTCAGGCTACCTTTTGGTTGTAAATTCACAATTGTTTTTGCCTTGAGCGCCATTTTCAAACTACGCAGTGTGGATAGTCTTGAATGAAAGAATTTCCAATACAGGAAGTGGATTTTGGTGCTTAGACTAATGATTAGACTAATTTAAGATTGCCAGCCTTAAATATTCAGCCACTAGAATCCTATCGAACAACTTTAAATAATAATAAACTTGCATTCTTCTGCAAAATCTGCCTTTAGAACCCTGTTTAGGGTTCGTATTTTCAGGTTTCGTCTTGGCTCACAAGCATTAGAAACTCATTTAATGGACAGAGATGCTGTTACCATTGGTTCACTTAAGGAGTTGGACCTCTAGAGTACACATGAAAGTACTATTAGGCTTAGGTCCAGGACTTGTTTCTTACTTTCTGCTGTGTTTTCAGGCCATGTTAGGTGGTGCTAGGTCCAGTTCACCTGGGGAGGTTGTTTGCCACCCTTTCTCAAAACAGCGTGGTGCAGTTGGTACTCACACTTACTAACACTGCTTGCCTGTTTTTCAAATCATTGAGCAATTTGTGCCTTCCAAAAAAAGTTAAGTAAGGACTGCAGTGGGTCAGAACTTCTGATTTGCAAAATTTTCATGTCTAGAAAACACTGAGATCTCTAAAAGTGAAATGTTTGGATTTAAAATCTTTTTCACCCTTCCACTGTCATTATTCTAAACTGGGCAGATTCCGCAGCTTTTGAGGAGATGCTGAAAAACCCAACTAATCTAAGGGGGAAATAGTTGGCTGAGAAAAATACATGCTGAGAAAGATGTAGGTGCATTTACTGCCATATCAACATTTTGGCCATAGAACGTGAAATTTCTGAATTTGTGTTAATATTTATTGTGCATTTAAATACCTGTCGGAAGGCTTTGTGATCTATGAGTACTATTTTTATCTTCATTTACAAATCAGCAGGTGTTCACAGGCCTGTTGGACATCCATCCTTTTGAGGCATTTATGAGTAAACGTTTCTGGCTGTCATAATTTTGGTTGGCCAAGTTCACATTAATTGCTGCACTCTGTGCAGTTGTTCAAACGTTTAAATACTGCCTGTGAGTAGGTTTGATTAAAATTACGTCTCTAGGTGCACACTAAATACCTTTGATACCTCACCTACAAACAACTGTAGAATTGTTGGTGAGAATGACAGCTGCAGGCAATAAACGAGGACAGTAATAGAAGTCTCAGTGCTGGAGAGAGCATCATAAATCATGAGGTGAGAGCAGCGTGTGTGCTGACAAATCGGTGAGCAGCTGCAAACAGCATTTTCCAGGTAAGAATTATTGCACTTGCTCCTGATAACTGCTCAGAAACCACCTCTTCCTTGTATGTGAGCGACTTCGCCCCTGCACAGGTCCTCCCAGCAGTGTAAGCTGTTGAGCTCTAGTATTTTGCCTGGGAATGGTGTTTTGGTGGTGTAAGCTACATATTGTACATTGGACCTTGGTTTTCATCCAAGGTGTATTCAAGTGTGAGTTTTCCCTTTCAGGGAGAAAAATCCCCATGCTTATTGCAGCAGATGAGTTATTTGATTTGGTTTCCTCAGAGACTTTGGAGAAGTGTTCTTGACAGGTGGAGAGAAGGAGATGTATTTGGCTGGTTTTAACAAGCTTGCTTTGTTAGCCCTTGCTGGATGGAGTTCGGAGAAGGTTCGTATACCTCTTAAAAAAATAAATGGAAAAAAAAAAAAGACTGGAATGTTGCTGCTTAAGTTAGGGATGTGATAATCCAGTCACATAGAAAGCAGTCTTGCTCTTCTCCTGTAAGAGAGATGAAAACTATTTTAATGAAATAATGATGGGAAACAGATGGCAAAGAGCTAGCAACTGAAATATTTTTTGAACACTAAAAAATAAGTGTCAAACACATGTCCTCTAATGTAATTATTGCTAAAAGCATAACATGTCAGAATATGTCTTTAAATGTTCAATCTTTGTTTTATATGTAATTCAACTTTAATCTCTTGAGTTTTGGTTAATAGACTTTAATCTTGATAAATTAATGGCTTAGAAGTCTTGATGACCAGAAGCTACTGCCACTTTGCTTAGACAAGGGAATGTGACACCAAATGCCCTGCTCCAGAAAGGTACCTCAGCTGGCAGACATTCATAGCTTTGATATGCAGTCTTGGAAGACTACCCTTTGGAGTTCATATGCTCATCAGTCCATGATGGGAGAAGTTGCTAACACACATGGGCATGTTGGGCCTGCAGTGTGGGCAGGACAGCCCCAGCCATGGCTGCTGGGTGTCTGGCTCAGGTGTGAGGCTCCCCTGGCTCTGGGCCTTGGGAGCACAGCTCCAGAATGCATCATACTGGTGAATACCAGGAGCCCCAACAAGCACTGCCCGGTGCTGCTACAGGTGTGACTGCAGTGCCCGGCAGTGGTGTCCTGTCCCCACTGTGACAGTGGTACTTGAGTATCTGCAAGGAGTTCTTACAGTTTTGCTGTGCTGTGCTTATGGTTAGAATGCAGTTGTCTTTTTGTTGTATTTGAAATTGCTTACATAAATCATATAAATAAAACTTTCATAAGAAATGGTCCTTTGAATAGAGTCATTTAAATATGAGATAATTGTGTCCCAATTTACACCCTACCCGTTCCCCCCTACCAGGCAGCAGGATATGATCACTGGATTGAGAGAAGACTTTTGGTTTTTTGGAATGTTTTTAGTTTCCTTTTGTGTGGCTGGTTTTGTTGTTTGTTTGTTTGTTCGTTTCCTAGTTAAGGTTCATTTTCAGCTGACTTAGTTACAATTGATAATACTGTCCATGACTGCCTGGTTTCTGCATCAATGAAAGGAACATTGGGAACACCCCAGCTAAGCAGGTGGAGGGCCAGGACTTCTCCTTGAGCTCAGCTCAATGGACTTTGGGCAGTGACACTTTTCTCAGAGTGTCCAGGCACCTTGCAGTTCCCCTAAAATCAAAGAGCATTTTCATACATCTCAGAACAGTGTAACAACCTGGTTTTCTAGAAACACTTTTTCTTCTATAGAATATTCTTCTGACATTGACAAGTGTGCAAGAGAAGCTATCTTTCTGAGGTTTTATATTTATGTAACATAGCTAATGTGTTCAGACACCTTCATGTGCTTTTTTTTTCCTCTACGTGCTGTTGAACTGAGTACCTCTCACCAGCCTCACCTGATTTAATACTGAACTTGCTGAAGGGTTCCATTCATTGGCTGGTGGCACAGTGACTTTTGGAAAATAGGCTGGAGAATGTGCAAGTGTGCAGACTTTGATGCCAGCAACACAGGGCTTTGACTGTGGTGTCCCTGGCATGGCCACAGTCCTGCCCTTTCCCCCATCCTCTCTACCAGCAGGAATGACAGAGGGGAAGATGTGTAGGTGGGCTGGGTCTCATCTGTGCCTCTTCTCACTGTCTCCCAAAGGAGTAGATAAGTTGTGTCCTGGAGGTGGTGCTGACTGTGTGGCACTAACATAGGGCTGATGGGCATCAGGAAAGGTAGGGTGGCATGGAAGCAAGGGGTCATCACTTTACCATGGTGAGTGGCTTGTATATGGGTCAGCATGTTGTATGGCTTTCCTCATTCACTTCTGGCCAGGAATAAATGATGCCATTAATACTGAGGGGAGCTGTACCATGATGCCCAGTGTGAACATGCTGCTCTGTGAGAAAGGTGGACAATCCCTCTTTCCATCCTGTGGTTTTGTGCTGTCAGGACTACTTAAGCCTCTTGGTTCCCTGCTGCACGTTATTCCCATCCTTATGCTCTGTTAGCATAAATATTTGTGCAGGTGCACAATGAATCAGACTGCTGAACTGATGAGGATGAAAACAAAAAAACCCTTTTGTGTTTCTTATACGTTTTTTCCCTAGTCTGCTTCCCTGTGTGGCTGCACCAATCACCCGTGAGCAGCACACAGGCAGCAGCAGAGGATTCGGAAGCAGAGCTGTGTGGCAGGCGTGGAGGCAGGAAAGATTGCTTTAACTGGCCCTCCTGCCTAGAAAAATAAGACAGATCCACAGCCTCACAATTAGCAGAAAATAATAAACCCAGCTTGTAAATAGATTGGATCAAGTGATTAAAAACACAATATTTTGATTTGCATAAACTTGTTTTCCTATTAGTACAAGAGCATCTGTTGCTGGGGGCAGGTAGATTCTCACTAAATTAAAACCTAAACTGCACGTACCCTTCCCTGCATTAGGCACCACTTGTCGTCTGTTAGAGCAGCCCCTGGAACTAGTCAGGAGTCCTGAAAACAAGAACCAAACACAGGGAGCTTAGTTCTGCAGGACCATGCACTACTCCAGCAGGCTCCTGCCTAAAGCCCTTCATCCACTGTATAATCCTGGGAGGCTGGAGGTCTCTGCCATCTCCGTCAATGTGACCTGGAGAAGTGAAAAGATGCTCAAAGGGCTCAGTCTCCAGCTGGTTTGTGGTTGAGGGCACTGGGGAAGCGTGGCAGGGCCAGGGCTACGCACCACACAGAGTAGTCCCCCTGAAGCCTTGTTCCTCCCCATGATGCCTGGTGCTGTCCCGGGGATGGGATGGGTAGTTTGGGATCACTGGAGAACCTGAGCCTTTTAAAACTCCCTTATATGTCCTGTGAGGTGGGAGGTAGTGTGTGAACTGCCACTGAAACCAGCTGTGCTACATCCTGCTGGTTAGTTCTTCCATTTTGGACCAAGTACCCTGAGCTCTGAGGCTTCTGTTTTGCAGAAGGTGACTATGGTTACCACAGACTAAAAGCCCTAATGTGGATCTTAGGAGACACTTTTTTTTTCCTTTGAACAACCCATGTTTCAACTGAAATGTATTATTTCCTTTTCTGTCAAACCAGGTCATGGGAACTTTACACTGTACAGTCAGGGAGGAGGTATCACTGAGTTTGAAGCCCATCCTCCCTTGTGGTTGTCGTGGCTATGGGATACCTCTGCCACACCTATCCCTGGCAGAAAAGGCCACTGTGTATTGTCACAAAGTGTGCAGCAAGATCAAAAGCTAAAACCTGGAAGGGAGAGCCAAGCTCCAGTTTGCAGCCTTAAAGTATTCCTGCTAGCATCTGCTCTTCCCACCCTTCCTGGAGGGAGCCAGTAGCTGGTGGGCGACCTCCTGTTGGTGCCTGCGCGGGGCAGGCGGTCCAGCGCAGGCGGCTCCTTTCCGGGAGCCGTGGCCTCCACCGAGGCCAGCTGGCAGCAGCCCCTGGCTCTGTGCCTCTCCTGCCTCCCTGCTCAATTTTTGCAGCTTTAGAGCCTCATTTGGGGGCTGAAGTGCCGCAGAAGAAGCTGTGCTAAAAGGGTGCCTTTTGCATGGTGTGCAGTCCTGCTGCGGTGGGAGCCCTGATTGGTGGCTGGAACTCCTGGGCATCATGATAATAAAAATAACCCTTATTATTAAATGAAGCGTGTTGTCTAAATGCTAGTTGTGATTTTAAATGATTTTTTGTTATGTTTCCTAAAGATCATGGCACACTGTGTTTCTTTGATCTGTATTTTTAGAGGTGTTCTGTTACTCCGAGCGTGGGGGCTGGAGCTCACAGATCAGACCGCAAGTGGCCTTATCCCCTTGGGAGTGTGGAATAAGTCACTCTGGCTGGCTCGTGGGTGTGGATGAGTTACATCTGTGGGGTGCCTCATGCTCCTATGGAATTAAATGTTCTCTCTGTTTATTTTGCATGGGTTAGTTATTAAGGGAAGTTATATGCCTTACATAAATGAAGTGCCAGAGCCCCCGTTGAACAGAAATGCATAGACCAGTTATCTTCAGGTACTGGAGAGAATTTCCCTGAATAAAAAAGCAAGTGAGAACCTTCAACTGGCCAGTATTTGTGTGCACTTAACTGTTGGGCCCTTTAAGCCATCTCAGTGAACTGTTCTACTGGATCATTCGTAATACCTGAAATTGACAAGTACATAGGTACTTACACAGGTGACCTTGGTCTAGACTTTGTCCTGATGATCTGAACAGATTTTGACTAGATTGCTGTTTGGGGTGCCACACAGCATAAAGATTTTGATGAAAAAAATCGTGTTCAAATTGGAATAGAGCTGATAGCTTCATACACAGATGTTTTGTGCATCAACCTTTATTGTAAAATAGCTTTTAATAGCTCCAGTTCATTTTTAAATTATTTTCTTTAAATCAAACTTATTCTTAGACCTCAGGAAAAAAATAAGATGACTTATGGTTGAAAACAGAAATTGTCAATACCTTCATGCCTTGCATTAATTTTTCTTTCCAAATTTTGTTTTTATTAAAAATAGAATTCTTGAAAAATGCTGATTTTTCTTAAGGCAACTGATAAATTGCTTGAAACAGATCCCTATTCCAGTGCATGCTATTTCTGAAAATTTGATATCTTCAAATAACATGAAGTGAGACTTCCAAACATCTCCAAATTATTTGGAGTTTTTCAAGTTTATAGATTATTTCTAGAAATCAAGAGCACAGATTCATTTTTGTAGGGGTTTTGGCTTTTCTTTTTGTGATTGGTTCTTTTAATTATATTGCAAACAAATTACCATACTGAAATCTTTCTGTGTGTCAAGATATCAAGAATAACATAGTGTGAGCCTCTGCCATTAATATTCATTGTGATATTTCATAACTGTATCTGTTGAGCAGCACTGATTGAATTTAGAGAAATTGTATTGTTTAAAATCCTTTTCATTAATATATTAAACTCTCACAGCATATTATTGAAATCAGTTTGTACACAGACACTTGATTTTGCATCTCTAGCCTTACCCAAGTTAAGAGGCTGTTTGCATCCATTAATGTCATGTTAGGGAAATTTGCACTGGAATTCTTTTGATGGGATGCTGTGTTCTGGTAGCTCTAAGAACTGTACAGGTTTCAGAAATTATTGGTGAGACTTAAGTGTATTATAAATTAATAAAAAGTTATAGAAGATATTGTTTATACTGAAGTACAAAATAAATACTGGATTTTCTTTTAAATAGAAAATGTTTTGGGGGATTTTGACTGTTAATGAATCTCTCTGCCAGGCTTTGTGGTTTAAAAGCAAAAATGCATGCACTTTAAAGCATTTAAATTTTCTTCTGTCCTATTTCACTATCAAAGACTCTACACAAACAGAGGAAACAGGCAGATGAGCTGGTCTATGGGAGGAAATAGTTAAAAGTAGTGAAGCCTAAGTGCTATCAAACACATAAACAAACCTCTAAAAGTAACGTTCACATTAACATCAACAACTTACTGGTTTTAAATGTTTCTTGTGACTGATGCCAAAGAAGGAAGAGGCGAGTATGCTGTTTAAACTGATGGAGCCTTGTTGCAATACTGGAAATTGAGCTGCATGCAGCAATTGTTGGTTTGGGGTTTTTTCCCATCTGTATGCTACGAGTTTATGGGGAAGGGGAAGAACGGGTTGAGCCCTGCTTCCTGGGAACCAAGAAGGGAATGCTGCTGCTCATACTCATAGAACTGCTTTTGTATCTTTCCAAGTTTTAATAATTGTGAATAAAACCTGGATTAAACTGGTAAAAGTTTTAGGGCTTTGTTGTGATTTTTTTGTTTTAAATCCTTAAGCTTTTTAAATGCCCCTGCCAATAGAGGTCACAGGTTTGTCTGTGTGCACACCACTGAGGCCACATGAGCTGCCTCATTACTAACTCCCATGTGAGTAACTCCAGTGTAAGTTTTTGTAGGAAGAGAGCAAAATGGGTTTACAGCATCCCTTTAGTATCTGCTCAAATTAATCTGCATGAGGTTTCAGAATATGTACAGTTGAATATTCAAGTTTCAGTCTAGTTCTTTGACTGTGTTTTTGCAGAACACTAACCACTTAAAAGCAGCTTGGGGTTTTAGGTTTTGGATTTCCCCATTGTTCCTCCTCTGTTAGCAAGCCAAGCAACGCAGGATAGGGATAATGCATGACACTGAGAAAGCAGCTCACTTCTTTGACCCCAGCCACTCAAGAACCAGGTGATGTACTGAGCACACGGGAGGAAAATCAAAGTCACCATCCTGTAAATATTTATATACATAGTTACCGTTAGACATAAAAATGGTTTTTTAAACTTAGTCAAACTCCCTGCACATAAAGTTAAGAATGTATGTAAATATTTGTAGTCTGGAATCTATTTCAGGTTTTAAAATATTTAAAGTCATTTTAAAAATACTCTTTATTTTTTTGGTTTTTTAACACTGCAAGGCCTTATGCTGCAGTATTAAAGATGCGTTCAGAGAATGCAAACCCAGCTGCATGTGTAACTCCTTCCAGCAGCAGCAGGCAAGGTAACAGCTGACCAACCTGCAGGATGCTTTTGTCTACATGTTCAGGCTCTCTCTGGCAAGAGTTAAGTGCTCAGTTAGAGGGCAGGAGGCTTGGCTTGGGGTCACTGAACTCCAGGCTGTGATTTTCTGATTCAGCTAATTCTTCCCCTCCAAACTTCTAAAGTAACTTCAAACAGATTGCTTAGACTTGGAGTGCCTGCGTGTCCCAGTAATAAAGCAGGGTTAATTGTGCAATCTTCCATCTCTTGCCTGGACTTCCCTAGCTGGTGTGCAGAAGCTACTTTTACAGTGCTACTGTAAGATAAATAATTTGCAGGTCCCTGGTAGTACAGATGTGCAGCTACCTGGAACTGGGAAGGGCTGCATTTTCATAGGCTCTCAGTCTTTGTCTTGAGAGCTGTGGTTTTTACTTATTTTATTAGCTCCTGCTGTGAAGGAAGTGATGTTATCCTAGCAACCTCCTGTCTTCATTTGGCCTTCAGCGTTTTTCTGTGCGTGTGTGTGTATACGTATATATTTTCTTAGTAGTGAGTGACTGAAAACATGTGCAAGCCAGCCATGTGCTGATGTTGCACTGACTCCAGCTCTCACCCACCCGCCCACTTTCCTTCCTTCCTTCCTTGGAGAGCTGGCAAACAAATTACAGCCTCAACGTGTGTGCTGCTCAGGCAACGGCCCACTTGGGAAATGCATGGGGGAGAACATTTGGATGCCAGATCAGTGTCTCATTAGGCATTTCTTAGTGTATTTTACAAGTCTGCAGACAAACAGTAGTTAAGACTCAGAGAAAAATTTATATGCTCCCTGCAGGAAAGCAAGGGAGGCTGGGGAGTCTGCTGGGGATTGCAGGGCAGTTGCTGCTGCACCTTGGCAAGTCCCACATGGCCATGCAAAGATTCAGTAATGTGCCCTAAAAGCTGATGGGCAGAAGGAGATTGGTGGCCCTTCTGATGACAGGTTTTGAAGTGCCAGATTAATTCACTGCTTTCTGCTTTGAGATAAGGTTCAACGGATGCGCCACAAAATGTTGGGGGTACGTGTGTGGTATAAGTGTGAAACTGGGCTGAATCCAGCCCAAACCTGCTTTATGAATGGTAATTCGCAAAGTCACGTGGCTCAATCAGATGACTTCAAATGTGTTTTTAAGTGAGGGTTAAAGGAAACATTAAGCTTATGTTTCCTTGTTGCTGTCATTGCTGTTTTACCATATTAGAATCTTAATGGTATTGTTTTCCTTTCTTTTTCACAAACAAGATGACCTTGGCAGTTAATGACCTGCTTACAGTTTTTGGCATGGCTCTGCAGGGGAGGGGGCATTCGTCATATTTATTCAGTAATTTCACGTTACAGAAGATGCTCGACATTGGCTGTGAGGAGGCAGTGAGTGAAGCAGTATAAAGGGACCTCGCATCCAGGATAAGGAGGAGGGTGGCCCCATTTCAGGGATGGAGTTCCCCCCTCAGAGTATGGATGCAGAAGGATTCAGTCTGCAGAAAAGGAAGATGCAGAAGCTGGGGGTGTGGGCTAATGTGGGGTTGGTCTGCATGTGGACAGCAACAGCCCAGCTGCCTTGTGCTGTGGAGGCAGGGAAGAGCAGCTGGTGCCTCCCCAGCACACTTGGGTGCGTTTTGTCGGGCAGCTGGGAGCTGAATGGCTTCGCTTCAGCAGAGGAAAACTTGTCCCTCAGCACCTGCGTAACTGGGCTATGCAGACCACGGCACAGCAACTGGGGCCTGATGGTGGGGAGGGTACAAGGGCCAGCAGCCCTGCTGCTGCTGCTTCATCTGCCCATTAGCAGAGAAACGGTTAAGTGGGGCTGTACATCATCTATATATTAAAAACACCATAAATAAATGGTACCAGGTCTTCCTGAGCCACATCGCACTTAAGAAATGTTGATTGGGTTTGGTCTCCACATACTTGGTGCAATGCTCTGCCCCCACGTATTGCAGCTGCAGTGCTGTAGTTGGAAATTTAATGAATAAAACTAAAGCTCAAAACTCTTGGGTCTAAGTTTTGTGGTGTTGATTTTCTTGTGAGGAGAGAGGTATAAAAAGTTGTCTTTGTTTGTTTGTTTGTTTGTTTGTTTTGTTTTGTTTTTAAATCTAGATTAGCTATACAAAGAAGTGTTACATGTGAACTGCTGCACTGGTAAGAGTAAGCTGGTGCTTTGGAAAGAATTTCTGACTTTGGAGCAAATAATTTGCTTTTTAAGTTGCTCTGTTGTTTTTTTCTTGGCTTTGGCTGTGAGGGGGGGCTGGGTGGTGAAGGGCTTCTGCTATGGGTGCTGCGGCCACTGAGGGGACAGTGGGGAGGCTGCCACCATGCAAGCAGTAATTTTATTTATGTTGGTCTCCTTTCAAACTGTCGCAGTAAATCTATTTTCCTTGTCATTTTGTAAATCATTATATAGGATTAGGCCTTTTACCAGCATTTAAGAATTCTGCAGTCATTTTAAGGACTCTCTCCCTCCCTGGCTCAGCCAAGCGATTCCTATTCTTGCTGGTATTCCTCGCTATTTAAATAATGCCGGGCCTGATTAGGAGGAAATGGTCTCTGGAAGGCAACCGACATTTTCAAAAGCGCTGTTCCACAAAGGAGACTTTGAACTGTGCTAAGGCTTTAAAAGTTAAATAATATTTTGAATGTTAGAGTTCTAATGTTTTCCTATTGTCATGGGAGACTTGGATCGAGTCCCAGGATTGTGGTTAACTTTGCCTCCAAGCTTAGGCCTTATTTATTACCACTGAGGAGATGAACTTAAGCTACTTCACCTCTTTTTTTTTTCCTTCTTTTTTTTTTTTTGGTGTTAACTCTTAAAATTGAGACATCTTTTAAAAATTTTTTATTACATTTGTTTTAAAAAGAGCTTTACTTTAGCTTATTTTTTTTAATGGAGGCATGAAGAAGATGAGCCAACTCTTGGGGGTGCCGGGGGCAGTGGCAGGGCTGCTGGTGCCCCGAGCACCCCATGTCCCTCTGAGCCCTGTGGAGGGGATGTGAGGCTCCCTGCATCACCTCTGGAATGAAGGCGGTGGAGGCAATTAAAAAAAGTCATGAGGAAGGATCCTGAGGAGAGCCGTGCGAGGCACGGGCAGCAGGGGCTGGGCACGGTTCGGGCTGAGGCCTGGCGCTGCGGCTGTGGCCGGCTGCGGGACGCGGGTGCTTCAGCCCCCTGGTGCGAGCAGCCCTACGTTCCTCTCATGGAGCGAAACAGCGGAAAGGCCCCTTCCGACCCAAACCATCCCGCTCTTCCGTGAAGCCTCGGTGAGGGCGGCCGAGGGGCCTCTGACGGGATGCAGCTCAGGTTTATGGCTCTCACAAATGAGTTCATTATCATACAGCGGCCTACTGGAGCCACAGTTTAAGGAGTGGTTTCAATGGAACAAGATTGTTTTAGGAAATAAAGTTAATACTTTAAGGACATTTATGCTTTTACTAAGCACTCAGAAAGCTGCATGAACTATGATAATAAAACTTGCCACGCGGGTCAAATCATGGCCTTCATTGTTAGGCCTGGGTTTTTCCTGTCGTCATTCTCCCCTGGGGATTTATTTGGCATGAGGTATGATTTATTTGGCATCACGTAATCTGTGCACGGTAGTCATGAACCCTTGCTTTGAGGACGCGGGGTTCAGGACTGCTGTTGGTCGGTGCAGTCTCCCAGGGCCCATCTTCCATTACTGTGTACTTCCTGCCCATTCCCAGGAGCCTAATTATTAATATAATAATATGTAATAATGGCTTATCAGAACAGATTATGTTAGTGTAACTTGTTTTTACCATAAGTCAGTGCACGTTAAAAGCATTTGTTGGTTTAAGTTGAAAGCTGAGTATGTTTTTCTGCTGAGTAAATGCTCCTTTCCAGCTTCCAAAAGGACAGAAATCTCTTTATATTTAGCAATGTTCAGTGTCTGCTAAAAGCATTAGAATGGTGGTTTTGTAGTTGCATATTTTGGCCCAGGTGAAAAATGTAATAAATGAAGCACAAGACAGAGGAAAGGGAAGCACCTAATCAGATACTAAAGAGACTTCATGAATATTAAGCATTTTCCACTTAAGCAGTCTTTTTAATAATCTGAAACATTAATAGCAGTATGACTGCCTGCATCTACACCAGCTGTACAAGAGAGATAAAAGTCCCAGTTTAACATGATTTTTATCAGATTACTCATGCTGGTGTTCAACCTACAGAAGAAGTCTCTTTGCAGGGTGAAAAAGAGCTTTCTAACAACAGGACTGGCTGTATGCACAAATAAACAGTATAAGTTTGATTCTTGATCTAGGAAATAATGGAGTAACTGATGGTAGTTTAAATACTTCAGGGTTTTTGTTCCCTTCCCCCCTCCAAGGTATTCAACCTTAGTGCCTAGAGTTGGACTTAGAGACATTCAAGAATAAACCTGTAAATTCATGCCAAATATTTTCTGGTAATTAATTATAAGAACTATCCGTTCCCAAGTTAATGAATTCTCTATTAGTTTCCTGCACTCAGTTTGTTACATGTATTACAAAATGATTGAAATATTTTGGGGTTTTCTTAAGGTGCATGTTTAAGTGTATGCTGTTCCAGTAAAGTAAAATGGTTTGGTTGTGCCTGTTGTATAAACTGTCTGTGGATATTTAAACCTGTGCTCATTGCAGTCAGGCAGATAACTTGGAAAGTTCTGCTTTCTCAAACCAATTGTATTTTCCTGAGTGGTTTGCTTCTTCTTTTGGATTACCCCAAAAGGTAATACTAAGAAAGTATCTGCTGCACTTGATGCCACATATAAGTATGCACGAAAGTTTTTTACACCTGCAAGTGGATAATTAGGTAGCACTTAAAAAAAAAAAGAAACCAAAAACTAAACAACAAAAAACCCAATGCATGCTAAATCTCCTGCTTTGGGCTTGTCTGTTTGATTTCCTGCTCAGAAGGGCTGGTCTGCTCTGCCCCTTCCTCCGACATTTCAGCTTCTGTCTGGGAGCTGCTGAACTGTTTGTACTGAAGTGAATGAGGACCCGTTTCATTTGCCCTTGGCTGTGCAGGCTGTGATCAGTAAGGTGTTAATCACAGCTGAACTGTCCCTCTGGCAGGTGTCAGGTGGGCAGTGTGGAGCTTGGCTCTATGTCTAAACTTAGGAATCTGAGCACAGTTAAAACTGGGGTCCATTTTAGGTGATCCCATAATTAATATAGGTAAAGCTTCTGTCCATATGTGTTTGCTCTTTGCTTGGGGAGAAGAGCCTGGGAGAAGGATGCAGGCTGACTTTGTGCATGTTCTTCAGGGATGAATATGTCCTTGAAAGAGTGGACTGCAAGAAAACAAGAAAGAAAAATGAAACAGCATTTCCTACCACTTATTTGTGTAAGGTCTGGGTTGCATTACACATCTGGAAGCAGCTTGCTACTCTCTGTGCATTTGCTAGTGATTAGCTTTTTTTTTACTGTACTGCTTGTAATTTGAGATCTTGCTATGGAGTTAGGGAGGAGTTTCTAAAGAAGCAGATACAGTACTTTCTTTTGTAGCAGGTTTTTTAAAGCATTCATATTGATCCGTTTGAAGGTCTATCTCCTCTAATAACTCAAATTCATTTCTTACAAAACTCACCATCACTGAATTGCTGTTGTCAAGTTAGAAAAGGTAAATGTGAAAGGATTTCATTCTACTTCGGCAGCAGTTCTTGTTCCATCTGATGTAGTTCTGTTGTCACTATGCTACAGACCTTGTCTATCCTAGGAAGTGAGTAAACCACTGTTAATACAAGTGCTTAAAAATATTTTGTTCATGACCTTTGGAAAAGTTGAACTTAAGAGATTAAAAATAGGGAAGAAAAACTGTATTTCACTCTTGCTTATACCCGCCCCCCTCCCAACTCCCTCCCATCTTTCCCCAGAGATGTGGAACCTTGAAACTATGGCAGCATGTATTCTCCTTCAAACCTAAAAAGTGACAGGAAGCATTCTCTGCTAGATGTTGTAGCCAGGCTTGTAAAAAAAGCCCTAATTAAACAAAAAACCAGTAACTTTGGAGACTGCTGGAAATGGATGCTGGATATTTCATAGAGGTCCTTTCCTAACTGATATTGGAAATTTCAAGTTATGTGTATATTTAAAATATTTGGTCATGATTCAGAAAAAGCCCCTACAAGCTGATTTTGTGTATTGCATATTTTTAGTACCTGTGATTGTTAATTGTTTGTTTAAGTGAAGAAAGCTTTCTAGGATGAAAAGGACAGACTAAAGTGGGCTATTCACTGCAAAGAAAATATGTTCTCTTTCTGGTACCTGTGGAAACAATTTCAGTCTTGACAGAAATAATCTTAAAAGTTACCTCTGCCTGCCCCCCTGCCCACCACTGCCCTGGGGGGAATTTTTATTGAGTGTCAAGAGCAGGGATTTAGAAGACTTTGAGAAAACTGCTTTTTTTGGGAGTTGATGACATCATGTGTCTGTTTGTAGCTGTCTGGGGCAAATCAGTGAATATTAGTGCTGCACTGTTTATCACCCCATAATGTGTAAGCCCTTTTAGTTATGGACCAATAACTCATGGGTTACACAGTGGTGTCTGAGTGATTTGGAGCTCTCCTGGAGGGAGAATGGAGTGGCATGAAGCTGTGGTAACCATCTTTCGCCCTAGCATTTTGTGCATCAGCTGTGTAGCATTTTTAGTTATTGCTAAAATTTGTGGTAGGAAGCTGCCTGAAATGAAATGTGAGGAACTCTGTATAATAATAAAATCAATTGGACTGTTTCCCCAGTAATTCTGGAGACTGATGCATCATTAATGTTGGTAATACAGTAGCTGTCAGATCACAAACTTCTCAATAAATGTGCAGCTGGCAGGCTTTGATGGAAATTGGAGGCAAGCAGAGAATGAGATTTAGGGCTTTGATATATGGGGTGTCAGCCATGTGATGAAGTTTTTATCAATTTCTGTCACTTCTGTCTCTTATGTTCACTACATATGTGGTCTTCCTTGCAGTTTCTGGTGGTGACTGAAATGATAGCTGCACCTTTTTAATGTTTTGCAATAGAGATAGAGGTTAAAAGAAGAGGCAAGTTCACTTTTAAATACATTGTTTTGTATATGGTGGCGTCACATCAGAAATGTAATGTGATCAGTGATCACCTGTTATACAATTAGTGATTTATTAGTCATTATAATAGCTTCAGATGGAAACTGGAAGCAGAACTAATCATCAAGGTACTTGCCTGAATACAACAGTAAGGCAGTTGTTCAGTATCCTGATTAACAGCCTGTACCGGGGAGACATCAGGGGAACTGAGTGAGTGACTTTTCCAGTCCTTCTGACTCTTTTTTGTCATGTTTTTGTTTTAAATTGCTTAGTAAATCAGGAATTCTCTGTATCTTCAGAATAATCCATTTGAAAGACTACCTAGAGCAATTACTTGAAAAAATCAAATGGGGCTATTGCAAATTGCCACCAACACTGATTTAGATAGAATTGCATAAACAGCTGGAGAGTGACACAAATATCTGCAACATAAAGGAAAAATAAACCAACTAGTTTGCTAAGAGTAAATACTGATAAGCACATTCGAATTTGAGTACTTTTGAATTTGAGTACTTTGCACTTGTTGTGAGGAACACAAGTTTTCATTATGGGCTACACTGATTTACATGTTCACAAAGTTGGGATGTGAGTTTTTCTCTCTTCACACTCTTAAAACAAAATGAGGTTTCTAGAAACACAAAACAAGCCCTTGCCCATTGTAAGGATAAGTTTCTGACAGGATCACATTAGCAATAGCTTTGGGTGGCTCTGGGCCAAAGTTGGCTGAAAGAGTTGAAGCTGCTTGCAAGCAGTGTAGGACCAGGGTGTACACTTTGAGCTGCTCTTGCAGGGGAGGGTGTAACTCCTTGTACAGAGTTGTTGTTAATTTGTCATCACAGCAAACTTTGGGGGAAACTACTTTTCTTATTTGGATCTTTGACATGAACAAAGTGAGTGTGCAGATGCTTTATAGATAAACCTTGAAAGCAAAATGATTTGTCCCTTGTCCGACCTCCACAGATTCTTACAGGGAGGATGTAATTGGTACTTCTCCTGCATGAAATCCCATGGAAAGTATTAGTAATGTAGCTCTGCATAAAATATATTACAGGAGTTTAGTTAAAAGAAATGCCCTTTAAAAATTTGATAGGCTGATTCTCTACGGGCAGATACCAGACTTAGAGGAGTTTTTCCAGTATGACCCAGTGCTTTTTCAGTAGTTTGGATTTGGCTAATGCCTTATCCACACTCCTGTATTTGCTGCCATTTTAGCTAGAATTCTGTGAGTTGCGGTCAACTAACAAAAGTCTGAGCAGAAGTTTTTGGCCTGTTTTTCCCCTATGGGATTTTTTTGTTTCTGTACAAAACCAGTTTTTCATACTGAATACCTACAGAGAAGTGTCAAGTGCACAAGGATTGGAGCAAAATATTTTAATTTTTATCCCTTCTGTATTTCGAAATGAGTAATACGCAGAGTGAAGAATTCTGAAACAGTATTTCAAGGGAAGATTTTAATTCCCATTAAAGTAGTTCACTCAATGTGTCTTTAGGACCTCCTCCTGAGGTCCTAAACTTACTTGTTCCTTTCTTGTCTGTTCCCACTTTTCTTAGAGCCTTAGAATGGGAAGCTGTGTTTAGAAAGCAAGCAACAATGGTTGCTGCTACGTTTTGAACACTATTGCTGGTTTACATGTAGGTGTCTCCCCTTGTTCTACTCATTGATAACTACTTCCTTAATTCATGATAACTGTATGCATGTATAGAGGTGGCTGTGTATATAGGATTTCTATATATTTGTTTTCTATGTACTATATATTGTCCTATATATTATGTACTTGATTTTCTTAAAATGATGCTGTCAGAGGCTTTTTGCTATGGTATGATTTAAAACACTTTTTTTTCTTTATGTGTGAGTTTTCAGGAGTTAAACTTGAAGGGGGTTTTTTTTGGTGTTGAAAGCCAAGCTTGCCTTTTATGGGTTAGACAGTGTTGTTTGTGTATGGATAGACAGTATTCATTTTAGCAAAAAGGCTCTGCATCTGGCTCGTAGTCTCATAGGCAGATGAAATCATGAGGAATAGCTGGTAATGTCAAGTAGAATACATGATAAAATTATTAAATTATGTAGCATTGTCTAATCTGCTCACACAGCTTTGCCTGTTACAAGTGACAAACTAATATGCCATCAGACTTGACAGCCCTCTTAGTTTATTGTAGAAACTCGACACAAACTGTCGTTCATGTGCTCTAGAAGTGATGTGTTTCAGATAACAGGAAATACATTCCTCTGGCACCTTATAAAACTGTACAGTTGGCTGAGTGTTATGTGAAAGAAAGCATGGAGTCCAGTTCATAATAACGAATTCAGCTTAGACTGAGTGCATGTGCTTGTCCACTTGCTTTCCTTTTGTAGAAGTTTGAGAAACCATTCTTTTAAAATTAGTGATTTTGTTAGAAAATAAGCAGAAAGTTGTTGCATGCAGTCTGCTGCAGAGATGTAGACCCAGAGTATGTGAAGTTATACCTCAGCATGGCATGAAAATTTCAGTGGAGTTAAAATCTGTCAGTCAAATTTATGGCCTGTACAATACTTCAAGTGGATGTTTTCATGGGGTTCAGGGCAGCAAACAGGAGCTCGGGTTTCAAGCCCCTGTTGTAATAGTTATAGATTTCAGTTTCTCAGTGTGTGATATGGAGGAAAATTTGCAGATGACACCAAGCTGGTGGGGGAGTGTTGATCTGCTGGAGGATAGGAGGGCTCTGCAGTGGGACCTGAACAGGCTGGAAAGATGGGCTGAATACAATGATATGAGGTTTAACAAGACCAAGTGCTGGGCCCTGCACTTTGGCCACAACAACCCCCTGCAGCGCCACAGGCTGGGGGCAGAGTGACTGGACAGTGACCTGGCAGAAAGGGACCTGGGGTACTGATTGATGGCAGGCTGAACATGAGCCAGCAGTGTGCCCAGGTGGCCAAGAAGGCAAATGGCATCCTGGCCTGGATAAGCAATAGTGTGGCCAGCAGGACCAGGCAAGGGGTCATGCGCCTGTACTTGGCACTGGTGAGGCCACACCTTGAGTGCTGTGTCCAGTTCGGGGCCCCTGTGTTTAGGAGGGATGTTGAGCTGCTGGAATGTGTCCAGAGAAGGACAGCAGAGCTGGGGAAGGGTCTAGAACACAAGCCCTGTGAGGAGCAGCTGAGGGAGCTGGGGTTGTTTAGCCTGGAGACGAGTAGTTTCAGGGGAGACTGTATCAGTCTCTACAACCACCTGAAAGGAGATTGTAGCCAGCTGGGAAATGGTCTCTTCTCCCAGGCAACCAGTGGCAGGACAAGAGGACACAGTTTTAAGCTGCTCCAGGGAGGTTTAGGTTGGACATCAGGAAGAATTTCTCCACAGAAAGAGTGATTAGACATTGGAACGGGCTGCCCAGGGAGGTGGTGGGGTCACTGTCCCTGAAGGTGTTTCAAGAAAGACCGGATGTGGCACTCAGTGCCATAGTCTGGTTGACAAGGTGGTGTTCGGTCATAGAGTGGACTTGAAGATCTCAGAGGTCTTTTCCAACCTAGCTGATTCTATGATTCTTTGGGTTGAGCATCATCCCTTTGAGGTAGGTCTAATGAGGGGTGATGTAGAACATGCATCTCTACTGCCTTGGCCTGTGTTCATTTGTCTGGTTACTTCTATCCATATTAATATATACCTGGCTTCCTTTCTGGAAATCCTGAATGTGGTGCCAAGCCTTGTGATGGTTTTGGACTGATGAACAGGTGCCTGATCAGCTGGCTTGCACCAGTCACATCTTGGAAAGAAACTTCTCTTCAGAGGCAAAGTGGTTTGAGAGAGAGATAGTTGTTCTCAATCAGTTGAGAACATCCTTACGTCTTAAAATGTACCCAAGTCTAATTGCTCAGACTAGAGTAAATTTGAAGGTGCTTTTAAAGTAGGCGCTGTTGATGGAAGATGAGAGTATATAATGGTAGTACAAACTTTTGCATTTCCTTGGGTTCAGTGCATTCACTACCAGTGGGACAGCCCCAAAAAATAGACCCATCAGATCAAGAAAACCAAACTTGCTCCAGTAGAACATATATTTCATCCTCTTTTACTATGTCTGTGCTGTTCTGTAGACTGCAACTGATTTGAAACAAGGTATAAGAATAAAGATGATCTCTGTTCTGTTTTACTTGTAGTTGTCAAGTGCAGCATCTAAGAAAAGTGGTTAGAATGAACAGTTTGGAATTGATATATATTTCTCTCCCTTTCTAAGGTCAAAGGACAACCTAATGTAGAATTTTGAAAGGGGGTCGTCTTCCCTAATTCTCTTTTGGGAAGAAAACTTCTATCCCTTGAATCAACTGAGCTGCTTTATTTTCATGTTTGCTCTCTGTTGCATTGTCACAAGATCTGATATTTGAAATTTCTCCATAGTACTCTACTCATAATGAAATTTTGCCAAAAGTGCTGATCCAGATTAGCAAGAACATGACACATCCGTGAAGTATCAGACATGATAAAAATTAGTTTTAACACATAGGATCAGACCCATTAAGATTCCAAACTAATTAGAGACTGAATTAGCCTTGAATTACAACCGATTTTCGTATCTTTTTTGAGATGGAAAGACAAAGTAGTAACAAGCAAAGAGATGGAGCTTTTAAAAGTTCAGATTTTTTCCAAGAAGGAAAATGACTGGAATAAAATGAAGTTGCCTTTGTCTTGTTTCTCTTTGAAAATACATCATGTAATCATTGGTCTTGAAACTTAGCTTTAGTTTTCTCTGTGTGTTACAGGAATGAAAAATACTGTTAAATTATCATTGTTGATGAGCAGAAGATAACACTTATTTGCCTAAATTGTTTCACTGAGCTTACTGACACTTCACAATAATGCTGTTGTCCTCGAGCCACTGTGTGCCACCATACACTATATTAAAAAAAAAAAAAGTGTGTACATACTGTATTTTTTGATGTCTTGAGGCATGCATTCAGGGTGTTTCAGTTACAGGCTTCAGAATTGGGCAAAAGTTTATTAGTTATACCTTTAATAAGATTTACTGTGATACTAAATGAGTAAAGCTTATGCTAAAACTGCTTAGAATAATTTATTTGGTTGATTGGATTTGTTTCTTGTGGAAGAAACTTCTCACAAATTTCAGTCTTTGTGTTGGGTGGGAAGAGTGAAGTGAGTGTTGTCTTAGAGCCATTTGCTTTGAGGTAAATCCTCAATATCACATCTTTGGGGGAGTATGTTCTTCCCTTCTAAAACATTTGTGCATTAAACCAGTAGGGCGATTAGTGAATGTTGATGGTAACCTCTAAAAAGAGAGGGCAGAGTGTTTTGCTTACTCTAAAAATGAAGTATGTAGGAAGAGCCTGAGTATATTCAGGTCTGTTTTGAGTGGCTGTTAATTCAGCCAGTTTTGAGTTAAATTTTAAGTCTGTTTGAGCTCAAGTTCAGTCAAGCACATGTTAATTTTGTCCTTACTCAGAAAAGTGCTTACATTGACCATATGCTTAAATATCATCAGCTGCTGAATTAAACTCTGAAAACCCTCAGGTGTTCTGCTGGCTTGCTTTTATCACAGCCTTTGTGCCTCCTAACAGGAAGTGGGTATAGGAGTATCTTTGGTCCCATAAGGATTCTAGGAGTGGAGCAGGAGTTTGTAAGTATATCATGCTGTCTCATTTTGGGCTTGAGGGGAACCAGTGAACTTGGTCTGTGGCTCTACATTCTTCATGTAGTGACATAACTGTTGGTGAAAATATCAGTGCACTGTACAATTCAATATTGAGTTTTAAGGAGCCCTATAAAAATCTGTTCTTTCTTTCTAAAGGTATTACTTGCTATAGTTTTTCTCAGGTATTTGCCCAGCTGTTTTTTTGGAACATCCAAAGGTTTACATTGTAACAGGAAGTTCTTTCTAAATTTGTTGCATTTTTAAAAATATCCAGTGCATTTTACACTGCAAATGCCTTGTTTTCCTCTGATCTATGCAAGTTCTACATGTTAGTAATAACTTATTATTTATATTTTTAACTTGGTACAGTTTTGCCTTGAAGCTTAAGTATGAGAAAAGAGGGGAAGCTAGAATTTTAATTTTGTTAGCTTAGCTAAATATAAGATTAAGGTACAGAAAGCTAAGTGCAAACAGCTGCTGACTATGACGAGGGGTACTTGGTGTATGTTGTTGCATTGATATTAAAGTTAGAAAATATGTTGATGAATATCTTGAGTAAGATGAATTTATATAACTTGTAACTTGGAAGAGGGCTTGAAATTTATGTCTAATAAATATTGATGGTTTGTAACTGAGTTTGTTGTGCAGATAAATGCCATCTGACTATTATTGTCAAGCTTGTTTTAACCTTCAGAGTTAAGTTTATTTTGAGAGAAACATACTGCAAAAGCTTTCTGGCAAAAAGTCAAGAATTGAAATTTAATGGTCTACTTAAAAATGCTACTTGTAGTGAAAAAGATGGACAGTACAGGATGGCGTTTTTTTGTTTGTTTGGGTTGGGGTTTTTTTTGTCTTTAATATATATAATTATTTAGCTGTTGTTCCACCCAGCAGAGCATTTCAGTGAATGCTTAATTCTGCAGCTGTCCTTTAATTTCAGGCTATACCATTGTAGCAAAACACTTCTCTGGATTTTTTATCCAGAGTCATCTGAAATCATACATAGTCATTCTGTTTAGATAAGCTAGCTTTGTTTTGGGACTCACAACCTGCTCTCTGATGCTTAAGTGCTGTACCATGAGATTCACAGAAGTTTCTGTGAGAGCTTAAAAAGTCTTTTGAAAAGTATTCTTTAATATTTTACAATGCTCACTTGAATTTAGGCCAGGGACAAAGGCCCATATTAAACAGAGTGCAGGGATCACACAGGTGCTAAACAAGGAATTTTATTCTGAAGCACCCTTCTTTGTCCTGCAAGATGTGCTGCTACTGTTTCCTGCCTTTCTCCTTAGCCCTGATTCAGCTCCAGGGTTTTGAGGATCTGCTGTCAGGAAAATCTAAAAAGCAGTGGAGGTTACCCGAGTCATGGGTTATGTGCATCAAAATGCATTATTTACATCCAAGAGAGTGATTGCGTTCTGTTTGGGAGAGTGCCAAGTGCAGCCCTGGATTTTGACAGTGCCCTGTGCCGGCAGCACGGCACAGATGAGCAGCGTGGGGGAAGCGGGGCAATAAGGCGGGCGCTGCCTTCTGCCACCGACTGCTGCGGCGCCTTGCAGGTTGTCATGGTTTAGTCTCTGCTTCTCTTCTGTGCCTCTCTTTCAAAAGCTTGAAAGCTCTTCAAGAAAAACGTAATTGCTTGATAGGTTATGGAATACTGTGAATCAAGGCCTTCATAAAATGAGCATGTAACCTGCTTTCATTCAATGGTAACTCACCTTTTTCAGAAAGTGTTTTTAGATTTGACCATTAGATTATCATTTAAGTGCCTGTGTATTCAACATTGTCACCAGAGTTTCCTTATGAGGAAAATAAATAATTTGTATCACCAGGTACTAAACTGTTTTTAATAGAAGCATTTCTCAGGAACATAAATTTTTTATCATTTGAAAGCGAAATGCTTTGGACTAACAGTGAGGAGATACTAGAATTGGGAAAGCATGACAAAGGTTCCAAGTATTTATTATTAAGTTCACATTTTCAAAATTATAAATTCTGAAATCAGTGTTTCAGGGTTGCTAGTCCAGTTGCCTTTTGACTTTGCTCATTTTTTTGGATGTGTGGCTATGGAGAAGCTGAGCTTCTTTTTTTTTTAGCATTCTTGCAGTAAGATGCTGATAGAGTTATGAGCTTGATGTTTCTTTCTCATATGTGAGGCTCTTAGATTAAAAACAGAGTGAACAACTGATCTACATGTTAAATTTTTTATGTTCTGTTCTAGTGGAAGGGAAGGACCTAAGAGTTGCAAGAAGAATTCAGTTCCTTTCTGACCTAATGTTTGCAGAACCTGGTTAGGAACTCTTGATGACTATAATTACATACAATAACACAACTGAAGTCCTTTGGAGAAACCCAAGGCAATTTCCAGTGGTGTTTGTGGATGGATTAATTATTTTAATATATTTGGAGCAATGCCTCCTAGCTCTTCCCCCCACCTTCCCACCCTTCGGCATTACTGTAAACAGAAAACTTTCCTTGCAAAGTACTTAATTGGCTGCAATTTGTTGGATAGATAGAAGCTGTTAGGAAATGGACAACAGAGCTCTGTTGGATACAAGTTCTGTGTGGTTTTGATTTATTTAGGCGCTTTGGGCTTTCTCCCAGGGTGTTGCTGAAGTTTCAACATTTGAAAATTTGATCACGGACTGCCTTGTGTCTGACTTCAAAATAATATTAGTAATAAAAAGGGTGGAGCAAGACCACTGCTCCTAGGGGACTGAAAACAGTTTTAGCAATGTGGTCTTTCAGAGAGCTCCTGTGCCACCTCGCCACACAGTTGGAGTTGCAGGGAGGAGAGGTAACTTACGGGGCCTCAAAACTGATGGATTAATGAACAGCTGTTAGCATTTGGGGGGCGGGGAGCTGGCATAAATTAAAAATGCTGTTGACTTTCTATTACTAGGTTATTATTTCCAGTAATTTCCATTGCAAGTTCCCCTTTTTCTTGTTCTCCATTCCAGAACAAAAACTTAAATTGCTGATAACTCATTTACTTAATACAGTGATTTTACAGGCTGACATTGGTGCTGTTAGAATGAGTGAAAAGACCTTTATTTTTTTTTTTATTATTCTTTTTATTTCAACTATTGGAGCCAACATACTGGAATATGAGCATACACTCAGGATCACTGTATTCATAATGTGATGACACCTGTTACATCTTAATAAATCAATACTTTTCTCTGCTTTTCATCACTGTTTGGGTTCTTTGGCCTATAGTCTTTGAACCGTGGATTTTGTGCTGGAAGTCCTTAAGAAATGGCCAAATACAAAGCAAAACACGAAAAAAATAACAGCTGTGTGATAATAAAAACGCACTGATGGCAAAAGGAGGGAGGATGCCAGCTTGAAGCAGTGTGTCTTGTCAGCAGTTTGAATACTCTCCTAAATAAGGTCATTTTAAGGTAAAAGTAAAATGTTCTGCTAGAACTGGAGGATGAGGACCTGTGGGAGATTAACAAAAAAACCCAGCAAGTTAAAGCCTAGGTATTAGCAAAATTTGTCTTGTCTGCATTAATGTAGAAACAAAACTTTTGACTTCATTAACCTTAGAATTAGTGTATTGCTGTAAAGCAGGTTGGCAATGTCATGTCAGTTTTTGGAAGAAAACATTGTCTGAGTTTAGTAGTCTACACTCTAACCTCCTATGCATTATAGTTATCTGCACGTGTATTTGTCTGAATCCCCCAAGCAAAACTATATCCACATTTGCCAGAATGTTCTTGTGCCATTCAGGCAAGTCTGTACAAGTCCCTACAACTCTGCTTTTTTGGCAGCGGTTTGGTTGAAGTTCAGGTAATTGCACAGTAAACTCAAAAGGAAACTTGAATGTGTGAACCCCATATGTACCTTCAGAAAGAAAGAAAAGCTGGTGTTACCCAAATTTGGCACAGCTCCAGGCATTACCTGTTGCTCATCAACTCTAACCTATGTGTAGCAGCTCCTTTCCTATCTTCTCATGAGGTTAAACTTGTATCATCAGGGGAATGTGTTCGCATTTGAGATCAGAAGGCTTCCAGAGATTTCGTTGGCAGAGCTGCTGGCATGAAAAGGCTCGTGGTCTGCGTCTAGAGGGCAGCCAGTTCAAATGTGGATACAGGGATTGAAACTGCTCTGTTTGCATTCTTTTTCCATTGTTGCTGATCTAGACGTTATTTTATTTGGTGATTTGGGAAGATAAAAACTGATGGAAGAATGGGGTCCGTGCAATCAAGGTTCATGAAAGTGCTGAGGATGTTCATGGATGGCTTTGACAAAAGGGCCAAAGTGTAGACAAGCCGCTGTTGTGAGACAGCAGCAGTCGCACTTGTGGAAGCAAACACAGCCTTCCCAGCACTTGTGAGTGGTGAATAAAGCTAAAGAGCTGGAGAGTAGGGCTGCCTTCCGAGAAATGATTGGCAGGGCTGGAAGATAACTCATTACAGAATCAGCAGAAGACTGGGAAACATTCATTTATGCCAATTCAAATTGCTCTGGTCTCTAGAGACTTGGCAGTGTGATTCACTACTATGAAATATTCAGGTTTTAATCATCATTGCCTAGTGCAAAAACTGTAACTTGGTCATTTCTAAAATGTTGAGCTTTTACTCTGCATAAACAAGTGTGAGTTTATATAGCAAATCCATGTAAATAGGTACAAAGTATAGCTATATATTAAACTTATAAAAACATGAATGTATCTATAATGTATACACATCTATATTTACTTGTCTGCAATCTTAAAAGGGCTGTGGAAGAAATTATTTGTCTGCTGGGAAAAATTGGTGTATGTTTTGGTCAATGAAGAATAGGGCACAGAAGTGAGCATTGGGTATGCTAGCAGATTAGCAGTGGCTCAGCACAGGTCACATATTTTTCACAGTAACTTAAATACATGTCTGAATTGTTCTTAAAGCTTTACTTAACATATAAAAATACAGGTTTTGTTAGTGTCAAACCCTGCTGGGTCTGACGGTGAATTTCTGGGAATGCTGGTATTCTTGTTTCAGATTTGCCCAGCTTTTCCTCATTGCCAGACTTCTTGCTGCAGAACAGTCCACAGCTACAAGTCACCCTTTTTCTTCAGCTGTTTTCTAGGAATTCCAAACCCTAGTACTTTCCCTTCTGATTCTGGCTACTCTTACAGCTTGAAGTCATTATGCTTCCTGTTATCCAAGCAAGCTGTCCCCTGATAAACACAGACAAGCCATTCTGTTCTACCAGATCATTTCATTGTCCCATTTCTGCCTTATCGTCAAAGTGTGTGGCACTGCTGGAAACAGTGTGTTCCCAGGTCCCCTTCTCCCCCACCTAGTCAACATGGCTTGCCTGCCTGCCAATTTATTCTCTTTGAATGTAGGTTTGGTCATTTTCATAGAGCTATGCCAAGGATTACTTAGTAATTGCACTGGGATTTGGAGTGATCGTATAATGGAGGGGAAAACAGATTCGTGTACTTTCTGCTTTTTAAAGACAGATGAGCAAGGGCTCACAGGTTTGTTAAAACACAACTCAAATAACTGGGCCTTAACAGCTGCCAAAAGCCCTCTGGTCTGCATGATGATACGAAGGCTTCTGTTTTAATATGATATCAAAGGGGATGGAAGTGCATGAAACATAGGCTTTAACTGAACAGAAGTGGCATTTGAAAACCTAGCCTAAATCCCTTTTGTGAGGGCTTTTTGTTTGGGTGGTTTTTGTTTGTTTTGTTTTCTGAAGGACCCCAAAGGTGCTGGGTTTTTTTCAGAAGTTCTTATTAAAGTTTTGACACTCAGCTTTCCTCGTGCATACTGTCACAGTTATATAACTAGTATTTCTTAAAAATTCCTCCTGAAATATATGAATAATAGGAAAAAGCAAAATTCCTGATGTTATTAATGCAGAAATTGTGTGTGAAGATGGCCTGTGTTTTGCTCTAAAATGTATTGCTCTTATTCCCTGGTCCCCTGTGCTCATTTTAAAGTCTTTTCTGCACAGCTGAAGTGCAAAATAATAAATAGGTGATATTAGACCCAATTTGTATGTATGTATTTTTCTTCTCAGAATTTCAGTGAAAAGGTGAGCTTTTGTATTTTGGCATTTGGAAAGAAGCATGGGGTATATTTTAAACCCCAGGTAAAAATCGTGTTTCAAAATTGCAGTGGCTGAGGTGTCTGTGTTCGACCATAAGGCCTCAGAGCCCTGCTTGCTACAGCAGGAAGGATTCAGATTCTGTCTGATTTTTCTTACAAGGCTCTAGCTTGCTGATTAGTATTGATTGCTGAAGGAATTGGCCACTTGACTAGATGCTGAATCAAATAATCCCCTCAGTTCTTGCCTTGCAAATCCATTGTCGTGGAACAAGTTGCTGAGAAGCTTTGCATATGTGCCACAGTGTGATGGGAAATTGTCTCACAGCCCAACTGGTAAAAATTGCGCCTTTTCTCTACTTCTTAACATCCTATTGACAAGTGATATTTGTGCATAAATTTTAGGGTAATAGTTTTTAGTTATATCTAATAGAATAACCAAAAAAGGCTAGAAGTAGCTTTCCGATACATCTAAGTGATTTAGGCACAGCGAGATCGAGCCTTCTAAATCACATAGGTAGTATTGAAAAATTTCCCCATCTCTTTCTATCTAAACATTCTCTACTGACTCAGCTCTTGACATGCAGCATAAACAGTAGCTAATGCAGATTTAAATTCTGTGTTCTAAACTGGTCTCCAAGATGTTGGTGACAAACCCATCAACTGTCCCTGTCCTACCAGCTCAAGACCTTTGCAGTAGTATGGGATGCTGCATGACAAGTACATGGGGATGCTGGCTGGGGTAGCAGGGAGAAGGTGGTACCATGGAAAATAGCCAGGGATTTTGTGTGCAAGTTTCAGGGAAATGCATTGGTTCTGGTCTGTGTTAATTGAAATTCTTAGAAATATCAGCTGCAGTTTATATTCTAAGACATTACTGCTGACACATAAAAGTAAGGATTGACCAAATGGGAGTTGCAGGATCAGCCACGTACACCTTGTTTTTGCTAACTGGCTTCTGCAAAGCCCAGGGAAGTCAAGTGATTCCTACCATGGTGCTGTTTGCAGACTTGGAGACTCTGGCTGAAAGACGGTTGGTTACCTCTTGGTCATTTTGGGGTCTGACCGCTCTGTCAGTTACCTCTTTCCTCAATCCTGAATGTCCTCTCTTGACTACAGCACTTTTGTTATTGTTCACAGAAGAAGCTCAGCTGAAGCCTTCTTACAGGAATTCGAGTTCTGCATTTCACATTAGCTATAACTGCAATTATTATGAAAATACTTACTTTAGTTGGTAACTTCAGATAATCAGTTAGTAAATACTTCTTGCTCAACTTATTCCTTTTCTATTTGAAAGTATTTCAGGTTATTTGATGAGAGGAGGAAATAATTCATGTGGGAAATACAAGCTACGGAAAAGCCTCTGATCTTGGAGCACGAGGAATATATAGTATTAAGTCATTAATTGTATCGTACTGTATCAGGCATTCATATACTGCAGCTGTACTTTTGTTTTAGGAACATCAGACTTGTCAGTAATAAGAGTTTCATTCAGGAGATTATCCTTGTGAAGAGTCCTTTGGAGACAGTTGTTTTGCCCCTCTGCTTTGGTTGCTGATTAAATTCCTGAGGCTGAATTTCTTGTAATGAGAAATTAGCTCTTGGATGAATTTCCAGAGGAAAAGTATTGACTAAGAGTTCTTTGTGACCATCTGAGCTTCAGGACAAGAAAGTGTGCTAAAGGTAGAAAATACAGCCTACTATACCCAGATCATGGTTCACTGATTTTTTTTTTTTCCCCTCCTCTGGGAGACTAATACGCAGTCTCATCTGTTGACCACTGATAGCAGAAGTCTGTGACAAAGAAAAGAAACATCAGAACTTGTGAACAGAATAAGAGAATTCATTTTATTAAGATGTAAAGAAAATATCAGAAGTAGTTTAAATGTAGGTTATTATTACAAAATAATGGAAGCATTAATATAATAAAGACCTGAAAACGTGTGTAGTGTACAAAATAATAATGATGTTCATGTCTTTGGACAGGAGACATGAAAAAGTTTCAACTAAGAGAGGAATGTCTTCCATATCTGCAGTCTCCAAACCTTTGGGTTCATTATCTGAACCCTTGGGGTCATTAGCAAATCTTTTGAAAACGATTGAAATTACTTCCTAGCAAGGGTGGCAAGTTAGTACCCACCACTAATGCTCTGTTATATTCTTCATGCCCTCTATGTTCTGGTTCAGGGAGCAGTAGATGACCAAGCACCTGAAGCAGAACTGGTTGTCTTTTGGTGATTTTGCAAGCCTAGAGCTAATACATTTGGTTTAAACAGCTCCTCTGTCCTGTATATGCAAAGCATTGAAATCATGGTGCCACTGCACAGGTCTTTACTAGTAGCGATATTGTTGCCAAATGATCTCTGCATATTGATAGTGAATTTTCTCTGTTATGCATGTAACTTTCCCTGGGGTGGTGTGAAACTAGATCACCAAAATGATTTATGAAATGGAAACCTGTTTGAAGGCTCATTTTAGTGGTAGTTTGACAGTTGTTTGGCTTTGTTATTTTAAATGACTTTTATCATGGAATCAGTTCACAAAAACAAAGAGGGGCGGGTGGTGAGTATGCACAGATTGCTGTATCAAACCCAGCTATCCAATACAGAAAGGCCCTGTCTCTGAAACTGTCAGAAGTCAAATAGTTCAGCCTTGACTGTGGATCTGTGATGGTTCAGTTAAACATGCAATTCTGTCCTAAAGACACATCTCTCTTCTCTGATCATGTATTCCTTACAAACAGTAAGGAGATTTTGAAAGGCTTTAACTATTAGTTCAGAGTTGCTTTTCATTAGACTTAACTTCAGTTGTCATGAAACTTCTCTTTGGGGATTTGACTTTACTTTGTAGCCTTTGCTTATGTTGTTGTATACAAGCCTTGCATTGCTTAAGAAGGGGAAATGCTAGGGACTTGTGTGCTCCCACCGCATCTCTTAGCTAGAAATCCAGGTCGTGGCTTCAAAATAAAAATTCCAGATACTTCATTGGAAGGCTAATGTGCTTTACTGGCCAGACAAAATTTAATAGCACTTGTAGCTGCTTGAAATGAACATTCTCAGTGGGGTGTAGGGAAGAGATGGCAACTTGAGTGGTAAAAAAAACCCAAAAAAAACAAAAAACCAAAACATAAAGATTACATACTTAAAGAGAAAAAGGTTTGGCAAGAAGGATGCGTTATAAGCAGTGAATACTTTTGCACACACACAAACACCCATCCAAAACAGACCCTTTTCCTTGTCTCATCTCACAGGCTGTGGCAGTGGGGAGGGGGTGTCAGCCCTGGCAAAGCTGAATGCTCAGTCTATACTTCCTTCAGCTGCAGCAGCGGCTTCATGCAGGCAGCTGTGGAGCTGGCCCAAGCACCTCCTGTCAATGATTTCCATTTTCCTTATCTTGGCAGGTAGCACAGTGGTGCACTGCTTATGGCCTGAAGGATAGGCAGGCATCTTCTCTCTGAGCTTGATACTGGTTCCTGGACCAGTGTGAAAGCTGCTAGTGGTTGTGTGCTGCATTAATAATATGGGCTATTACTCTTACAGTTCTTTGTATAGATAAGGATTAATATTATATTGAAATTTATTGTGAATTACTTAGTTTGTTGATATATGATTAAATCAATTCAGTGGTGAAATAGCTTTCATATTATTACTTTAAATAATGTGCTACCTTCCCCGGGACTCAATTAAGACACACATCTCATTACACTGACTTTTTTTTTAACATGATGTAGATTTGCACTAATGATGGTTGGAAATAAATATTTTTGTATTTTATAACATAGTTGCCTGTAAACAATCAGGCTAGAAAATGTTTTCCAGTGACTGCAGCTTTTCCTGGCTGCTTTCGTATCAACATTTGGCATTATCTGGTTGCTCGACTCAGTGCATTCTTGAATCATTTTCAGGAAAAAATACTAACCTCCGTAGGACTTAGATTTTAGTTACAGACAATGATTCTTTTTGTACTTTTTCCTAATCTCTAACATCCATTTTTTTTCTGTGTAGACAGAAATGGTTTTTTGAAGGAATTGAAGCCATCGTTGGGAGTGGAACACTTGGATTGTGACAAGTTTTTCATGCTAGTAGTTTCTAAGTGGGCTCTGGGTGTGGGCACACATTTCTCAAGCAGTCCTCGGCATTGTGTTTAGCTTTTGGATGTGTCTGCACTTTGCTCCAGAGCTATGATTACAGCTCATTTAAACAGACACAAGGTAGTTTAAAACAAATTAATTTGGGTTCTAGTAGCAGGGCTGCTGCAGGGCTAAGGTTTCACTGTCTGAATATCTAGCCAGAGCTGCTGGTGTTTGTGTTTTGCGTTGATATTTTTATGGCTATGGCTCGCCTACAGTTGCTTCTGTAGAGGTACATCAGATCAGACCTTGCATGCTGCAAATCATACTGACTTGTTGCCATGGATTGTGTTCTCTCTTTGTTGCGTTTTAAAGTAGTGAATTTCGATAAATTGCCAGGGATGAAAGTTAAGAGAGCAGCTTTGTAAGACAGGTCTTCAGTCTATGCATAAAATGGACAACAAATGGAATGGTAGCCAGCCTACTGCAGCCAGGCAAGGTGCCACCAATTGGCATCTATCTCCAGATTCCCCATATTGACGAGTCATTCAGCCCTGCTGAAAGCATCAGGTCTAGTCATAACTTGCCCCAGTAAAGGTTCATAATAGCTTCAAGAGACTATCCCAGTCTCTGTCACTTTTCTGAGCTCAGGCTGTCAGTGTGACAAGTTGGGGTTTTCTGCACATTATCGGTTTTACTGGCTCACGAGCTGGTGAGCAGCTTGGGGTGAAATCTTCATCTTGCTCAAGTTGCTGGATGCTTTTCTATTCACCTCGATGCTTCTTGTTTTCCCCATATGCCATTGAATTAACATGTATTTCAAATAGGGATCAAATTTGTAAACACTGTTGGGCTGCCTGTAACTGCTGCCAGGTGTTGGAGGTGATCGATGACGTTGTTACTGGCCCTTACAGGAGAAGTGGATGGGCTTTGGTGCCTCAGATTGCTGCCCCCTCATACTGCTACCTGTTTACTGCAAAAGACAGAAGCCTCCTTTCAACCATTCTGCTTCATGTTTTAGCCTCTCTCCTGCTGCCAAGAATATTTTTACTCTGCATCAAGAGAAAATGAATTCATGCCTTCAGGATTTGTACTCTTTGCTCTGTGCTATATGATAGCAACCCAGTGAGATGTGCAAGTGGAAACTGCATTAATGATTGATAAAAGCTGAGAGCTGTTTAAATTTTTTCCTGTTTAATGACTATCAATAATTTAATGCATTTACTGTATGTTTTTAAGAAATAACACCCATATTACAGGCTTGGGTTTAATAGGCTAAATGATTCAAGCTTCAAAAAAATACGTATTTCCAACATGAAGTGTATCTTCTTTTTAATTAAGAGTAAGTTAGAAAAATATGAAATCAGGCTTGTAAGATAGAGGTAGTTGCTGCAAAAAAATGCTTCTGCGTGCCCCCTCACCACCCCCTTATCCTTTGGGCTGTTGTCAAGTCAGCACATAGCCCACTGACAGCAGCACACAGGCTACCACCTGGCAGCAGGGAGCAGCAGTGGCTGCCACCCCAGCAGGGAACCCCGGCAGGATGCTGCTTTCCCAGACATGGCCATGCATCTGACTTTCCTGTCCCTTATGTCCTAGGTCCTGAGCCCCACTCCATCAGTTATTTTAGCTGGTTTATCAGCATCCCGTCGCCTAAATCGCTCAGGGAAAGTTGAGGGGCGAGGCTTTTAGAGAAAGCTACTGCTTCCTTCTAAATCTAGCTTGAAAGGGAGAAATAGATGTTTGACAAAATTATTCCCACCCTGGAATTTGGAAGGGACTGGATTTTTCAAATGATGAGCATCTCTCATTGTGCTTCAGTGCACTGGCTTTGGTCCTCAAGGCTTTGCATATAAAATATGGGATACAAATCTGACTTGTGCTAGGTATGTACCTTTTCAGGTGATTAAGAGAAAATGTAATCTTTTTTTCATTCTTGGTGGGGTCATTGCAGTCAGACTGGTAGGTAAATGTCATGCAGAGGTTGCTATGCTTTAGTAAGTGTGTTACCTGAATGCATCCATGTGAATAGTGCTTCTGAAAGCTCAGATTTTTCACATGGACAAATGTCATATTGGCAAGAGTTTTTTTTTTCTGGATCTGAGGAAAGCAGGTGGGAAAATACAGATAGCTGTAAAGCCATAGGAAACAATTGTGTGAACACCCCTATATAAATACAATACATTTGGCATTTGAATTAAAGGTTGTCCAAATTAATAAAATTAAACTGCTTGTTTAGGAAATATATTTCATGTAAGTAAAATCTAGTCTTTTATTTAGACATCTGTTGGTGGTGGATCCCATGAGTTCATTAAGGCAAATGAAAGGAAATTTTATTTAGGAGATCTGTGTTTTCACTGACTCTTACCATGTTTTTATGCTTTGTCTGTGCTTCTGCAAAAATATTTTGGTTACTTTTTCTTGGCTTTTTGTAATAGATACTTGAGAAGAGCTTTGAGAAGAGCTTCCTGTCTTTGTGCAGATACAGTTGTGGGAAAATAGTATTTGTGTTTGAAGAAGCTTGTTTCTTCACAAATGTCTCCAGTACAGGTGTTTGTGGTGGAAGGCTTACCCTGTTGTGTGTATGAGACATGTGCACACACACATATGTATGGACAACAGTGATATGCTTTTAATTCATACTAAAATAAATGAGAATTTGCTAATTTCTAGCTTGTTCTCTTTATGTTACTGTAGGTAAACATTATATTGTGTTAGATGAAATGAAATGTGCAAGTTCTATTTCATACTGATGCTGTGCCACCTGTAGATACTAGAAAATAGCTTGGAGAAAGCACTCGATGTAGAAGCAGGAGAGGTTCCTGGCTTCAAAATCCAAGGTTGAGAGTTTTTGTTCCATTTCATCATGCTATTTAAGAGTAGGTATTTTAATCTTTTTTCTTAGCTTGCTTGTTTGTTTTTTTGCACTGAGAAATGGAGACTGCTACTTCCCTCAATAGATATTAAGGAAATAGTTGTTTTATTACCTCCCCTAGATCAAAAGGCTGTAAATCAACAGGAAAAAAAGAGAAAAGAACTTTTTTACTGTGATATAAACTTGCCCTATTATTGTTAGTGCACACTGAATGTACATATAATTCACCTGAAGAAAAGCAGCTGTTAGTTAAACATAGATTGAAGAACCTTGAGAACACTTTTTGGTTTTCTCTGTAAATTTTAAGAGGTGGTGATGATGATCCCCACCTTGTTTTAAACCCTGAGTTGCCTCATGTTATGGACAAGGTTTGAGGAGGGTTCTGTTGCACACAGCAGTGCTCCGATCTAATTCCTCAGTGTAATGAAATTAATAGCCATCACAGAGCTAGAAAATGCAATAAACCAGAAAATCACCCAGGTTGGTTGTGTGTAATGGGGGTTTCTGTTGACGCAGGAGTTCCTCTAAGAGCTGATGGGGGTTCCATGTAGGGGTCAGACATGGTAAGGTCAGCAAGCTCTTTGCCAGACATGCAGTGCAGACTGGGAGTGAGAGGCATTACTCTCCCAAAATTTTATTTTCCGAATGTAAAAAGTCTCTGGATCACTTAAGACCTAGATCCTGGCAAATGTTTTACAGGATCTTTACATTTTTCTATAGGAAGTGGACTACATTTGGGTAATGCCTGGAAAAAACACACCTTCGTTGTGCAGCAGGAAGAATAAATCTTGCATCATCATTCAGAAAGATTAGTAAAAATCGCATTCCAGTATCCTTGCTACATGTTTAAATCTCCAGCTCAGGTACTGTCCAGAATGCATGAGATTTAATGAGAACCCAGACCTAGCTGGAATAATTGAAGATCATTTTTATTAAGCTTGATATAGGAAAGCAACTCTGCTAAATTCATTGCAGAAGTTGACTCACACACCATCTTGAGGGTGTTTGACTCAACATATGCCTAGTCATTTATCTAATGTTGATGTCAACGATTTGTTGGGTTTTGATACAGTGTTTCCCAGTTTTCTGTTTGTTTCCTTCCTGTAGTGGCTGTGTACCCAAAACATTTTGACATTTTTTTCATACGAATTATCTCTGGCCCTGCCAGAAATTTAGTCAAGTCTTTTGGTATTGTAAGTCATTTTGCAAGGTTTCTCCACTTAGAATTTGACTTTTGGGTAATGTGTTATTTCACTTCATTTTTTTTTTTTTTCTTGCCTGAGGATTTGAGAACAGAGCAATCTCACCTTCTTTGGAGCAAGTGATGTTGAGTCAAACCTATGTCTCTAAACGGTATTTAAGGCAGATTTCTGTCTCCCTGAGAATGTTGTTAAAAAACTTCATTTTTTTGCACTCAGACTTCTTTCCTGCCACCTCTTGATTTTATGCTTGATTTTAAAATATGCTTTCTTCAAATCTTCCATGTCTATTTAAATTATTTCTCCTACTAGTAATAGGATGGAAATGCAACATTTTTAAGCACATGAAATGTAACCAGTGTTTCAATTCTTTACCAGAGATCCGGGGCGGAGGCATTCTTAGCAGGGAGAAAAATGTTGTCAAAAGCATCCTTTTGATTTGATAATGAAAAAGAAAAGCAAATGATTAATTTGATTTAGGGATACAAAACAAGTGTATGTTTGAGGGGGTGATACAATTTCTTTTTTTTCTTGCATTTTGCAACCTTATCTGTGCTGAGCTGCTCAGTAAGTATTGATTTGCACATGGCCTCAGGATGTACACGTGTCAGGAGCAATTCACTAAGGGTCATTTCTTCTCCCGTCCCCACAGTGAGGGCTGTAGCACTGTTTCCCGTTTCTTTTTTTTAAAAAAAAAAAAAGCCCACAACGGTTTGAGTTCTCCAGGCTTTGGCTTAAGTTGGTTTGCATCAATTAGTACAAGAGGGTGAAAGCCAACAGAAAGCAGAAATGCAACGGAGGGGTGTAAGACATTGAGAAAGGGAAATTAAACACTGTGGGAAGGTTTGCCTTTAGGCAGAAGGTTGAGGAGTCAGGTTTTTGAGTAGTTACATTTTTGTGTCAGGATCCATTCTTTCGCATTGTCACATTATTGCTGTGCCTGTTTACGGGTGCACACAACAAGGCAGAAGAGGTTTTGAATCCCTGAGCTTGTTCTTTCTCTCCTTAGTGCACATTTTCTGTGTGTTGTCTTCTGTGATCTTTATTTAGTTTTTCATTGTTTATTTACACTGCCACTGTTACTTCATGAATTCTTTAAATCATTGCCTATCTAGAGGGGAATCTGGACAGAATTACTCTTGCAGCTTTAAGTCTTGCTGACAGGAGGAGAGAAAAGGAGAGCTTTTGTCCCCTAGAGAAATGCAGGAACTGTGGCCATTTAGAATTGGACAGACGTGGTGGCTTTGAGGGAGATGCTGTGATAGAAGTGCTGCCTTTTATGTTGTTTCCTATCTTTTGAGGGCCCTTATTTAAAATCTCTTCTGGGAGACTAGGATCTGTATGCTGTTAGCAGATGGGTTAATTGTTGTTTTCAGGGATGGCAAAAGTTTGTGTGGAAATGTAAGGTAGCATAGACTTTTTTCCGTATTTTGAGAACTTGTGTTCAGATTTTCCATGGGACAGAAAAGGGTAGAGGTTTTTTGTATACATATAAGCCAACAAAGTGTGATGGAGAACAGACTGGACGTATTTCCCTTTGCTCATTCCCCATGGAAAACTTTGATTGCCATTTCCTCAAAGATGTTAATGTCTTGCATGCACCCTTTAAAATAATTTTCCAATTATTTTCCTGCCTTTCATCAGAGGCAGGTACTGGAGGTAGGGAGGGGCCCATTAAAGAAACTCACAGACACACAGATTTAAAGTCATGGTAGGAGCAGGGCAGGGCAGGGAGAGATGGTCTGAGGTGAAGAATTGTGGTTTTATGGGAGTGAAGCTGGATTTCTAAGTGGTATCTTTAGTCAAAAGGATTTTTAGGTCCCTTTCTCTTCATTCAGATTTAAAAAAACTCCACACAAATACTTCTTCTTGCTGTTACTAAAAGATTTGATACAGCTGGAATAGATTGTCTTAAGAAAAAGAGAAGTTGTCTTAAAAAGAAATAGAACTTGTGATTAGTTGCAAATACCTCATAATTGTAGGTATGATCCTCTCAGGGAAGAGTACATAAGCACTTCAATGTCAGCGTATACCTGTATGTTCAGTATGCATGTTGGAATTTGCCTTTTGACAACTATTTTGATAGTAAATGTGGCTCATTTGAATTTTTACAGAAGTGGGTGTGAGCTTGGCTGAAGCATGTTACTTAATAGAATAAGTGCTCGAGAATATTTTTGAATCGGACTTTAACCCATTCTAGTATAAGACTTCATCCCATTCTGACAGGAATCTCTCTTTGCTTTTCTTAGTAGTGGTTGACTTGACATTCATATTCCCTATTTTGATAAGGTGACAATGGAGAAAATATAGGAGACCCTAAGCTGGTATTTTGGAACTGCAGAAGTAGGGGCACAGTAGCTCTGCCAAGCAACAGTTGTAATCGGTAGCCTCTTCGAAAATCCTAAGAGCTAATGCTTATTTCCTTTTTTCTTTTTTTTTTCTCCTCCCCTCAGGAAATACTGTTGTGCTGAGGAAGAAAACAGCTCCCTCCTCCCCTTTTATTTTCCCCCCTCCCCTCCTTTCTTTTTCTTGCCTGATTCGGAAGCTCCAGGAATGTGCTAATTGGCGGCGGCCTCTTCAGAAAGGTAAGGGGTAATTGTTTTCTGCTTTTCAAGGTGTCTTGCCTGCTCTGCTCCTTCTGGAAGGGAAGGTGATGGCAGAAGAAGTTGTCAACATGGAGTTTAGCCAAGCTTCTGGTTCATGTGGATTGCCCTTCTAATACTGGAATCCAAACAGAAGCTTTGTGCACTCCTTGCTCTACTGCTAAGTGTAGGATACTGTCCCTTGAGAAAAACTAGTAGATGAGAAATATTTTAAATGTTTGCAGAGGCAAAAAAGTAAAACTGTTGTATTGCAGACTGATTAACTAAATCTTTGCCTGAGTATCAGCTTAGATGGAAAGCTAGTGAGTTAGGTCTGGAGAATACAAGTTGAAGAATCATATCTCAAAGTGCTTCTTTTATTATTATCATACATGTACATCTAATCAGGCAAATATAGATTGGTTTGGTTAGTTTTTTAAACCTGATGTCTTCTCTGGAGTCTGTCATGGTTTTCTGGCTGGTTGTGTCACTGACAGGATAAGACAGGGAACTATCTGGAATACCAACTCTAGTTCTGAATGGTGAGCTCTTGTGAAGAGTTGGAAACACATGGCAAGTGTTTAACTCTCTGGACTTATTTTCCAGTTTTGGACAGAAGTGCAAAATGTGGTGGGTGAGAGGAATTTAATTTTTTAGTTATCTGGTGATGGGATCCACTTGTCATCCATGTCCGTCTTTTCTCTGCATGACATTCAGTTTATGTGTCAGGGATATATAAAGTACAAAAAATTAGTGCTGATTCATAGAGCATCCTGAGCTGCATGAGTAGACTCAAGTTTGTTGCTAGACAAATTGCATATGTATTTTAATATCAAAGATTTGTATTTGCTTAGGAGCTGCAGTGCTTTGAGATGTCATTTCCTCTTCCATCTTTGTGATATATGTTAATGCTCCTTGTAGTGGAGGCAGTATCTTCTGTCTAGACCTCAGCCATTCTGGTTCAGAGCTGACATCCTACTTAACCCAGCACTGAGAAGGGGTTTATGCTAACTTGCTAGGTTCTGAATTGGAGAGGCCAGTGCCTGATACAAGTTTTCCTGCCAGAGTGCTAACATTTGTGAAGGGTTTTGAAAGACAGTGCGATGCAATAATGTCTTAAATTGCACCAGCAAGATTTGTCAGAGTTCATTTGTCAGACCCCTCACACTGACTAAGTACACTAACTTATCAAGGATAAGCTCCAGACAGGTAATGTGCCTTGGGATGTTCTTTTTCACATTCGCCATCTCATTCTTGCCAGTGCAGAGGCAAGCTAAGTCTTTATTGAACAGTCACTACCAGCTGTCTGGCTACTTTCTGCAATAAAGCTAATGATCTAATGGGCAAATGTTTCTTGGAGACCTTCAGCTGAAGCAGAGACAAGGAGAAACATACAGACCAGCTAAAGGGTTCTCAAGGAGTTTGCAATTTCCCCAGGGCTCCTTCTATGTAATTACCTGTCTCTCTCTTTGTCTCCTATCTTTTAATGCAGGAGGAGTGTCAGCCTCAAGGCCGCTAATCTTTGTTACTATGGAAAGGCTGGTTACACTCCTCTTCGTGCACTTCAAAAATGGCAATCGCTGGTCCCCAGCTGGTTCCCTGAATCTAACTTAAAAATGGATGATAGCTTTCCTCCTTGGTGCCAGACTAAAGAATGCTGCTGCCTGTGCTGTTGCAGGCAGGCATTGCCTCCACCACTGATGCTGAGAGGAGCCTGCAGGAGCTGCCTTGTGGCCTCTGAACCTGTTTTCTCCCAAACAAGTGAAGGCTCTAAAACTCCTTTGAAACATGAAATTTTGGAGCACACTGAGATGTGGGAGGCTTGGCTGAGCTGCACATGTGGAGGAAAGATTCTATAAGGATTCGTAGCTCCAGCCGAGTTTTTGTACTGTTGCTGAATGCCTTCAAACTCCCTGGGCTGGGGCTGAGGGAAGCACAAGCTTTAAAGCTGTTTTGTAGGATTGTGGGCATTGCTTCTTGTTATTGTCTCCCTCCCAGCATATATCATATGCAGTGATGTGCAGTGGAGACAAGTGCCACTGCTCAGTTTGTAGGGTCAGGTGAGAGGCTGTGCCCAGCCCGCTGCTATTTCTCTGTGGCTGGATACATCTGTTTGTCCCTCTTGCACAGCACTGGAAATTTGGAGGGGAATCCCTGCCTGCTGCTCCCCTCCTCCTTTTCCTGCCCATGCTTCCTGAGTTGCAACATGTCAGACGGGTCGTTCCTCTGAAGCCACGGCTTGGGAACGGCTCCAGCACAAATGCCTTGTCTCTGTGTGCTCCTTTTGATTCTAGCGAGGAGAAGGAAACTGTCCCATGTTGGACAGGGCCCCTTTTCAGCTGCTGCAGGCTTGCACGCCCAGGAAATGTATGTTGCTAAACCCCTTTATGGTACCTTTGTAAAACATGCTTTAACTGTCTGCAAATGTACGGTATTTAAGCGGCGAAGTCTGTATTATCAAATGCAATCATGCAGACTGTAGTCCTCGGGGGGAAAAGCTTTGGGGGGAGAGGCTGGATGTGACAGTGAAATTTGAGAACCAAAGCAAGAGGAAATTCTTGCCCATGTGTTGGACTAGAGCAGGCTCAGTAGAGATGGAGGATGGGGAACACATACTCCCTCCCAGTTTGGAAGTGTTGAAGGGCGGGTCAGAAAGGAGAGGGAGAGGCAGGGCAGGGACAAGGCAACAAAAGATCAGGCTGCCCAGTGGACCGCAGTTTGCTGTGGGGCTTTTTTTTGCCTTTAATGCTGTACTTTTCCTGTTCCTCTTAACTAAGTTTGGGCAAACATAATTTTCAATTCTTTTGTTTGTTAAAAGAGCAACCCTACTTCCATTCCGATTTTTTCAGAAGTTATGTTTTGTGTCAGTGCATCTAGAATGACTATTTTGTACTGATTGGGTTTTTTTTAAGAACTTTTATTTCCCTCATCATTTCCCCATTTTCCTCTCTTATTTGTATCAACCTGAGCTATCTCCAAAGGAAAGGTGATACTGCTGCTAGCTAACATTTCAGGTGGGTGACACTGTAAATTAAACAGTGTGGCTGTAATAACTTAGCTGTCAGTTGGAAGTTTGCCCTAATTGTTTGTATTTTTCTTTTCATATATAAATCAAGCTCTTTACATTCACAGCTCTTGAGCATTTGTAGAGTGTTTCAACAAGGTGTTTGTTTCAGGTGTTGGATTTTTTTCTTCTTCAAATCCTTTGAGATCTTTGGGGTTAGGATTTCTCATTCAATAACTGTATTCAGTAAAATGAAATGCCTGTAAAAGCTATATTGCACCTTAGGAGAGGATGACAGCTTCTTCCAGAGTTCTCAGTTTGCAAAGCCTTAACCATCTCCCACTTTAAATCAGGACTTTGCCACTGCTTAAGGTCTTTAAGTGCTTCATTAACTTTATGTTAACAATGAGCCTGCCTTCTCTTGCTTTTTAGTAAAACCTCTGATTTTTTTTCAGAGTTTCATTTCATGAATGTTACAGATATTAGTTCTTTATTCTGATATGGAGAAGAAAAATCTCATAAACTTTATTTATGAGAAATAAAAATAACTTCCATCCCAGCAGTGCATTTTTCAGGTAATTTTTATGTTTAGAATCTGTTTACCATGTAGATTTCAGAAAGCTAAATGCTTGTTTTGTACCTCCAGAAAGAATAGTTTTAAACATCTTTGGTGGTTTTAAGTGTACAGAAAACGGAGAGTTCAGAGCTGAAATTAACTTGTTTGTGAATCACTTTTTTCATAGACAAGATCTAAAAAGCATTAAACAGAATGAAAATTTAGCATATCTAGGCACAGTAAGATAGGTTAAAGTCATAGTAAGAACCATGATTTTGAATTTTCTACCATTTCCAGTTATCTGAGTCAGCTCTTTTCTGAGGGCAAATTTTACAGGTCCACAGATATAAGTGAGTGAGTTGAGTTGTAGGGAGATGAGGTGAGAACACTGCAAGGGCTTGTCTTGGGCCATCTGTATGTGTATGGAGGGCTAGAAGGTACTGTCCTGTGGTGTGTGCCCCCTGCCCTGTAGTGTGGCTATTTGTTGTCCCTCATTAAAACCCTCCAGTTCTTAGTGTTAGCAGATTAACTCTGGGTTGCTTGGCTTTCCTCTAGTTTCAGCAGTTATGGTCTGCCTGCCTCAGTTGTCCATAGTGCAGCGGAGTTTTGGGTATTCCTCATAATGATTGTGTTTCAGGTGTATGGACCTACTTCTGAATACAGAACTGAGTTTACGTCTTTAGGAATAAGTCCTATATGGAGTAGCATGCTCCCTTGTGCTGGAGCCTCCTCGCCTTCCCTCTTCCACCACCCTGATGAACTGCAGTTGGGTCATTGGTTGACTCCCCTTTTCATCCCTTCCCAGGGATTGAAGGGATGCTTCTGGAGGCCAGATGCCTGCTCACCATCACCCCTCGTGTGTAAGTAATTGCCCTGAGCATTGAGGTGGCTCCCTGTGCTCTCTGGAGCTTTGGAGGGCTCCCAGGAGGAACTCTCTGGCTTGAGTGGCTTGCAGTGACTGCTCCAGAGCTCTGGCACTACCAACTGCCAGTCTGCAGGAAGGAGTTTCTGAAACAGACTGTTGTGCTAATCCATAGTGAATAGCTGAGAGGAACAAAGGGTAATGCACAGATATTAGTGTAGGTGGCAGGTTTTGATATTTTACTTTTGTTTATATTATCTGTTAGTCCTTCCAAAAGAAAACTGCAAGACCCAAGTCAGCTATAAAGTCTTCACTGAAATTAGCAATGAAAAAAAGATCTGGTTTGTTGCCTTATTTCCTTAAAAGTGATAACTGTCCTCTTCTGCTAGGGAATGACCCATCTGGGTGCATATTGCCCCATCCTTCAGGTACACAAAGATGCCTATGAATTCTTTCTAAGTTGCAACAGTTTGACCATTCATAAAAAATTAATAATGAACCCAAACCACCAGAACTTTATTCCTAAACCAAGTATTTTAAAGTATGAATCCAAAATCATGAGTTGATATTTCAAAATGACATTTTTCAGTTTTGTTTGACTCTTCTACTTTGTTTGGCATACACATGGTTTTATGTGATGCTGCCTGGGCTGTTGTGAGGACTGGGTACTACCTGCAGCCCAGACTGTGGTAGCAGAAATCATTCATCCTGTCTCATCCCTTTTGGGCTTAGCCCACAGGAAGACTCCTGTTCAGTGATTAGAGAGCTGCACTAATATCGTGCCAGCTGCAGGACAGAAGATACTTACTTCATCTTGGAAGCCTTGCCATGAAGAAATTTGGTCTAGAAAGTTCTGCGCAGATTTGAACTGGCCAGGTAAACTTATACAAGGAAGTGCTTTGTAAATGTGTCCTGAAACATTTTTATCTGCTGCTGATGGCCTTAAAAGCCAGATGAAGTGCATCAGTGACTCATGGTCACTTACTGCCCTGCTGTGTGATGTAAACCAGATCTTGCTTTGGTGCCTTCTCGCACACAGCCTTGTCTGGCTGGATGGTGAATTTCAAGCTTGTGCTTATAGTCTGCAGTCATACCCTAAGCAAGCTATTCTCTTGAAAGAGATCTCTTAAATTGCTTGTAGCATAAATACAAAGCTTCCGGTCACTTCCTTACTATTCTGCCTATAATTTACCTTGATTAAACAGGAAATTAGAGCTAAATGTTAGAATGACCCAGGAAGTTTTATTTCCCCTTCTCCCCACCTTCTTTCCTTCCATTCCTCCCTCAAAATATGGATTTGTTGCAGTTTTAGGTCTAATCATCTTCCAGTCTTCTTGTGGGCATTGTTGCAAAAGAGTGGAAGCTTAACATTTTACAGAAGGAAAAGGGAAGGTGTGTAGGTTTGGGTTTTGTTTGTTTATTTTTTAAAGTTTACCAAATACATTAGGGTATTTGTGACAGTCATAATAAAATCAATTGATAGAGAAGAAGATTAGATATATGAAGCAAAGCACTGTTTTCCAGCAAAATGAGCAGCTAGGATATATTTCAATCTTCAGATGCTTGGCTAAATAATGGCAACATACGTTTTTTGCTGCTAGAAATTGAGATTTTGGCGGTCATATGCAACTGTGAAATCTGTAGGCATATACTGTAGCAGAAGCTGTCTTTATGCATATACAGCACATGGTATTTGGCTTGTGAGAAAGTTCTTTGCTCTCTAGGAAAGTCAGGTTTTTGATGGAACTGACTGCTGTTTGTGCTTCATAGTTAAAATTATTTTATTCTGGAAGAACAAATAAGTTGTATGTATTAAAGGTACTGTTGTTTTGCCCCTGTTCCCAGCAACGCACTGTGTTTTCCTGGCTCACTCTTCTTTCCAAGCTGTTTCTTTCCAACCTTGTGATCATAATTACAGTGAGAAGTAGATTACATACCTCTGTATGTTCCAGCAGGAAAACTGAGCCTTGGAAGAATTTTGGACTGTGGGACATTTCCTTACTCACCTCTGTCTTAAAAAATGTTTTGGTATCCTCAAAGGGTTCTGGGAATGTCAGTCCGAATGGCCTAATAAGACACTTGGTGTAGAGAAGATGGAGAGTCAAAGGAAAAGGATGGAAAAGCGTGCAAGTGGTGGTTCACCAGTGTCACGTTAATAGAATCCTCGAATCAAGTGCTCATTCATTTTAACTAGAGGCTAATTAATCAGAGTGAGTAGATAAAATGATAAGCTGCTTTTAATGAAGTGAAGCAGCTTTATTAGCAGTAAGCAAAATGCAAAATATTTGGTCTCTGGCACATGTGGTTTTCATGGGTACTGTGGTTTGCCACCAGCTCTGGATTGTGCTCGCCTTTTCCTTGCTGCACTCTGCAGGCAGTGCTGGCTGTGTGTTTCAGCATGTGGCCAATTCAGAATTCAGGAAATAGAATCTAATCAGAAGCAGGTGTAACATTTTAAAACCAGAAGGAATGTTCCTTACAGATCTTTTTCTATGCCTGAATAGCATTTGCCAATTTTCAAACTTTGGATGCTATTATTTTTCATTGGAGATAGCAGGCTTTCATGCTTCCAAGAAGGCAAGCAGACAAACAAAAACTGTGTGGATTTACAAAAACTGTGCTGCTGTTTGAAAGGCAGCAATATGATACTGCTTGGTAACTGCTAACATAGCCTGAAACCAATCAGTAATTATCTACCTATTCGCAACTTAAGAACAGAAATGCACCCGGCTGGTGCTACTTGGGTATGTGATTAAGTAGAGGGCCAAAGCCGGCATGCCACTGTTAAACTGGAGCAGGCTTGCATACTCTTGTTCAGATGATTTTCTGCAGTGCATCTGTGCCATTGTGTGGTGTTCCCCAGTGTCTCTCTTGAAAAGCTGTAGAAGCCATTGGATGGACTGTGATGTGCTTGGCAACGTAAGGCTATAATAGGAAGTACATAAATGAGTCATAGATTAAGATAATGATGTAATTTACATTGGGCTAAATTACATTAAGTGCCAACATCTAGGCTCAAAATGAACTTCACTTATGACTATGTATATCCTTTTAGAAGTAAACTCAAATTAGCAATTTATTTGTAAAAGTCACCTCACAGTAAACTTACAAACTAGTGGTTCAATAATGTTCCTGTAGTTATGTGAACTGGAGAAGTTGAGCTGGTAGATGAACGTGATTTGCGAATAGGATGCTGGCAAGGAAATTGTCTTCCCCCCACCAGCCTTTCCTTAAAAGACTCTGCTTCCCAGTGCCATTCAAGTGTAAATCCCTGTGCAACAAAGGGGAGGCTGGCAGCTCCACCGGTTCAAGAGTATAAGCGATCTCGTATGCTTCAGTTGAAAGGTTGAATCCCTGAAACGCAGAATGCTGCTATAGAGGGAAACTCTCAAAAGGCTGGTGAGAATGGCGGGGCAGGGGGGAGCCAGGGGTTGGAAAGCTGTTGAGATCCTTGAAAGCGCAGTGGCAATTTTTGTCTTTACCGTAAAATGACCTAGAGGCAGCTGGACAAAGGGAAAGCTGCTGTTCAGGTGAGGTTGCAATCACCAGCTCTAGGAGCTGGATTTTACTTGTTCCTCCCCCTAGGAACACAGCATGCTGCTCTACTTGCCAGCACAGTATGTGGTGCCAATATTTTGTCTACAGTGTGCATGGAGTCCCTCTTAGTTTTCCTGTTTGGATTATTCTTTCTAATGACTTTGTGTTACGAGTATCAAAGTTTCAGAATTGTGACTTCTTGCTATGCAAAACAGAGTATAAAATCTTGGACACTGGGTTTTACACTGAAAGGATGAGGTTAATCTTGCACCTTCTAAAACCCTCGTAAATATTTGACCGGCTACTCAGCAACACAGCTGAACTGCCTGAGTTAATGCTTAATGTGAGAGTGGTCCTGAAGTGCATGGCTTTGGTGATGGGCCAAGGGTCACAGAGTGAGCAGTAGTTAGTTCCCCATGAAGACATCTGTGCTCCCTGTTCCTTATCTTCCAGGATTCCTCCCTTTCCTGCCCCTCCATCCCCCAGATGGCAGGAGATGTGAGATCGCTGAGTCCACTCTAGGCTCAGGATCAGCCGGGTGTGTTCAGGTGGCAGTAAAATTGGCTTGGGCTGTCCTGCTGACTTTCTCTGCTCTGGTGCTTTTGCTGGTCCAGCAGCAGTGTGGTAATCCCTCACTTCCAAGTGAGGGTGAACCTCTCAGGCTCTCCACAACTTCATCGGAGTTTGGAAGGTTTTTATGCACATATAAATGCACCAGTAGGCAGCTGGGAGTAACTGGTCACTGGGGAGGAGCAGTCTAGAGACCAGTGACAGATCTGAACTTGAGTATGTTAGAATTGTAAATTGTAGGTTCTGATACCTGTCATACCTTGACAATGTAAAATACCCTCTTCTGGTGTTTTGAATGAAGTGCTTTCTAGTGTTGGAAAGTTAACATAAAGACTACATGGGAAAATGTTTTCAGCTTTATGAACCAGGCAAATGAAAATCCCCTTCTTGATTTATGGAAACTAACCAGTGCAAGACAGCTTTTGCTTTTCTGATGTAAAGAATGTTCATTCATAGTGTTGTACCATATTAGTCCTTCGAAGTGGCAAGAACCTTAAATGTCAGCGCAAATGGGAGAAGATTCTTTCAGAGAACTTCAATACCATAACAGAGCCATAGCATCATTTAAAAATAAGTATGTTTTTTAAACTGATTGTTTAGGTGTGATGAATGTTGCTTGAAGGATACCAGCAATCAGAGACTGTCCCAGAGACAGGTATAGTATATTCCAGGAACTGCATAAAGTAGTAGTGCTGCCTCACCTACTGCTCCATGAGATGGAAATGAGCAAAACTTTGATTATTGAAAAACTAACTTGATACATGGTGCTAAAAAAGCTGTAGCACTTTGTACAGCTGTGGTTTTTTAACTATTGTTGTTGTAAAAAAATAAATTGTTAATTTCTGTCCATAGTTTATTAGGGACTATATTTACAGTATTTACCCAATCTAGGCAGCTATGGAGGCTTTAAAAATACCCACAGCTGATTTCCAAAGGATCTGCTTGCCAGCATTGGCAGATTCAGAAAGGAAGAAAACCTCATAGAAAGAAAGAACAAGGCATGTAGCTGTCTCCAGAGCAAATACAGTGAATAATTAATGCCTCTGAATGGTGTCATTGAGAGTGATGGTATTTAGTTATGTGACACTGTACTAGTTCTTGGTGACTTCTTCAAATTTTTGGCTCTTGGGGTTCCCTCAGTATCTCACTCTAGGCCTGGCATAGATGACTTTGCATCTGTGGTTAGGACTGGTATTTGTTTGATACAGTGTTGCATGAGTCCCTAAATGCTTAGTTGAAAAAAAAATTCAAAGAGTTGCATATGGTGCTTGCAAAATCCAGTTATGATTGTCATTTCCCTCTCTGCCCCCTTGGTATAAGGAATATAAAAATTGTATTTCTTTCAGACATCATTAGTACTTATGGCACCTTAGGTAACTGTAGCTACTTTATACCTTGTGTCAATAACTTAATAGCAAATATCTTTTAATTATTCATGAAATTATTTTAATTTGAGTTTATGTGACACCCACCTAATAACAAATTTCCAAGATGTAAGTCTTTGCATATGGTATTTCAGATAAAAACGAAACAAGTGTTACTGCAGTAGTAGTGATGACGTGCAGATAAATTTGGTGATTCACCTTGATTTTTGAAACCATTCCTCATACAAAATGTTTGTGTTTGGGGTGGGGGAGGGTTGTGTTGTTTTGATTTTGTTTTTTTGTTGGGGATTTTTTGTCATTGTTGTTTTTGGGTTTCTGTTTTGGTTGTTGTTTTGTGTTTGTTGTTGTCATTTGGGTTTTAATATGCTGAGAAGTTAGTTTATATGCCGACTTACCGCTTGATAGTCTCCACTTTCTAGTCTGCATTTCTGTGGCAGAAACTGATTCCTGAAGATCAGTTTTGGAAACAAATTATTACTGTATTTTATCCTATTTGACAAAAATGTCCCAGGAGAAAGTGAGTGTCCAAGAAAGAAGGCAGTAGTGTTGGAAAAAGTCTGTTCATGCCAGTAACGAGTTTTGACCTCAGCCCAGGGACTTGCTTGGGAAGGGTTCAGCACATTTGACTCCCATGCTCTTTAAACCAAACAAGCCATATGGAAGAAGCTAGAAAAGGTAAGTTTTGGGAAAACCTTTTGCTATGTAGCTTATGATCAGAGCACCTCATATATAGTTCCTACACCTTCTTATTTTAAGATCTAGTGGGCAGACACCTGTGTGAGCACTGAGCATGGCCTCAGCTGGCAGGTGTTAGTTTAGGTGTTTTTATAGCAGAACACAGTGCTGGAAAAGAATATAATTCTTTACAACCTATTATCAGACGGGGGATTGAGAGCTCGGCAGTGGTTCTTCTGAAGGACCGCGCTTATCATGAGCTCAACCTAGATTCAAGTGAAGTCTAGCATTTGCTTCCTGAAAGTGTTCAGCAGGTGCCACTGTAAAATGAGAGTCTGTTGGGCCACTACAAATGGCAACCCTGTATTTCTAACTGAACACATGGATGCACAGAAAAGCAAAGTTATTTTCCTTCAGTTCCCTGGCAAGTGAATGACATAGCTCAGAATAGAATGGAGATTTCCTGATGTCCATTTCCCTCTTATAATTACCAAACAGCGCTGCTTTCTTCTTCATTGTAAACATGAATTGAGCCAAAAGGCATGCACAATTAGCTTTTTTTCCTGCAAATCTGGGGGGAAGGAGGAGGGGACCGGAGATATAAAGAAGGAGGGGAGAGTCATTCAGGGACACTGTACCTGCTGGGGCACAATGTAATAACTGCTGGGGCAGCCTGGGCTGCAGATGCATTGTTATCTGCAGCCTCCCCGATCTGGGAGAGCTGCAAAAGGTTTAATGCAAATCTGAGACCTCTGCCATTGTGTGAGACAGATTAGGGCTCATTTGCATTCCTTCTCCTATAATAATTACCTAGCAAGGAGTGCCTGTTACCATTAGCTTCATTCTGTTTGCCTGTGATAACGCCATCAGCAATCTCTTCTCCACGGATTGTGGACACTGTGAGGAAGGGCAGTGGGCCAAAAAAAATGATAATAAAAGAAATCTTTTTAGAAAGTAGTAGAAAAATGTGAATTCTAAAAAATTAACATGCAGATAATTTTAGTAATAGCCATTAAATACAGCTGGAGAAATACTGCAAGCTGAAGAGGAAAAATCAATATTAATCCATAATATTGATGAGTTGTATGGTTTCAAATATCAGTCAAGAAAAGCTACCACAGGATTTTAATTGAGCTTTATCTATGGTGCTTCAATAGTTTTGTTCCATTTTCAGGATTGATTCAGATTGTTCTAAAACCAGTGCAACTAGAGATCAGTGTTACCGAGAGATAAATGTTTACAGTCTAAAACAGATACTGTGCATCAGAAATTCAGGTAAAATTCAGTAAACTTAGTGCAGCTTTGGGTCCTGGAACTGAAGCAAAGCAGTATTCCTGACTTAGGAATAAGGGCAGATATTTGGGGTTCTTTTACTGTGGGGTTTGTTTGTTTGTTTTTAAGACGGGAGGAGTTAAATAGCACAAAAGGAATGCAACTGAACTTGGAAGACCGAGGGTGCTAAGATCAGCTTATTCCCTCTACACACTAATTGCATATAAAAGAAACACGAAATTGTTTTGACCAACATTTGTTGTTCTTGCCACTCACTCTCCTTCCCTTGGTTTTTGCCCTTTGCACTCTGACAAAGAAGCTGTTGGAGTCACCCCACCAGAGGCAGAGAGCTCTGAAGTTCCCTGTTCAGCTTTGGCTCCTGCCTTGAGTCCCTGGCTCTGCGTGCCCATCGCAGCAACAGAGTGCAGTTGCTGGGGATGGAGCCCGGGACCTGTCTCAGGGCCTGGTTGTGTGTCACCACAGAAGGTCTTCTTTGGATGCTCCTAGTGCAGGGTCAAGGGGGAGCTCTGTTTGGAAGAAGATAACATGCCAGATATTCCATCAGGGAATGTCCAGGCACATCACCATCAGGGAGGGAGCAGTGTGTGCCTGGACTGCCTCTGTTTTGGTACAGATTTCCATCTTTGGTGCAAGCTTTCCCCTGCCAGAATTTTCAATGAAGTAATTCCATCTTTCCCAGTGAAAGGGTGGTGAAGCAGGAAGACAAATCAAAGCAACCCTGGCTTTAATCTGCCAAGCAGCCATTTTATATGTATTTAAATAGATGTAGGCTGATTTCTGATCTGCAGCAAGATATCAGAATAATGAATCTCAGGTTGTTTTGGGTGTTTTTGTTTTTTCAAGTGATGTTTTGGGGACATGCTGCCGTATTCACCCTGTCATCAGTGTGGAAGCAGCAGAATGCCCAGAATGCTGCCTGAAGAGTTGGCCTTGGTTTTGAGGGGAGGGAGGTTTGTGGGGTGGGTTGCAAGGGGCTTTTCTGTCGGTCACCTTTTGGGCAGCGAATGAACTGCCAGGAAGCTGGGAGAAAACTTCAGTTCCTGCGACTGGCATCACTTCTGGCTGTTAGGGATTTGGGTGGGTACTGTGTTGCCTATAAAATTTGACATAAATCTGAAGAGTTTAGAGATCCTCCTGTGTGAACATTCTTGGTTTTCCAAAATTTTCCTCTTGCTGTTGGATTCATTTTCTTAAACTGCGGTAGCAAGAAAAGAAATTCAGCAACACTTAATATCAAGGTGAATGGATAGGGCTAAGTGCTGCCTTCAATGATACCACTAGATACTTAGCATTAAACACAAGTTATATTGCTCTAAAGGATTAGAGAGAACTGAAAATGTTCATACTTCTTAAGTCTATTTTTTTCTCTTCTTGTTTTTCCCACTATAATAATGTTAAAAATCACAAACTTGACAGTTACACAAACATAAAGGGAAAGTTTAAAAGGGAAGTTTAAAAAAATCATTTTAAAGCATATGTTTCTTAAAGGAAATGAGTACTTTTAATTCTAAATGCAAACTAAAGGATACAACTGTGTTTTATTTAAAAACAGCATCATAAATCTTTTGTTCATCTTCAGACCTTTTTCTAGGAGGAGAAAATGCATTTTGGTGCATAGCTATTTTTATATATATATATATATATGTATATATAATTTACAAGTTGTGCCATCATTACATTGGAATAAAACTGCAGTTGATATAATTGGAAAGGTCTAATGTATGTAATGGGAGGGGAAGGACAAGGAAGTTTTGAAGTATATGGAGAATAATGATTATATACATCTAAATGTAAGTTAAAACAGAGCAACATACGCAACTGTGTGAGTAACTGAAGATAAAAAAATCTGGCTACTTAGATACTGCAGTGTGATATGTCAAGCTGTATGTTTATATGTATATACACACACAGTTTGAAACTTAGAAAATAATGTAAAAATAACATCGCTTCTTACAAGGCTTGTATTATTCCTGCAAATTATTTTTCTCCTATGGCCCTTCTTTAATAATTATTTTAGTCCAGTCACCATAAGTATTTTCAGTCTTTTGATTCTGTAGCAATGCATTCCAAGTAATTAGTGTACTCAGCAGGTTATAGCTTTTCTTCTTTAACCCACCATGTTCGTGGGTATGTTACTGATCCCAAGGCCTCTGTAATCTGGAAGAAGTGTATCAGAAATGAGTTTTTTAATCCCCTTCCTTATTTGAAAAGTTGAACCTGGGCTTTAAAGGCCTGTGTTAAAGACCCATAAAGGCACATGAACAGATGAGGTTTTGTTGGAGGAAATGTCACCGTAAGTGAAGAGGTGCCAAAAGCTCTCGCCCCAGCGCAGTGGCACCGGGACTGCTGTTGCTCATCCTCCTTAATGGGAGGCAGTGGCCCGTCACACCCAGGAGCAAGGAGGTGTTCGTTTGCTCAGGCTTAGCTGCACAACCTAAGCTATACAAGCTGGTCCGAGTTGTTTTTCAGTACTGCTGCACTCGAAGGTAAATTTAAGCTTACCCTATTGTTTTGTTGAAATGCACGTCACGTCCTCTGTCTCTCAACAGAAGTTCAAATACCTGTCTGGAGAAAGGCTAAAGTTGTGGCCAGATAAGCCACTCTAGGAAACAGACATCCCAGCTTGGTAACACACTGCATTTGAGATCAATGCATTTCCAAAAGAGTAACTGAAAAGAGGAAAAAAAGTGAGTGGGGCTTGTTAGTGCCATTCACTGCATTAACAAACGAAGGACCCACAGACTGTCAGTTTGTTAAACTGACCATCACACATAAATGAATCAAAGGAACAGCTGTTTATTCTCTGGTGTCTTTAGGCTGCTCGAGAATGATCATCAGGCAATCCTTTCTGTTGTAACAGAGTCCAGAAATGGACTGCTTTACAGAAAATGCAAGAGAAAGTTGCTTTTCTAATCAGCAGTAGCAAGGCCACACAGCTCCCTGCTCTACTTTCATGTCTCACCATGCCTCCTTCCTCTCTCTCTCTTCAGCTGGTTTAATAGCATCAGGTTACTAGCTGAAGAACTGGCTTTGTTCACTTTTACTTAACAAAAAAGTTTCACAAGCTTTACACTATATGGCATAGTGATATTTTTCTTAAATACTGAAACAAAACATGCCCACAGAGAGCATAGATATCCATGAAAACATACTTAAACATACGTTTATGAAGTAATGCGGATAACTAAATTTTATATAAGCATAACCGTACACCCACACAACTTACAAGACTAGACTTATTTTCAGCTACCTTATTATCAAAATTAAAATTTATATAACTTAAATTATGTGAGCCAAAGGAATTTATGAAGCAGAATTCCAGAATTGGTTTAACTCTCTTGATTCTGCAGAATGTTTCCATCTTACTAACTGCAATAACTTTTTTTATTTTTGGGGGGGGGGGGGGGGAGAGTTGGGATAAAAATATTTTATGAAAAGGGCTGAAACTTTGAAGCATTGCAGAAAGCTATGTTTTAACATTTATTGGAAGGCTAATTGCAAAAAAATAAGATCTTTTAGACCCACTCTAGTGGCTACAATGTGGGTAGCAGTAGTCTACAAAAGAAATTATGAAGAGAAAACAAAAGATTTGCACACTGTTGTCCAGTGACACCCAAACTACTGTCCAGTGACAGAATCTGGGTACCCAAAGCAAAGCAGCCAGTGTCCTAGGCACAGGGCTCTGCCCAAGGTAATCAGCTTTCCTGAGTTAAAAGAAGTCTGTTTTCTGGGTGGAGCACCATGCAGATTTGCCCAAAGACTGCAAACATTAGTTCTCTTCATGTGGTTTTGTGAACTTAGGTTTATTTCTTAATTTGTGTACAAGTCTGTTGGGCAAAAACATGGTGTTGCTGCAGAGAGCTAATGCACGTGGGTGTACGTGTTCTTGGCTCAGCCTCCTTGAGGAGGACTGACACGCAGGAGCTGGGACTTGTGGGATGTTTTTCTCAAACAAACCCTCATCCTCTTTGGACTAACTACAGTGGAAATTTTTCAATTTCTTTTTTTCTTTCTTTTTTTTCCCCTTGCTGCTCCTACGTGACTAAGGAATTTGTGTTCAATCCTTGTGACTGGAGTGTGGCTTTGGTCACAGGTCGTGATCTTAAACTCGGATGGGTTACAGCTCCAAATGAATAAAATATGCCATCTTCCCTTGTTCCAGCAGTTTGAAGTTAGCTGGGTATTTGAGTAGAAAGGAGTTCACCATTATAAAAGCAGGCAGTCTGAGGAGAATGAGGAAGCTGAGCACAAGCCTGCAAGCACAGCTTGTGTACATATTTGTTGAAAGCTAATTGGCAACGCAGTTGCCTTTCAAAGTTGTTCTTTCACCTATCAGTAGAGCACAACTCTGGTACTTAATGTACTGTAGATTACGTAAACACTACCCTGAAATATTTGTACAGGCAATTAACTCTTGTTTTTACACTACTCTTGAGTTACAAATGGAAGCCTGCTGTAGAGCTTGGAATATTTATGCTATGAGAGATATTCCATAATTAGATTAAATAATGCTTTCAGCAAACTGCCTAGCATTAAGATCAGAAAAACAGGATATTGGCTATCCTGTGAGGAGCTGACTGTCTTTTAAAATTCAGTATCCAAGAAATACAGATGCTGTGTTTGTACCACATTGTTGAGGAGCAGCAGTATTTACAAGAGTTTTATCTAGAGCAAATGTATCTGCTTTTGGTTATTATATTTGAAGACTGTAAATGCTTATATAACTAACACTGGTCTGCATTTTGTGTGGCAAAACATGATTACTAATGGAGTAACTTAAGGCATGTGTACAGTGGGGTGTCACAGTTACCAGAACAACATCCTCATCTAATGTGTCTGTGTGACTCTAAGAATACTTATGTAGATGCATATTTATTTTTCTTCTTCTTGCTCTTTTCAAACTTACCTTACAAACATTTTGTCCCTGATGAAATTAAGTCACAGCTCTGCAATTTGAGCTGGATAATAAATCTATTAAAATGCAACCAATTGGTAACAACGGTCTTAAAGCCAGACCTCCATCCTCTAGAGTTTATTCACAAGCACTTGACCTAATATGACCATGAATATGAATAAAATGTTAAGGGATTTTATTGCAATTCGTAGTGTGACTTGCTGCTAGGATAATAGAACAACATTTATAACCTCAAGGGCTGCAGCATTCTTGTGCTCATCAACATGTGCCTGCACTAACAGAGGTATAGGTAATGTGTTCCCCAATGGAGTGTCAAGGGACTGCTTAAAGGAGTTCATTAGTATTTTACGTAGAATCAAATAGGCTAAAAGGGTGGAAAACAAAACTGTTGGAATCAAAATCCTTCATGCCTTTCATGTACCAAGACATCACAATAAGATCAGATTGTAGTTGATTAAAAAAGCAGCTTCTTCAGAAAGAAAAAAATGTAATTTATTGTAGATTAGTGCAAAAGTGTTATTACTAATACTGACACACACATTGGTTGTGTATTGAGGCTGGGTTTTTTGTGGATGAGAACAGCTAAACCTGACTGGCACTTCCATTATGAAGGCAGAAGCCCATTTGCAGGTTTTGGATTTGTTCTCTAAATGGTCCAAATCGATTGCTTCTGTGGTCAGATATTCATCTGTTTTCTCTTGCATTTCTTTTTTCCTTCTTATAACAACCTCTCCCAGACAGAGAATCCTTTATGCAGGAAATTTCAAGCAATTTAACTGAGACTTGTCTTTTCTCAGTCATTTGTAAATTGTTGTAATAAGTTTTACTTGCTGGTTCAGTAGTGAAACGTTCTTGCTTAAGAGTTGCTCCAGCTTTATCCAGCTCTCTCACATACATGGAGACGAGCTATTTGCAGGGGAGAGGTAAATATGTGGAATGGTTTTTGAAATGTCTGATGTCATACACAACCACTCTTCTCTATGTGACAGAAGATGTGAATGGTAAATTTGGGTGAAACCAGAAGACTGCTGCAATTGTTGATGATTTTCAGTATTGTCTGCAAGTTTCTCTTGGGTTCCTTTAAAGTCCCCTGTGGCTATAGGAAATTGAAGATGTTTGAAGCATTACCTACTTGCCAGATGAAAAGAGACGGGAGCTGTTGTAATGCCTCCATCCAGTTGCTGTCTTCTTTAGGGGACTATTGTTCATTAAAGTAATGTTAGCAAAAATGAGAAATAAATCACCTTAAGAAGCAATTTTGGTTTGATGTTTCTCTGCTTTAGAAATTTAAAACTAGTACTTAATGTAAAAATGAAGAGGCAGAGGGATTTCTGTTTGTCAGGACAAGATTTGTAGGTAGAGGGGTTTTAATTAGGTCAGACAGTGCAGTTAGAAAAATAATTTTTTGTGGATGTGAACATTTCTTCAGAGTTACATTTACTGTTTTGATGGAGCAATTAAGCATCATTCATTTCAGGCTGACAATCTAACCTGCCTCAGATTTCTTAATCCAAGGTCAGGAGTCATTGGTTCTTAATGAGTGTTGCAATGTGTAAAAAGACCAGGTAGTTTGTAATCTGATCTTTGTGACTAACTAGAAATGAGGTGTAACTTTGAACTAAGTTGAAGCCTATTGAAAAAATCTAATTTTTGTTAAACAGATGCAACTGCACTGCAGTGGGAAATATGACATGTTTTTACATGTGTTTTAATTTGATGTATTATTTAATCATGGCTGCTTCTGAAGCTGATGGCTGTTGCTGCAGCTCTGTTTCTTCCTTTCTATAGTATTCTTGTCCTTTCCTGGAGAGTAGGCACTGCCTACCGTAGTTTCAGGGTTTTCTCCTAGTCTCTTTACTAGTCTGTGTTAGAGGCTTGGTAAACCACCATTTAGACTTATAAGACAAATCATATAAATTGATGTGAATCAGCTGGAACTCTGGTAGCTTACAGTGGCTCTGAATCTGATCTGTAGTTTATCGATTTGTACTTTACTTCAGTAGATTAGACTGAGTCTAGAGCAGCTCTTGCTGGTTTTCGTAATGACTGTAGGTAGGACAGTACAATTTGATGCAGTATTAATTCATGCACCAAGGCAAATGACGGTAGCAAACAATCTTGCAAACTTTTTACTGCCTGGCTTCCTCTGTCACTGGTGTCAGTGATTCTCATTCTCTCATTTCCTGTGCTTGTCACAAACCATTTAGCAAGCAGTGAAGCCTGTGAGGAGTACTGGCTGGGGAAGAAAAAAAAAGGCAAATAATTCTAGGTGGTGGGTTTTGACCCACACTTCTAACAAAGTGCTTGCAATAGTCTAAACAGTATCCATGGCAAGATCTGCATGTTTTATGCCCATTTACTGTGCTATCACTGTGCTAAGGGACTTAGTTGTAATAATTAGCAGACATCAGGTCAGAGGCAATCTGTTAATTGTTCTTCTAGCTCTTCACAGACTATACCTTCCACTAAGCTATAGGAGTTGGCTGAATTAATGTTTTTTGAGCTGTGAATGCATTGTTGTTGTGGTGGTTTTCTTACTAATAGTTTTGTTATACATACCTAGAAGTGAATTGTTAAAAGTTGTACCTGAAAAAAAATTTTTTCTTCGTTTTTTCTATGAATACAGAATACCTAAAGCCCGTAAATCTGTGTGTCTGACTTCAGGTATAGTGGATTTCAAAATCAGGTACACTGTAGGGCTCTATCACCCTTCCCTTTTCTCCACCCCCACATCTAGAGAAAGAAGTAACCTAGTATCTGAAGAATGCAAGTTATGCAGATGTTCAAAAGGCCAAATAAAACAAATAGATGGGCTGCAGCTGCTAGAGCAGCATAAAGCAAAGAACACTCGCTGCTGTGATGAGAATGCTGTATTTCAGCAGGCCTCTGGCTTTTGCCTGTTTGAGGAAAATAGCATGATAAATTAGTTTAACCAGTTTTTAATCTTATTTTGATTGTAAATTGTTGTTACTTTCATAATTGTTGAGATTTCAAACTTCCAGATTTCTTGTTAATGAGGAAACAGAAGAATAAGAAGTGGTAATGTCCTTTCATAGAAAGTAAAAAGGGAGTTCCACATAGTACAAGATTTGTTGCTAATCTTTTAGTGAGAAGTGACAGACTTTCAAGAATATATGGGGGGACAAGTGGGAGAATTAACTATGTTGAAATATGCCTTCTAGTATCCTGAGATTACACTGGGACACCAGACACTCTGCTGTACATTAAAAGTCAACTTTCCATCAGAAATTTTGGTGTTCAGGGAGCTGAAGGTTCACTGACCAATATACTCTTCCAAACTGAATGTCATCTGGAGAGAAAAACAGGTAAAAAACTGGTACTAGACTTGTATGGGACCAAGACACTTCTCAGACTGAGTAAATCATTGACATGCAGATTAACAAAACTGTTCCGCAGTTGATCTGCTGTTTTAGGGCATTCCTAAGCAACACAAAGGAGTGCCATAGAGAGATGCCCAAGCAAATACTACCCTCCTCTGGTACGTTCACATAGCACAACCTTTTGCAGCAGTATTTGTATTGTCCTGGGAATAGCATGGGCATGTCAGAGCAGTGTAACCATACACTGCAGTTCTACAGGAGAACTTGGCTTCTGCCAGTGTTTGGTATTACTACTTCAGCTCTCACAGCATGGATAAACACACTTCCCTGAAGGGGTACTCTGTATGAACCTGGGCAGCTTACTCTTTGTTCATATGTTTTAAGAATGGTATATTAAACAACAAGTAAGATGTGGTGCCTTTGTCTTCAGCCTTTGTAATCTGGTCCTACTGAACTGTTGGTTTCGGCTGTGAAATCACATAGACTTTGCCACCTACCACTCTCCTGGTCTAGAGATCCTGCTCAAGGTTTTCCATTTCCTGTATGCTGCAAAATCCAGTCTGATAATAGTTTGACTTCTGAAATAAAGACAAGGTCATGATTTCAAGCATTTGAGAAGTATTTTGGGCTCATGACATACATGTGTGGCTAGTACCTCATCCCAAAGAACTGCAGCCACTGTGCATTTGGCAATTTAGTTGTAGGACCAAGCTAGATTGCTATATATTATCTTTTTGGTAGGGAACCAAGAGGACCCTAAATTACCCAGAGCTCTGAGTTGGATGTGCCTAGACCTTTTCCTATGGTGAACTACTCCAAAAAACCATAAAAGCTTTTAAATTCTGAAAGCAAGATTTTATTTTAATAAGTATGGGAATAATCGACTTTTTAAATAGAAAAAATGCAAAGCATGCTGAATAAAAAAAAGTGAGAACAAGAGTTTATGAGCAACTTGCTGTTTTCTGCTCTGTTTCTGCAGGTGGGTTTTAACCTTGAGAGCAGATTTTATCCAACTCACTGAATTTCTGAGTTGCCTAAAACTCTGTGCAGCCTTCTCTGTCCCTGAGAAGTTCCTTCCATTTTCTCTGAGGCTCAGTTGTGTTTGCACTCTGCCTCTCATTACAGTCTGTTTTTGAGCTGTAGGCACCAAGCTGCTTGCTATAAGTTCTACCTGCTGCAAACACAGTATTTAAACCTTTGTTAGTATGCTTTAAAGTTCTCCATGGAAATGCATTGTCTTCTTTCATAGGGATCCACTAATCCAGTCGCTTCTGAAAGAAATGTAATGTGTAACAGAGAAATTAAACACTATATTGCATGTCTGTATTTTGTGACCAAAAATTCTATATGATACATTTTGTGTATTTATAGACACATTTATATATTATGTGCTTTTACCAATGAATATGGTCTTCAGAGAACAGAAATTCCTCTTTGTTATGGAGAAATGTACCACAGCATGATTGTTTCAACAGGCCACTAATACCTGCTTGCAAATACATAAATCCTCTCACTAGAGTATAATTAATGTTTAAGAAGAAATTAGCAATGGGACGTAACAGAACACTTTTGCCCACTTAAAATGGTGTTGAGTCATACCATTAAGGCTTTTAACTTGCTTATTTGCATTGCAAACTTGTTATGAAGTCTATCATTTTCTCTTGTGGAAGTATCTCTTGGGGAAACTGAACTCTCTCCTTCACTTGATGACATTTGCACAATACATTCCTGATGTTTGAGGAGTGGTGGGCGCGATCTTTGAGCTCCACTAGGATGGTAATAGGAAGGAAAAATTTACAGTAAAGATACTCGTGCCATCTACTCTTTTGCTTGTATTTTGTGCTTTTTCTCTAGGAATAACTACAAACTGACCCAGAATGGAGGGCAGCTAAGCAGACTGAAATCAAAGCAAACCATTATGGTGGGCTTGGTCACTTTGTTCCTGAAATGTGTTCCGAATCTCCTTAATTAATGGTAGTGGAGACAAAGCTTGTCCGATAAGGTCATTTAATCTAATGAAACTGAATGGATTTTGTATGTTTTGGTCTTTCAAAAAGACTTTATTGTATAACTCATGACTGTCATTATTTAACTGTTACACAGTATCTTATTATGTAGTATTTCTACTGGTTCCGGTTAGGATTTGCAGAGATTTAGTAATACACTTCGTGGAAGAGTAAAATGGATGTGTGATTCTTGTGTGATGTTGTGAGGGTTTTTGTACCTGTAATCGCACATGTCTGGGCTTATACTTGTTTGTCCCTGTGAGTCAGGTAGATGCCATTCAGATGCACACTGTATCTGTTAATCAGGTGCAACACTTTGATGTGAGTGTGCACTGTCCTGCTTCCAAATGCTGGAATGTGTCTGTGGTCTTACTTGGTGTCTGTGACACTGTTTGATGTCACTGCAGATACAGATACTATACATGGACTTCTCTTACGTATGGGTCGTTTCTCTCAAAGAGCTGGGACCTGAGTACTTTCTTGTAGGAAGGATAGGTCACAGCTCCAAGTGTTTTAAATGACAAGAGCCTCTTGTAGTTCTTCCACTGCCAGTGGTATTACAACAGTGATTAATCTTCACCTGAGGGTGGACCCCCATCTGCTCATTCAAAGCAACAGGCAGTCTGTGCCCCAAAACTTCATCTTTTGAGTCAACAGTTGTGAGTGCCTGTTCTTTCTTCCACATGAGACATAACTTGTCACAAATCATGTTGAAAAGTGAAGTGTTAAGGACAAAAACCAGCTCTCAATGCCTGCTTCAGTGCTTTGTCTATTGTGTGGTGCATCTGCTGAACCAACCAAGGTGTTTAATTCAGGGTGGACTTATTTTGGTACAAGCTACTTAACTATTAGTTGTGGGTTAAAATGACAGCCAGCTTTTTTGTTTCTCATTATGGTTTTCTCTTTTCCATATTCATGTTAGACTTTCCATATTTAGTGTTTGAGATTTTATGGAAATACAGTCAAGTGCTACACTTGTGAGGAGGTGAAATGAGGACAAAACACGGGGGACAGATCAGAATCTTTAATCTTTGCTGCTGCATGTAATTTATAAAACGTATTAATCTGGTTTCATTCATATACTGAACTATTTTGCACTCCACATCTCTGCTGTTTTACTTTCATTTGAACTGGTTCAAAGCCAATTTTGTTTAATAAAGAAGACTCAGCATAGCAAGGAGGTTTGGCCCTCACACCTTTTTGTCTTAGTTCTTGAGTGTCTGCCCCCTAAAGTTGTGGGGGAGTGCAAGTAGTGGTGTTAGAGTTACACAAATCAATTTCATTGCAGAGCTTTCCCTGTCATAATGATCAGTTTGCAGCACAAATCTCAATGATTTTTCACAGCCCTGTGGAAAAAAACCAAACCCCACAGTTGATGAATACAGCTGGGAGAGACTCAGGAGACACTAATTTTGTGGTTGGTGAGAGTAGCTGGGCTGTTCCCACCCTCCTTTCTGGGTTCTGTATATTTTTTCCATTAAGCCTGGCCCAGGAGAAGCCTGGGAATTTGGTGTGGTAACCTATGAAAGATGGTGACCTCTTGAGAAGTCAGAGAAAGAGCAGCACTCACATCCAAGAGTGATGGAGGGAATAATCTTGCTGGGGTCAGTGGTGCCCCATCAGCCAGGGTGTGAACATTGCCAGAGCTGCCAGAGACCCCCACTGTGTGAGAAAGCAGGGCTGTGTGTTCTCCTGCTCACAGCCTCATCCCACCACTCACCTTAGGTAAACACACTCAGAATAATTGGTGTATCACATTTCCTTCTCTTTTTTCTTTTTTCTTTTTTTGTCTTTTTAAATTTTAATCTCCTTCCTCCCCAGCTACAGATTTTTATAATGCTTTACAGGGGCAGAAGGGTGGAAATGAAGTAAAGGTGTTTAGAAAAGACAAAAAAAAATCCACATGGTGCTGGAAAAGTAAGAATTCTCTCCATAATGGTGTGTAAATTGTACTTTACGTTCAAGCTGTCTGCTTTATTTTTACATTCTGAGTCTGGCAGAGTATTATCCCAGTACTGACCCCTTTTCATCTACTATTATGCAAGGTGTATTTAAATAGCTGGATTGTAAATCTCATTCTGGAAAACTTCCCACCACGCCTGCCATTCCCCTCGGTACTACTATTCTTAGCCAACGTGGAGAGTTGCTGCAGCAGTAGTGGGGCAGCCATGTGCCTTCTGGCAGCAGCCTGGGCTGCTTTCAGCCATTGCTTTTTGTGTACTATCAATTATCCACGTATGTCAAACTTTTATATGCTCGTGAGTTCTTTATGCACTAGATTTTCTGAGCCCAACTATATTTTCAAAGCCTGGTGTACCCATACTGGAAAGGTACAGGCAATCTGTCACTGGCAACAACACATGCAATATTGTGTGTTGTACAAGGAGAAGCTGTAATTGTGGTAGCATAGGAAGATTAACAGTGGACTGTTGAAATTAGTTGAAATTGTTCTCAACTAAATATTTGTTGAAATACCACAGAATTTTAAAAATCGTTGGATTGCCTATTAGAATGCCACTTTTTATTATTTCAAATATTGGATTTTGAAGAATTGTTTTTCTACTGAGATTAAATGTGAAGAATTAGAAAATCAAGAAGGAAAATGGTTTTCTGATTTTGTTCAAATGCAAGAACATAAAAACATAGGAAAATTTACAGAAAATGTGAATTTTTTGTCTGGTTTTTGTTAATTTTTTCCTCCTGCCCTTGCTGTCTACATGGTGTTCCCAAGGAGCTTGAGTGTACCCAGAGAAATCAGAATCTTGTAAGACTTAACATGAGGATGTTGTAGGATATTTTTTTTAGTCCCTCTTTTCAGTCTGTATGCTCAAGACTGTGTGGTGAGCTATAAGACATGTAAAAAGCAAGTTTCTGGCCAGTTTGTTTAGGCTGTTATTTGGGAAAAAGAAAGCATCGAAGAAGATAAAAACTGGGATGTCAGCCATTTCAGCAGAGGAAATGGGCAAAACTTGACTGAATTTAAGAACTCCAGGTCAAGAAATACCAGGTACAAAAAGGCTTTGGCTATTCTAAGTGTATTGGTCTACAAGAGAGAGTTGAGAGGTTAACAAAACTGTGCATAATAATAACATATTAATGATGAGAAGAATGTTGTCTGCTTTACTGTCGGTCATTTTATATGACCAAAGATAGGGGCCTATTGTGCATAAAAACATTAGCTGATGTTCTAATAAAGATCTGCGCTTTGAGGAGAGGTGTAGGATGACCTAGATAAGGGAGCAAACCTACGTAATTTTAATTCTTATCTATATTTTCAGAAGTGGAAGCATCTCAGCTCAGGTTAAAGGAAAGAGTTGTGGGATGGTGGTGATCGAGCACTTATCAGTGAAGTTCTATAAGATAACTGAAGCTACCAAAGGAAAGATTGATCTCCTGCCCATGTTTGCACTGCACCCCTTGAGTCAGCTCTCCTAGTTGGGCAAGTATGTAGCTACCCACCCTTAAGTCTTCCTGAATAGGTATTCAGCTGAATCAGCTCACTAAACTGCCCAAAGATACCCACCCTTCTGAGTCTTTGCTTACCTCAAGTGAATAGGTTTCTGTAGTCTGTCAACTGCCAGAGCCAACACAAGGTTGGCAGCAGAAGAGCGTGGCCAGGAGTGGAACCAGCTTTTAGGACAGCAGTGAGCCATTCGATTATCTCATTTGCAAAAACCTTACTCTTTCAGCTTCATTTTACATGCAGTGTTAAGAACAGGAGCTTCACAGTGTGTATTATCCATATTTCCCCATATGTGCGTTATGGTCTTCAGAGGCATGGTTGGCCATAGCACAAAGTGAAGACTGCAGGAGAGAGAAACACAGATGAGGACATGGAGGAACTTACTTTGCACAGCACTCTTCTTTTTGCATATCACCTTCCCCACAGCCTATATGTGGCAGGAGTCCTCTGAAAGCTCCCAAATTTCTTCCAGAGGCAGGCAAGTTATTTTAAGCTGTTAGTGGAGTTCAGGTAATTTGTCTTATTTTGCATGTCTGGCTCAGTGCTTGCATTTTCTCTTCCCACAGAAGAGTAGGGGGTGAGTACTGATCTCTAGATGATGCCTTGTATTAACTGGGGGCAGCAGCATCTCCGAGTGGCTGCGCTGAGCACCACTGAGAATGGCAGTGTGAGCCGTGGGGGAGGCACACACAGGGTTATTGGCACACACAGTCAGTCAGGGCAGAGAGTCCACTCAGGGTTGTTAGATGTCTGCTGAGTGTCTGAAGAGTTCTGGCTTGATGCTTTTGCACCTGCAGACTGGAAACTGGTTTTGCCATCTGCCTGAGGCATGGAGCGACCTCCAGGAGCAGGATTACCCAGTCCGAATGTTTTAGAGGGCTCTTTCGGTTTCCCCCGGTGCAGTTCAGGGAAGAAGCCAAGTCTCATGCAGTCCGATGTAACACCTCCTCACCCTGTGAAGGAAACCTCCCTGCATGTTCACAGCTGCCACAGGGCTCTCCAGCAATGTGCTGGTGGTGTCTGTAAGAAAAGATGGATGCAGGGATCTGTGTGGGGGGGGTATTCTGGCCTTGTGCGGCTTTGTGTTGTCAGCTTGGAAGGAGCACTGAGCGGCTTCGTGCTGAGGCCAGCAGGCAGAATGAAAAGCTGCCCCATGCAGGGACCTTTTATGTCCATCTGCTACAAGTCTGTGCTCTTCACTGGCTGTATTTGGGAATGAGCCCCCATCACTGGAAGAGTTCATGTGCAGCCAGGTCCTAGACCAGCAGCTACCCTTCACTTCCCATGGTACAGGAGTGGAGCTAGCCAGTGGTAAAAGACTACACGTGCGTGCCCTCTGTGCATGCATGACAGGATATATTTAGTAGTGAACTCAATTTAGAAATGAAAGGCTTGGAATACGGTGTCTGGTTTGGCAAGGAGAATGTGAAAATGTGGTATCAATGTCTTAGCCTTTGGTAGGCTGGAACTAATTGCTGTAAAAAACCCTTACAGGGACTCAGTCCGTTTAAATAAAGAGTGAACATGTTAATCCGTGTTATTCCTGCATCTCTTTAATTGCTTTCTCCTGCTAAAGGATTTGAAATATACCGTGAGGTACAGCTTTTGGAAACCTAAAAAATGTATATGCATTTGTGATGGCTCTCTTTCACAATTCAAGCATGCATGTCAAAGGATTATAAAAATCGAAGTCGATAATACATTTCTGCAATGTTGCCTGGTCAAAAACCCTTCCAGTTCCTTGGTAACTATTAATTGTTGGATTTCAGATGGCAGGGATGTTTGAGCACCATATGTGATTGCATGTGGTAAGCTCTATTGCTGCTGGGGTGGGAGGCTGTCAACCAGTTTTGAAAAGAAATTCATACTTGGGAATGACTTTGCCACTTAGAAAGTTAAGAGAGGAGATTATGAATGTTCAGAATCAAATTTCTAGTCCCATTAAGTTGCTGTAGGAATTTTGCCGCTGGCTTCAGTCCATCACTGATTTCACTAGCAAATGTAACATCCAAAAGAAGGTCCAGCCAGTGCCTCTGAGCAGTTGACAGAAAAGGTGTAAAAGATTGCTTAGTAAATGAGAAAAGTAGATATTCCAGTTGTGTACATATTTCAATTTTCTTCTTTCTCTGTAAAGAGATGGAAATTTTATCTAAATTCAGTCTGATTTATTTCTTTCACAGTTTTCAGATTTTACATGCCTTTTGGGGAACCCTATAGTTTTGACATTGTAATGGTAGTAAAATGAGGATATTAAGAAATATGCTATGACATGAAATGTTACTGCAAAAATTCTTGAAGTCCAAATTGTTCTTTTCAGTCTATTATATTATTTAGCAACACTGTTGTACAATTTCTAATTGTACAATGGTATTAAATAGAAATTATTTCCGTTGAGGTATACCATAATAAAATGTTCATGAATATTATTTCTTCTGATCACCTGTGTATATATACCTGTGTATATATGACACATAATTCTAAAATATAATTCTAACATCATAAATAAGCATGTATCTTTTTACTGGCAGATTTGGGGTTTTTTAAGTAGCTGTTAATACAACATTTGTGATAAAGAGGAACAGCAAAAGTGTAAAAATTTGTGCTAAAATTTGTATTATTCTGGTTCAGGTCATTAACCCCATGCTTAATAATGTGATTTGAAATTCAGGTCTGAATGTATTTTTAATTTATATATTAACTATATTACAGTAAGTTAAATGTATTTACTTTATACCTTTTAAAATTGCTTCCCATTAGAAATACATGTTTAACCAGTCTCTGAGGCATTTTTGATGCAAACAATCCTAGGTTTACCACTGTGGTTTATATTCCAGCAGCTTCAAGATTTCTTTGTCATTTTAGGAGCCATATTAGTACCCAGGAACAGGCTGCCTTTGCCTGGAGTGTTTACTATCAAAATAAGTTGGGAAAAATATCCAAGAATATCCTTTTTGCAGATAAATGCTGCAGGTGCAAAAGTGCACTGTAATTTATGTAATAATGTATGGCAGAGTGAGAGCCTGACGTCCCCGTTTCCCGCATCCAGACCGTTCACTGACTTAGCTTTAAAATTTAGAAAAGCATCATTAAACCCTGATCATTGCAGTTACATTGATCCATGTACCAAAACTGCTCTTCCTTTGCTTCAGCCCAGCACTTCTACACGACTCTGCAATCCACAAATCAGCATGAGCCACTTGAGCAAAAATGTATATATCTTACTCATCAGATCAGTATCTTTAAAATGCAGTGCATGGCTGTAACATATGAAGTTGTGTCAGTTGTTGTTTTCTGTCCCTAGATTAAAGTTTTAAAAATGCACTGGATTTTTGTAGAAAAAATTGTGTGGAGAAAATCTAATTTGAAATCTATAAGCAATCTGCTCTTACTTGATGAGAATTTAATCATTATTTCTTTAGCCATAAACATACCGAGACTGTTTCTATATCCTCTAGTTGATACCTAAGACACTACCTACTACTAAAGTTTTAAAGTAAGATTATAAACTATCCTTAGTTGGGCTAGACAGTAAACTCAATGTACTGTGTTTTGTAAATACATATTGTCTGAAGTGTTTGTGGCATTTCTTTTCTGTAAATATTGATGAAAGCCTGTACTCAATACTTCAGTTTTGTCTTTCTGATCACATTTCAGTGTGGTGTTAAATAAATGGTAGCTGCCAATCTTTTATTTTCAGTTAATATTGCATATTTAAATTTGCATCTAAGTGCTTTCTGTATCAAGTGGAGGCAAAGAAGTTGGCTTTTATGAATAGCATGCTGCTTTTTCCCACGTTTTAATCAAGTTCAGAATTAGTGCTTTTCAGTACTCTCAGTATTCGTGTATAGAAGGGGTGTCAGTTGATTTTATTCCCTACCAGTGTGAAACTGTTTTCAGTGACTATATTAACTATGGAACAGTTAATTGCTGCTCTGTAAATAGTGTTCTCTCTGTAATCCACTAAGGATGCATTCGTGCTTACACTCAGCTTTATGCACTGTTTGGCAGATCCTCCTCAGGGAGTTACACCGAGTTGCACCTTTTCTGGTGCATCAAGTTAGAGTTGTGTATGCATGCAGTTCTTACATGGGATTCTCTCTTCTTCATAAATAATTTTTCTACTGCTCAAATAACATCATCCCCTCAGCTTGGTTATTCACTTAGGAAGAAGTCTACCACAGTAAATGATTTGTTTTGTCTCTGTTACATGACTAAGTGCATAATTTAGTGCATCATAATGAAAATTTTGATTGGGACAGACTCTGTAATGCCTTCAAAAGTAGTACAGGATTGCATATTCTGAGTCAGTACTGGTCAGGAAAAACAGGAGGGTTATTGTTTGACCTTAGTCTGGTTTGGTCCTCTATCATGCAATAAATGTGTTGTGATAGCCATATAACCATGCTTCGGCAATGGTGCTTATGTCCTGGGTCCCAGGGTGCACTCTCCTCGTTGATTGCTGGGAATAGGCTGTACATACCTTCCCTGGGATAGGAATGCCTTTCAGTAGCAAGAGAAGCACCTCAGGAAATACCCAGTTCTCTCTTTCGTCCAGTTTATGAAAAAAGCAGATGACCATGTAGCTCCATAGCTGAAATAGATTCTTCTTCCTACCTCCTCTCCTATTTGAGGGGGTTATTAAGTTTGGGGAAAAAAGGAATGTTTAAAAGTGATTCTTTGCGTGTTACCAAAAGTGAATAGGACTGTGCTGCTTTTCCTCTTTTGTTTTTGAAATATGTAGCTACAAAAATTCAAGGTGCCATAATGACCTTAAATGCCTGTTCCTGCCTGTGGAAATAACTTGCCTATCCTGCTGTCACCTGCAGGGAGTGGAGGGTTTGGGAGTGGTAATGTCTCTAATTAATACTCTAATAGAAAATTTATGGAGAGCTGAACAGCACTTGCCTACCAAATTAATGTTGGTGCTGTTACCTTTGTTCATTCTTGCTTTAACAGCTGCTTGTACTGTGTGTACCTCTGGAACCAGGACAAGGCTGGCAACAGCTATGCATGGAAATGGGTGAAAATTCATAAAAATTGTCCAGGCAAAAGGTACATTTCTCAAGTGATTTGATTTCCCAATTAAACATAATTGGGTTATGAGAAAAAAAAAGCTGCTCCTTGAAGGGCTGTTCTGCATCACCTCTTGAGCACTGCAGTTCACCCTGGAGGTCTGGGTAGCCAGTGGGGATGCAGTTTCGGTTGGGTTTTCTCTCAGCAGGGCATGTGAGCCTGGAGGGATTAGGTGGTACCTGAGGCACTTCTTCCTCTGCTCCCGAGAGCTGGCCAGACAGATCTTTAAATGCTGACAGCTGTTCTTTGAAAGTGAAAAATTTTGGTGTTAGCAGGGGTCTAAGCAGAGGGGATGCTGCTGCACTGTATTTGGCTTCAGGCAAAAGGGTGAGGGCAGAGGCAACACACTGAAGTTAATTTCCAACTTGCCACAGAGGATCTTGCAAGGCTGCATAACCACCCTGAACTCTTGTGCTGTGTAGTGCTCTTGACAGATTTTTTTATGGCCAGCAGGTTTCTGGTCTCCCACTGGGTCATTTAGTCCCTGGCTGAGCACTCACAGGAGCTAAGGGAGGTTTTCCACTGAGGACCTGTCCTTTACTGCCAGCAGGACCAGCAGAGCCTGCGTGCACAGCCCGTGCCAAGGCTGCCAGTCTCAGACAAGTGTGAGGGACAGCAGGTAAGGGTTGACAGACTTTGCTTGGTCTTTTTCTGGTGGCTCTGGGTGCTGGTCTTACAGAGTGACAGCTATAAAATTAGATAATCAGTTAATCACTGGTAAATTAGGCTTGAGTCTTTGCGGAGAACAAATACAGTATTTATGTAAAAGTTGTTAGGAGTTTTTCTCTTTTTAATTAGCAGAAATAGATGCAAAATGAATGATGATTAGGCAGCTGATGAATTCAGTAGTACAATTATGCCTAAAGCTATGCCCCAGTACTTAATGATGGATGCTCTGAGCAATCAAAGAAGCCTATTTATATAATTTATTTATTAAAAAAAGTTAGACATTAAGCAAGATGTCTAACTGTGTATATTACAAGTACATGAACTTCAGCATCTGAGAAAACCTTTCTAAAATTTGGTAATATAAGTATTTTTAAAATACTTTCTGTAATTATTTCTTTTAAATTAACTGTTACTGTCATTGCTGTTAACTTTCAGATTTATATGAAAGGCTGTTCTTTAACCAATAGCTAGTGAAATCCTAAGCATTCCCTAGAAATGAGAACCTCACAGGAATTGTACAGATGAATGTATTTTTCTTTCTCCTTTCGGGTAGTCTGAGACAGAGGAGTGGAGGAAATGACAGAGCCCTGGGTGTCTGCTCTGTGAGGCTTTAAGAAAATGCAAGTCATGATGAGCAGCTGCCTTGTATGCAGCCAGTTGGGAAGGCTAAACTGATTAGTCTGTAAACACTAGGAGACGGTAAGTGTTGGTGTCAAAGAGACTGTGACAGTCATCAGATTGCGGTTTATCTCAGGCTGTCGTTTGAATGATGGCTCTCCCCCACAGAAGCAGCTTTATGGCTTTGCAGAGGTATAATCTGAGCCCAGCCTGATGGATCCAGAGCTGCTCAAAGCAGCTTCCCAGTTCTCTGTTTTGCACTACCAACCCTGGGCTTTTCACAAACAAGACTGTTATTTTCTTTTCACCAACCAGGAATTACAAACATAAAATTTACTAGTCCTGACAGAGTGGAAATTGGCACTTGCCCATTTGCAGAAGAGTATTAGACAGCAACAGAGAGTCCCTTGAGGACAAAGTGTGGAGGCTGCTCACAGGACCAGCAAGTGGGTGACTCCTCTCCTGTGTTTGCCTGGGGAAGTAGCAAGGTTGCATTTTGCCCTTTGTCCTCAGAAATGGTCACAGGAAAAGGCATTCCTGTAAATAGATGGACTTGTAGCCTTCTGCAGAGATGGACAAGAGCATGAGCTGATCCTTTCTGCTCTAGCTCAGTGATGCCCTCAGGAGGGGATGCAAGATGGGCAGTGAGCATGGCAGTGCTTGGTGGGTACAGCCACCTCCATACTGGGTTTGTGGCAGATGTTCTTCAGCGGGGCAGCTGAAGGCACACAGAGCCATGCGTGCAGGAACTGGAGCTCATCTCTGATGAAGGTTCAGTAGCTGCACTACCTACGTGAAGTTGTATATAAAACCCACTCTTGGTTTGTTTCTTCAGTGCTGCAGACAGGAAAGAAGCTCCTACCTGCACTACATGTGGAATTTTGGCTATTTAGCACACAGTCATAGGAACTTCTGCTAAAATATAGTCCATGCCAATGGGAAGAAAAAGGGATTTACTTGCTCACATAGAGCAGGGGACCTCCTGCAATCTCATATGTCCCAGTAAAGGCTGCCATTTTTCACAGAAGACACCCTCTATTCTGGGTGATGAGCAAGCCCTTCTTCCTAAAGATTTTCTGAAAGATCCTGAGGCACCATCACCTGGACAATAAATTTTTATTTCAGTAAGGGTCAGAGGGAGCAGTCTGAAGCTCTGAAAGCCAGCCTCAGTGGAGCTCCTCCATACAACACCCACTGCTGCAAATGAGTCAAGAGGGGGTCAGAAGAGCTGTTTCACAAATGCTGCCTGCTGGGAGGTACAGAATAGGAGAATAAACAGTAAATGGAGATAAGTAAGAGAAGGTGAAAAGACAGCTATTATCCTCTTTACAGTAGAGGAAATTTTTAAACCAATCAAAAACAAAATTAGGAAGAATATGGAGGCTGAGGGCATACACAAATGTTACCTTAAAGTGTTATTCCTGCATTGGAAGGTTCTGTAGCAAAGAGGAAAAGAATTACAAGCAAAAACAAACAACAATCCAGAACAAGAATTTCTAGGGAGCTTGCCCTGAACTTTGGAGCAAAGGCTGGAGACTGGAATCTGGATGATTCAGCAGAGTGCTGATAGAGGAAGAAAGGAATTTGTGGAGATAGCAATGAGATATGTAGAGTATCGTGAATCTGTTTTTAAATGTTTTAATTACATATATGGGGTCTCTTCTGCTTTTCTTTTTTCTCATGGGAGTTAAAATTTTGTTGTATTTAAAACTGTTAGATAAATGTGCAACACCTTTCACATTTGGTCCTCTCTATATTGCTTACATTTAGAAGAGCAATTTTTGCTACTGTCCTATGAATTGTGTTAGAGCACCTTTCCCTTCCTTCTAATTCTCTTGAGCGTAAACCATCCCCAGCACATCCTGATGAGGCAATTCAAAATGCTCATACTCCTGGTATGAACTGTTTCTTTAATGATACCTCCATACTTGCTCAATGGAAAAGCGGATTTTAAGACGCAGGCTTTGATTTAAAAGCTGTTGGCGGCTGCCGTGCAATAGGTGTATTTCTCTGCTTTCCTAGCTAAAGACCTATATGAAATGTAACAATTAGGAAACCAGGTTTCCTGCTCTGGATGCAGTGGGCAATGCTAGTTGATCTGCAAGCTGGAAAGATGGTGACATTGACTACTAGTTTGCAAGGATAAGAGACTATTGATTTCTGGCAAATAGATTATCGTAAGGCAAACATTCATAAAAGCCATGCAGAGAGCATAATAATATTCAGCAGTGGAAATAAAAAATGCAATTGATTTACCATGCTGCTGTAAAGCAGCAGTCCTCCTCTCTCTGTACCCCAGTAACAGGCTCTTCCCTGCTGCTGCACCTCTGTCCAGGCACCCACCAGGGAGCCGAGAGTGCCAGTGGCTCTAATTGCATGGAATTTGGCAGCTGGAGGGGATGGCGCTCGCCTTGGCCTGCCTCAGCGTTTATGAGCTGCAGCAATGCTGTCCAGACCTGGCTCAGTGTGGTAAACCCGTCTGGCTGGGGAAAGCCAAGTTCCTCTCTCCATTCCTGAATGCCCCCTGCCATCCCACTCTTTGGCGTCCGCTCGCCCCCAGCCCACGTGCGTGTTCTGTGCCCTCCATTGCACAAATGCATCTTCTGCTGGGGCTGATGTTCCTTCTGTCTAGCTGATGTGCACCCAGGAGAAATGAAATCAGAATTATTGGTTTTAGTTGTTATTGTCCTGCATGAAAATTAAACTATTGGTAGCAGTTGTTTGGTGTATCATGTTTTTTTTAAAAATTCAGTTCCATAAGGCAGAGATACAGCAGCATTGTGCCAGTGGGATGCTGTTTCAGGTTGCTGTTTGTATACCAGCTAGGTGACTTTTTCTTCCACTTCCAGAACGTTAGGATCAATGTTGCATGATTTTGTGGATTTTGGATGCATTTTTCAGGTCTTTTAAATATTTGAGTGCTAGGCCCAGTGGGAGGGAAGGGATGTATTATTTTTCAGCCTGTCAATAAAAACACAGAAATTAATAGATCTGGGTGTGACTTTGTGAGCTCAGAGGGTCAAAGCTTGAAATGCTTGCACGTGAGACTGGGAAGCAATAAGTTTTTCCTGGCTTTGCTTTAAAGTAATCTTACATCCTTGCATCTCCCAGTATTCCCTTACTTTTTAACGGTGCAGGCTTTTTTTTGAGTATAAGCAATGATGCTAACATATTCTTCCCCTTTTCATAAGCAAGCCAGCCTTTTGGGGTTTGCTCTGTAGTAGTCACCCAATCTGCTTCATCTCGTGGCATTTCTGTCAGTTCTGGTTTGTCAGGCTGGCCTGCAGATTAGAGGTGGGGAAACCAGGATCATTATGGGATAAATATCCCCTTCTTCTGTCACACCCATACTGAAACTTGGACATCTCACTAGATCATGGCAGTGCACTATTGAGATACAATTGTTTAGTAACGTCTCTTTAGAAGTCTTTGGCTTAGCCTTGGTTTTTATGCAAGCTGCCTGTTGTGGTGTTGCTCTAAGCTGGCTGCGTCACTGCTTTTCAACCTCAGTTAGAGTTATTCCTTCCTCTTCTCTCATCACTGGAAATTATTCAGCTTTTCAACTAAACTGCCTTTATTTTGACTTAGAGTGCTAAAAGAAATTGTTGGGTTTAGAATTTGGGGGTTGATTTTTTTTTCTTTTTTTAATGATATGGTCTAAAAATGGCTGAAGTGTGCATGCACTAGCAAAAATACTGTATAACTTCCAATATACCCTGTTAAAATTCGTGCAGTGTTGCTGTTTGCCAGTAATTAATGTTGTGGTATTATTTCTTATGTTAAGTAAATTATTGCTGAAGTTTTAATCTGTTGAAATACAAAACTGTAGAGAATTTAATGCTGACCTTTGTATATGAAATTAAGTATAATTATTAGATTTGTAGAAGACCTTTTGAATTAGCTAACATGTACTAACTCATATTTTCACTTGCCATGGACTGCTGAATTGATGTTATTTCCAGTAAGCTTGCTGGAAGTGGGAAGAGAGCATTTACAAGAGGTTTCTGCCTTGCCATTAACACATATTTTTATTTGAAAGTGTTGTGTAAAATAAATCCACACAATATGCATGCACTCATGTGCATAGATGCACAAAGCATATTGGTTAAAAAACTTTCAGAGCTAATTCATAGCAAGTAAAGAACTTCATGGCAGGACAGAGTACACTTTTGGAGGTGGCTACAGGGACGAGATGATTCCAAGGGTGGGCTGGGGAGCAAGACAGCAAAAGCAGTGTGCAGTCAGCTGAAAATATATTTTTTTCTCTTTCCTACAATGACTAGCAGCTTCAAAGATGGCAGATTACTTTTGGTTTTCTTGTATAAAATCTGGCAAGTGAGTTTTCCCTCAGTTTGTAAAAAATTCTTATCTGTGCAACACATCCAGTGAGGATAAAGATTGTCTTTGCAGAAAGATTGTGTCTTCTGTAGGAGCAGTTTGTAGGTTTTGTCACTACTTCCAACTGATAACCTGAGGGTTTTTAATACAAATGTTTTATACAAATTTCACTATACTAGATCAGTTTGCCCTCAGCTTGCTTGTTTTGCCAACAGCATCCCGCAAGTGACTCTAAACCAACTAGTGTATTTCTAAATGCTGCGTGTCTGAAAGCTAAAGCCTTCTTCCTCCTGTTATGAAAAAATTGCAAAATCACTTGGTTTTCACTTCATGTATGTTCTGGTTTTTCACCTAAATTGTCTGTGTGGCTGCCATGGCTGCTGCGCTGAAGCAGCAGTGCTGAGCTCTTGGATTCTGAGGAAGAAGGAAGCATTTGCCCCATTCAGGGATGTCATGCTGAGCTGCACCATGTTTCAGGGCAGTCCCTCTGTCCCAGGGTCTAGCTCAGGAGCTTCATTAGTCTAGACATCCATTTCTGGTACACTTTTGGAAAGCTTACTTTTGCCTTGCCACCTTGCACATGTAGAAGTAGTTGGAAGCTGCTGTCTGCAGAGAACTTGGACTAAGGTAACGAGCTGCCTGCAGGGATGAGAAGTGGTTGTGTGAGCCATGGGCAAGATAAGGCAGGAACGGATGGGCACTGATGCCAACTCAGGCTGGGCACTGCAGATGCCTGAGCAGTTCTTCTGAGGTCCTCTGGAAATCTGTTGGTGCTGAGAGGACTTGGCATGTGGCTGGAGAGGCTCACTGTTTTGAGCTGAACTGAGTAGGAGAACAGCAGCAGTGCTCAGAATCAGGAAAAGCAGAGGACTCAGGTTCTGGGTTCTGAATTATTCCCAGTTTGCTGGATGAGCCCTTTGTTCATATTGCCTTCTGTCTATTCTGCTATTGTCTCTAGGGATTTGCAGTAGGGGCTGTTGCTGTATGCAGTGGGTCTAGCTACACTGGGGCCTTCTGCAGAAGTTGTGCTGCTATCCCTGTCCTCATTTCAGACAGGACAGATTTAAGAGAAAACAAAACAGCATATGCTAAGTCTTCTCAGAAGTCATAAATTTCCTAATGTGCCCAGGTCTCTTCTGCCACATGGCCTCCTTTTGTATGATGGTGTTTGCAGATACTTCCAGATTGTCAACTGTGCAAGGAGATGTTTATGGCAGAAGGGAGGTGGTAGTTGGAGGACCTAGCCCATCTTGTCCTTTTGTTCATTTGCTTCAGCAAGCAGTTTTATAATTATTACCACTTCTTAATCAATTCCACTTGGTGTGGATTTAGGTACCAAGTGCTTAGTGTTGGTTGCTCAAATCTGGAAACAAAGATTTTACAATAGGACAGTCTTGAACATTTGGTGTGTGGGAAGACAGTGCTTGCTTCTGTTTTTTATGCAGATACAGCTGAGCTGGTTTGGTGTGAACAATTTGAGCTTTAGAAGTAAAATGTACCACAATACAACCGCAGCTGTCTTGGTGCTCTCCAAGCTTGAGGCAGCGGGCAGTGTTGCTGTACACCACAGTATCCTGTTTTCACATCTGAGCAATGGCAGTTACCTGCTGGCCAGCATGGCACACCCTTGGAACGGGGAGCAGAGAACAGAATTTCATTGTGGACAGGGGTGTGGTACAGGTGTTAGAGGCTTTGGGAAGTTTTCCTGCCTCCTCAGTTACTTATACTCAGTAATCTTAAGAGCATATTGGAATACCCAGTTTCCCACTCATCATTGGCTCTGTTTTTCCCCAATATCCCTTTTCCTAATGTATGTACATAAAGTCACAGCTTTTTTCAGTTTCAAAAAGCAGAGAAGATTAATTAACTTGATAGTTCTCATCTAAAGAAAAATACAACGCTTGCAACCACTTTACCAAAACCCATTTCTTGGTATATTTCTGGGCATTTGTATTTTTATATGTGGTCTTAAAAATACTATGGATCTTCTCTCTTTATTCATTGAATTACAAGCCTTTTGAAATACCTTTTCATGTTCACAGGTTTGCACAGTGCATAGCACAATGGACTTGCAGTCTGGGCTGGACCTGTGGTTTTTACTGTAACACATTTTTTGATATTTTTTATTCCCACTGCAAGCTCTAGTTAAGTCATTCTGCCCCAAAATCCAGCATCCCCTTTAGACTGCATATTGTCCTCAGGGTACAGAATAAGACTAGCATAGAAAAAGCTTTTAGAAACATGTGCCTTCCCTATGTCCTCTGTGGTGAAAGTGCAGTCTCTCCAGCCTGGGTCGATACTGCATGTGAGCTGCATTCTCTTGTGTATAAATACACCGTGTTAAAAAAGGAAAAGCACTGAGTGCAGCTTGCTTTCTAGTGTGTCGATGCTCTTCTCGGAACTGATGGGGCAATTCCTTTCTCCTGAGCTCACTGCTCCTGGGTGAGCCTGAGGACAATGTGCCTCCTCTCTTTTCTGCCAGTTGGAGAAATCCAGCCTTGGCACAACAAGTTGGGGAGGATCTGCTCTGCCAGGAGAGAGATTCTGGTGAGGTTTGTCATGTTACTCATTGTGCATCTTTCCTGACTTGCCATCTACTTAGAGAGATTTGTAAGCTGGCTGTCTCCTTTCTACTCCAAGAAAACTCATTTGTGGAGATGACATTGATATTGATATGCTTAGGCAAGATAGAGTGGTCTGGTTTGTTTTGCTTTCTGTTCTTTAAAAAAAAAAAAAAAAAAAGCAAAGCATGTTTTAGAGAAAGAAATAATTCTAAAACTTAGGGGGCGTTTGGACAGGATAAGTGAAACTGGCATGATGCACAAGTGTTCAATAAATGTTGTCAGTGAAACTTTCAAAAAAATGTGAGGAAATTAATCTCTATGTATATATTTTTAATGCAGTTCAGCAGCCAAAACAGGATGAAGCACCATTTGCTTGTTTTATTTCTTATTGACAAACCCAAAACAAACTCAATTTGGTAAGAAAACATGTCTCAGACGCTCACACTGTTGAATGATTTGTCTTTTTAATGGCATAAAAAAATTAAAATACTGATTACTAAAGCACAGATCCACAAACCTGGGGACGTGCATGTAGACAGTCTCTCAGTGAGTGCAGTAGTCCAGCAGTGACCAGAAAACCTGCAATCCATTTCCATGTCTCAGAAGAGCCCCTTATTCCACAGGCTCCAGGTTAGTCTGCAAAGCATCTCCCTTGATTCCTGCTCTTAGGGCTTGTGTTCGGGACACTTTGGGAAATAAATCACTTGGTTCACAGCCAATTCACTTAAGTCCTTTCATATAAGGTGGGAAATGTGTCAAACAAAGGACTCAAGTCTTAATCTGAATATTCTGGAGTGCATTTGAAAGTAGCATCCATTTCAACATTATAGTTTCATAGTATGCAGTGCCCCTTTTCACCTGCTGCTCTCTGATATTTGTCATGCCAAGACACAGAACAAATCTTACTTTTGTAGGTTTTACTTTGTTTTACCAGATACTGCTTTATACTATCAAACCACACAACAGTTATTTATGGGAAAGGTACAAAAATAGTTGTGTCACGTCAAAAAGTCTGCCAGAAGAAGTTTTTTTGTTTCATTCTTGTTAACAGAGATTTTGATTAATTTTCTTCTCTTGGTTGATTATTTTTCTTTCAGTTACTCTTGCCCAGGTTGGATTTCCCTGAAGAGTTTTCAGTAGAGAAAGGCAGCAAGTTGCCTCTAAGTGTGAAAACCCCAATTCTAGTCAGAAGCTGTCATGAGTATCTACCTGCACCTGTAGGCAGCTTAATCCTTTTATTGAAATTGTAGACTTTGCCACTAGATTTAAAAAGTAAAAATATGGAAACAGTATTGATGTGAACTACCCCACTGGTTTTAGGACATGAGTCTGAGATTGTGGTTGGGTGACTTGAGGAGACAACTGGATTATTTATAAAAGGTGAGCAAGCAGGGTTGTTGCCATGACCCTGTTAAACTTTCAACAGAATCTGTGAAGAATCAGTGGTTTCAAAAGGACCAAACACGTTGGACTGATACAAGGCAGAATTGAGAAATTGTTAAGGGAATGGGCTCTTTCTGGATTCCTTCTGAAATCTGGGATAAACTCTATTTGTGTTCTCCGTCATGGATTTTATTTTTTTCCATCTTTCTTGGAATTTTAGTAGTTCATTTCTTCTGTCTGTGTTTTGTCATTAGCATTTGGAGTGAATGCTGCACCCTTGGGTAGTTTCTATTTAATGTGCTTTTACTACTATTTTCATGATTTCTATTTTACCAGTAATTTAGTGTTATGTGACTTAGTTAATGATTGCAGTGTGATTCTTCATCACTATCACAAATAGTTTGTGTCCCTAAAGGAATGGGAATGAAATGTCATAGCAACAGATGTGTAGTTCTGAAAATGTAATACATTTTTAAGAAGGAAAGCTTAAAGTAAACCAGAAATCCTGGTCCTTCTAAAATTGGGCTGTGCCTTCACACCAAGTCAGGAGGCCCAGTATAAATGGGTAGCCCAGGGTTGTGTACCAGTGTTTTTAAGGCAGTTAATTTATAACAAGAAGCTGTAAAGCACCGGCCTGTGCTGGGTCTCAGGGCTACAATCCACACATGGCATTGCCAAAGATAGTTTGTTTATGTGCAGAGATCTCCATGATAGCAGTGTCTCTTGGCAGCCATTGGAAACTGCTGTTATTAAAAACCCTACATTTCTCATTAGAACAACTCTATTGTACATATTGTTTAAATATAGATTACTAATGAAATGCCCTTTTTATTGCTTTCCCAGTGAATACTTTCAGCATAAAGTTAATTTGTAGTGTTATGTAAATTCTGTTTAACTTCAATCAAGTTTTTAATTATGTTTTTACCACAGTAATTCCCATTTGATTTGTCATCTCCTGTTAGGTATTTAACATTGCACAAGATGTTTTTTTCTTCTTTCTTTTTTTTTTCCCCCTCCTGTTTTAGTCTTTGATGTCACCTGGAATAGAGCCTCACTCTAAAGCTGTGTAAGTTTGATTTCCTTTCATGCAAGTAGGATTTAATGAGGAATTACTACAGAAAACCAATATTGGAAATGCTTTATTGTTATGGTATTGATTAGGAAAAATAATATTAAACAGACAGAAGTACCACTGAGAAGACATCCAGCTATTTCATTTGCTCCCTTGCCTTTACCTTTCTTTCCTTTACCTTTCTTTCAGTGGCTCCAGGTCAGTGAACCTTTGATTCTGATAGCCCTTGGATTCCATTTAAAATGTCAGTTGCTACTTAACACCTGATGACCACTCAGTCTGTGGCTGCCTTGCATAGATACCAATAGTTCTCACAGATGTTTGCTTGCCCACTGAGCAGATAAATGGACCCTTTTTTGGCAAATTGTCAGCACATTAATCATGTCTGAGATAGGACTTGTCAGGCAGCATCTCAGGTCTAGATAGTTATTTTCAGTTGTAGATACATATTTTTTTTATATCTTTTTCTGATGAATTTAAGTAATAGTTGAAGTTGAGTCTGTCTTCAGAGGTCATGATAGAGAAACTTCTTCAAAAAGATGTATGATATTTCCTGTACTTATGTAGAAATTTTCTCATATTCATGTGAAAAGATGGGGATTAGTTTTGTACAGCAGTGGGTGGTCTTTTAATTAAAATACACAGTCTCTTTTTTTTCTAAAATCAGGGCTTCCTTGAACTCAGTAGTGATTTTTGCTCAAAAATTGTTCATGCTGAAGTAAAAACTGTGTAAAGGATTTGTGACACATTCTGAATTCAGGTACACTTGAAGTAGCTCAGTTGGATACTCAAAATTAGCAGCAGAATTTGAAATATTTGCTTTGGGAACATACTATTAAATATAAATTAATTGCTATCTTAAATTACTTGAAGGACATTTGCATACTTGTAAGTTTATTTCTGGAAGATTGGGATTATAAAGACCTTAACCATATGCTAACTGTCCTGCTTGAAAAATGAGTATTCATAATACCTAGCCTTTATTTTAAAGTGCACTTTTGAGTTATTTGCAAAATACTGTTCATAGTATGCTTGTACACTTTACATCCTCAGTGCATGCTGGTATTCCAGCATTGTCTGATAATACCATCAATTCACAGGTCTCCTACAGAAATGAAAGGCAAAGAAATAATCGAATCTCCCTCTTGAAAAATCACATTTCATATGTAACTATTACAATGTATTTGATTGAGATGGGAATTGTGTTACTTTCTCATGGGAGTTGTTTGAATTTCCACTGTTTAAAAATCAATTCAGCTTGATGAGTGGTGGGTTCAAGCAGTGGAACCCATTAGGATGATTTCATATCACCAGTTGCACCCTATTTAATCTTTCTGTTGGAAGATAATTAAGTTGAACTCATTAATTTGCACAGATGTTGAATGTTTCCATCGAACTTGGCTTTTTCCACTCTCACCTGTCCTTCCTGCCCAGGTGCATGGCACTGCCAGCAGTGGGCAATGCCCCATGGCACCGAAAGGGGCAATGCACAGCTGACTGTGATCTCCTTGCATGGGATATAAAGTTTTCCTGCAGCTGAGGCTAAGTAGGAATTTTGGGCTCTGACTTTTGTGTTAGGCTGGCAGGCATGAAGATTGCTTTTCTTTTTTTTCTAACCACCTGAGATAGAATGGCTCAATCTTTAATGGCATTATCTATGTATGTAGTTCCCTTTTAAGCCACATACAAGGTAGTTTGGTTTGGTTTTTTTTTTAAAACAAGAATCTGTAAACACTCAACCTGCTACATTTCTGTGGGTTCTGAATGCTTTTGGTGCTTTGTCAATATGCTGGCAAAGAAATGCTTGCTTTTGGTAAGTGAATTTCTGCATTGCTTTTGACATCTAGGTTTAATTTCCTTTGAAGCAGTGGTATTTTCTTAAGAGACTTTAGAGCTGGTAAAAAGCCCTTATATACAAGGGCTGACCATCCCTCTTTTCTTTCATGGCTACAAAAGCTGACTGGAGTCAGTCCTCTCTGCACCCAAAATGAACTGGTTGTGAGCAGATGCTTTTTGTTGGCCATGTAGACGTTTTAGGAGAAGGCACAGCAGTGCCTGGTTTGCTCTTCGGCGACTGACTGCCCTGAGTGTCTGATAGCTGATGCCTGTGGTGGGAGGTCTTCTGTTTATTGTGCACAGCAGAGTCCATCCAGCAGGTGACAGACCCAGAAAAGACCTGTATTTCACTAGAAATGTTTTCTGCTAGCAAGGTAGATTAATACTTCTGTTTTAGCATCCTTTTTGTTGGCTAGTAAAAAAGTGGTGTGTATTTGACTGTATTTAGCTGGTTTCTAATACTCTGGTGCCACAATCCAATCACAAATAAGCTTCTCTTTTTTCCTTGTCTTGGTCTATCTAGAATTTTCTTCCAGTTTATAATCTGAAATAGAAGTCTGGGTCCAAATTCCTGTCACAGCATCTAGAATTTACCAAACATGTACGCTCCCAAAATCTCCTAAAATGAGTTGATCTGGATTTTCCTGACATTGAATAGTGTCTGTGTTAGGGACACATAATCACTTAGAGCAGAATGGTCTTTTGACTGACATTTTAGCTCTTGATATCATACTAGGTTGCGTGGGTTCTATGAAGAAGAAACTGAAGTTGCAGGGATGCTGCATCCAACATTATGCTGGGATTACAATGCAGTTGGAGTATAAGTCTCAAAATAAAAAAATGTGGTTTTCTTCCCTTGAAATTAGCGCAAAGTTTTAAAATTACGAGACACGACAGCACCATGGGCATACACCTGCTGGACTGGTAAATTACTGGGGATATTTATAAGTCATGTTCTTGTGCTTGAAATTGTTCTAAGACATTTCAGACATAAAAGAAGTGCACACAGTACTTCACCAAAAAGTAGTTCATCCAGTAAAATATGTTCTAAAGGATGACAGGTAAACAGAAATTCCTATTTTGATATTTTCCCAATATTGCATTGATTGTTAATGTATAGAAGAGGTAAATGCTTTTATTTCCTACTACTTTTCCTTTGAAAAGGACCTTCCTAAAGATGAATAAAAACCAATAATTTGCCACCATTTTTTTAATACACCCGAAATAAGAGATATTTATCTTAAAAAGATAAGTTTTTGCCATGTGATCTGAGCTTTTTTTCCCACTCCACTCCAAAGGAGTGGTATCTTAACTAGTTGGCTATTTTTTCTATTTGCTTAAATAAGTAGATCAGTCTAGGTGGAGCTGGAAGGACCTGAATTTTTAAGCTCTTGTGTAAAGTGGAGAGACAAGGCCAAGCAGAAGGGAATGCCATTAGCACACAGTGACAGTGGCAGCAGAGCTATTTAGACAGCTGCACGTGTCATATCATGTACTCGGGTCCTGGTCATGCTGCTATTTCTGTCTCGTTAGCGCAAATCACAGCATCTACTTTCTGCGAGTCCCTGTTGCACCTTGGCTTATCTAGGGGCACTTCCTAATTTGCCCAAGTTTAAAAGGGATACTGAAAATTCCAAGTCCGGTAATGAGCTGTTCATTTTACTGCAGAGCACAAGGCAGTGCCACCAAGGCCACGTCTGGCCAGGAACTGGACACCTGGTCCCTTTGTAGGCATTTGGGAAGGGTACCGTAGTGCTCGGCTAGACTCTGAGGGGCAGCATTTCCTACCAGACAGTATCACCATGCAAGATGCTTGTGTAGAGCAAGTCAAGCTAATTCAAGGAAGGTATCTGAAGGAAAATCCTCTGTCTACTGCTTGTTACTGCTTCAATGGTTACATGTTGTAGATGCTGTCTTCTCAGATAACCACCAAACTCCAGGAGATGTAAGCATTGCCCACAGTGAAGCTTATGGTGAAGTCATACATTTGGTAAGATAACTCAAAGCAGCTATAAACCAATATTATGAATTAAGGCATTTAAAGATAAAAACAGGATAATGCTTGTTGATGGGGTGTTTCTTTTTGTGGTTTTTGTTTTGGTTTTTTTTAATATTTGCCTATGCAAAGACATATTGTTTCTTGTACTTTTTTTATTCTCACTGATCTGGACCAAATTTTTCATCATTTTCTGAAAAGTTCATGTTTTCAGTACAGTAGACGTGTTGTATTTCAGAAAATAATGATGTAAAAGCATTAATACAATTTAGCTGTTGTTAACTTGCATTTTAAGAATGCTTATTATCTGCTTAGCTGTCAATGTTCCATTCTTTGTATGACACATTCATTTCAAGAATTCCTAAATTCTGCCCATTGCTGCTGAGGCTGTCCTGTGTGTTAGACAGAGCTCTAACTACCTGCAGTCCTGTATGAGTGTACATATGGAGAAATGAGTCTTTTTGAAGTGAAAGTTCATGTTGGATACTCAGAAATATATCCACAGGATTTTTTTATGCTATTTACAAATGCAGTAAATTTCTTGTTTTATGGGTTTGCTACATGTTTACTGTTTGAAGAATAATGCACATATTTACTTGCTTCATTAGTAACACTTAATATCAGCTTACAATTTTAACAAAGTATGAGGCTCATAAACAGGCATAAGCCAAACATAGCCAGTATATTGATTTAATACTTCTCCTCATATGGATTTTCTCAAAATCTTTCACCTTGTTCAAAAGGAGGGAAATTAAGAGTTAAGTTTCTGTCCTTAACCATCGCTCTTGTGTTCTGCAGGGATATATGTCCTGGCTTTTTGTGGCTTAATTGTTTTCTAAATAAGGATGAGAAACAGAAGAAGATTCTTATATTTTTGGATGAGACAAGACAGAGCATGCCAGTGAGTGCTAGGAGAAGCCTTCCCAGGACAGCAGTTGATGTGGTCATCACCTAGACAATTTCTACTGCTGGTCTCTGAGCTTCAGCTGTCTGTAACACTGTGTGTGAACAGTTGATGTAAGAGTGGCTCCTACATCTGCTGCCACGCTTTCAGGCTTCCTAGTTAACTGGTGCTGAAGACAGCTATCTTGCTTTCTAGAAATATTTAATCATGATTTAATCTAGCAAATAAATATTCAGTAATAATATTTCTTGGTGACATAGTCAACTGATAACAGGCACCTTGAGCCATGACTTCCTTAATTCAGTATTTGAAATTTTTCTCACAGTAGCAGTATGAACTGAACCAAAGATGTGTACAGCATGGGTTGTATTTACAAAGGGAGCTACAGAGGAGAGATGGTATTGAAGAAATTCCAAATTTTTGAAATGCGCTAGGTTGATGTCTTTTGATGTCGCTGCCTTTTGTTCTGTAATAGTGATGCCAACAGCAGGCTGTAAATGTAAACTTCCCTTGTACAGTTCTGTGCTGGTCAGAGGGTGGAGGGGGTGGAGACAGCAGTGTGGGAAGAAGTCTCTGAAAAGGAGGCCCAGAAGTCCATTTGTAGTGCATCTTATATAGTGTTATGTATGTGTACATGTGTCCTAGCTAGTGAATCACTGGCAGCTTCAGTGAAAAGGGCAGTGGCCAAACTCACTGAGCTCTGCTTATATCACTGCATGTTTAATGGGACTAAACAGGAATCCAGTTGCTGTCGTCCTACTCCTTCATCTGCAAATAATCAGCAAGGGTATCCATGCCTCATCCACAGGAAGGGTAAGGGAAAGCCTGCTCCGAGCCTCCTGTGTAAGGGATGGAATAGACTAAACGCACTTGGTTTGAATAATCTGTAGAAGAGCCCTTTCTATGGAAATGGTTGTTTTCCCATTTTTGTCTTGAAAACCACTGAAGCATCCCACAGGGTTTGGGTTTCTGTCTTGGTACTTGCTGTGCACGCAGACAGTAAGAGCCGGGCTTAGCACTAATCAGCTGTGATTCATTGTGCCTTTACCCCACAATGTCTAATACTGAATAGATTTGAAACCTTTGATACATCTTCCTTTGTTGGTTTGTTTCCACAATTCACTTCCATTAATTTCCAGGGCCTTAGGGATCTTTGTTTTTGCATTGCTGATGCTGGCCCTGAACACACAGGCAGACAGGCAGCTGGTTACGCCTCTGCCTGCCAGGCTTCAGGAGCAAATTCCTTCTGCACAAGCGCGCAGCTCGCTCAGCCCTCTCTCCACTCCCGTCTGGATTACGGTTTCATTAAGCTCTCATACATATGTGATATTTTAACTCAAATGGGATATAATAAATTTCATCTGAATAAGCAGTGCCTTTTATGTGTCATAAATTTTGCCTTTTCCTGTCCCCACTAATACGCTTCCCCCCGTAACATTTCAGTTCTATACTGATAAACTCCTCGACATTTAAATAGTACTGCGGCAGGCTCGAGGTGGAGAAGTGGGTCACGCAGAGCTATCAGGAGAACCGTGACTTTTATAACTGCCTGAATAGGAAGCTCCTGGCTACTCAGATTTCTGCAAGGTTGACTGCCATTGCTGAAAGGAGAGAAATAAAGTGTGCTTTCATTCTGAAAGCACTTTGCACACATGAGTTAACCTTTTCAGGGCTCTGGTGTGAGGTGGGTAAATGTTGTTGCTTCACGTGGAGAAACTGAGGCAGGAGGCTTGTGTGTCCCTTTCTCCTGCATGGCTGGGGTTGGGTGCTAACTGGCAGCCTGTGCTTGGGCTCACATCACAGCCACAGCCTTACCTGATGTGATACAAGTCTGGCCCTTTCCTGCCGTACTGCCAGGCCTGACATCCTAATAGAATGAATCTTCCATGGTAGCTGGAGCTAGAAAATGTTGTGTATCTGCTGTCTCAAGGTACACTGGGGTGGTTGGGTTGGCTTCTTTGTTTTTCTTCCTTTCTCCCCTCTTCCCTCCTCAGTTTTTGGCCCAAAATAGTTCCATTTGCTGGAATAAAAAAGCCAAACAACTGATTAATTTCATTTACAGTCCTCCAATCATAAGTCAGAATTCTTTCTGCTAGAAAAAGCAAAAACTTTTATGTTGTAAAAAAGAACAGAAATACTATACTTTCTGACTTCATCTTAGTATACTTCTAACTGCCTGTAGTATACACATATTTATATTTGTAACAAGCTTTTAGAATGTGTTTATGTGCCATATATTCCGAGAATGATCCAAGTGCACTGTGGCTCAGAGATCCCTGCAGTACTGAATGATCATTAGTGGGAGTGGAGACATCAGTTTAGAAGATTGCTGTTATAATTTCTGGGGGCCTTAAAATGTGTGGAAGTATTTTATGTTTATGCACTTTGATACTAGATTTTTTTGAGTGTGTCTTCTGATCTGTCTGCTGAGTGTCTTACTGGTTTGTGCAAACTCAGCTTTATTTCTTAAAAAAAAAAAAGACATTCCCTCTGAAATAATGTTACTTTAAAAGCACATATGATTATTACACGACTTTCTTGCTTAATTTTGCGTGCTAAAGGAAAGCTATAAAGGTCATTTGGTGAGCAATTTTATCTGGGATTTTCTCCTAGTAGTTAAAAACCACATGACGTTAATAACTATTTACATAATCCCTAAAAACTGGTAGGCAAATTGTGCATGTGGAAACATGAAAGGTAATGTAAACAGGCCGTTGCTTTATCCCGAGGTGTGTGTTTTGACTGTAAAGCTGTGTAACCGAAGATTGAAAAAAGGTACAGTTCTAATCCATTTCTTTTGTCTTAAGGAGTTGGTGAGTTGTGAGTTCTATTCTAGGAAATGGATTTTTGTTTTTCTGAGTGAATCTATAAAATTGCTGTCTTTTGGCAGTTAGCCAGGTAAACAAGCTGGATTGATTATCTGAAAGTTGTTTTTTATGTTAATCTTGGATTTCAGATACATAGTGTCACTTAATTCACCTTCATGTCTTCTGAGTTCAGTTGTGTAAGGTATATTCAATCCTGTATCTTCTTCCAAAGCCAAAGAAAAATGTATTTTTTTTTTAAGTCTAGGCAAAGCAATCTTACTTTACAGTAATGAATCTTGTTGGCATCCTCAAACAGAAAATAAGCCTCAGTGCCTTCCATGAAACCTAAGTGTCCTTCAGCAGAGGTCCTGAAAATAAGCAACCAACAAGCAAGCATCATTTTTTTTTTTTTTTTTTTTGTACAGATGCGTGGGATGAGCAGGTATTGAACTGTTCATTGCTGAAAAGGGAAATGGGCTGTTCTAGCTTGTGCCTCACCAGAGGAAGGCCTGGTTGGAACAGCTGGCTGCTTAGTTCTTGAGGTAAATTCTCTCCTTTTACCTCCCACCCAAGCCTAAATTGGCTGGAGAGGGTTCCTTTAAGGGTGATGAAAAATAACCCTTCTGCTTTTTTTCAAGCAGAGAATTTAATAAACGAACATTAGCAAAGGATGGCAAAATTCTCAACAGCATAAAGGCAGCGTGGGGGGGAAGTTTACCTAGTCAGACACTGCATGGATGTTTTGTCTGTGGACCTGGCTAAAACATCAATCTGTGTCTTAAAACAGCTTTGTGCATGTTTCCTGCTAATGAGAAGCAACTTCAGTGCAGGGTTGTAGGCTGTATAACTCCAATTTTGATGGGCGATGTACACTGAAAAGGGACTGAGCAGCAGCAGTGGGTCTGAAAATAATGCCGATGTCAATTCCCCAACCTTGCTCTTGGCCTCGTGTTGATAATTGTATTCAAAACCTTGCCTTCTAGAATCAGATGATTGTTTAAGGCAAGCTGATAGGATCATTTTCCATTCCCAAAGTTCCTAGCAATGCTAAATCTGTAAGAAATGGAAAATGTCAATCAAGTATTTCAGAAGAGTTTAGGAAACAAATAATGTTATTTTATGATTGTCATGGAAGTTGGGATGGTTGGTTGATTATTATTTATCATGTTTGGCTTTAAACACAGAAATACCTGTTTATGTTTACTTAATTTTAATTTTGAGACCTTAAAAATAATAAAAAAGGCTATTGAAACTTTCCCCATCTACCAGGGCTTTTATGGCCTAGTAACAATAGATAGAAAAATATATCATGTTACTTTCTCATTTTATTGTTTCTTGTATATACATTATTTGTATGTTGCTGCCCTCTTCTTTTCACACATTTCATTTATGAATCACTTTCTCTCTTCTGGCAGTAGCTACCATTGTATTTTCTGGATGCTGCAGAAAACAAGTCATAATTTTACTGATTTTCAGGATTAATAAAACTATGGGTAGTTTCTCTCCTTCTACTTGAGAAACTGTAGCAAAACTTTTAGTTTATTTTTAATTAGAATACCTTATGGGTTGGTTTAATAACAAACAAACCCCAAAATGATGACAAAAAAACCTTTAGCCCCCCAACCACCAGGAAAAAAATCCCGAACCAATCTGGCACAGGTATTCACAGGGTATGGTTTGTACAGTGGCCTGAGAATAAAGCTCACTTCAGTGCTGTACATTTTCATCCCGTGTCTCCCAGTAACACTCTATGGCTTTTGACAAATGGCTTGACCTCTGCTGGTCGAGTTGGCCACTGGTGAACATGAGTCTGAATCCTCCCAGGCCTGTGGAAGTGCATCAGGTTATTCCACTCATCAACTGACTCCTGTAGGTAATATATATTTCTTTCCATTTGCAAAATGGGGATGGTAATACTTTCTGCCTGCCTCTCAGTGGGATCTGGGAGGATTAGTTACGTCTCTACAGCAGCGTATAAGTGGTAAGGATGATTACAAAGAACAAGATGTGCAATTACACTGGAGGGGCAGCAAGCTGCGAGTGTCTCGTTACACTTACATAGCAGAGCAGCTGGCTGATGAGCTGTCCTGACCTCTGCAGTCAAACCAGATTTCAGCACAGTTGGCTCATTTGTGGGCTACTCTGATTTCTCACGTCAGGACCTCTGTTTTCTAAAGGTGCCATCAGGTAGGGCAATACAGATGACAGCTACCCACTGGAGCTGTGCATTTGTGTTTGGCTTGCCAGAGCAATTTTGGGCACTGTGGATGTGAGCACCTGTAGGTGACTGTCTTTTCCAGAAGGCTGTTATTGCAGTAGTGTGAGTCTTGATGCTTTGGCCACCTGCTTCTCCCATGAGTCTTCACGCCTTTGCTGGCATCACCTTCTGCACATGGGACATGCTTCCTTATAAGATTTTCCTTTCCCTGCCTGCTCGTCTCAAATTCCACCTAACAACTCAATACTTCTGCAGTGTCAGCAAGAAGTCAGTCTGTAAAAATAGTCGTATTTATTTTGTTATATGCCCTTCCAGGTACACCCTGTTTATTCGATTTTGCTTAGAATGTGAGCTCTTGGGTGGAGCCTTCCTGGGTCTTTTCTCCTGTGGGCTGCTGCTGTGTTGTCAGTGTTGTACAGGGTTAACCCCAGCTGGCACTGTGACAACTCTATTTTGGGACACTTGGAAATCCGTTTTTAGAGTTTCCCTAAACTCATTCAGTGAAATTAAATAAAAGGTGTATCTGAAAGGCCCTGCAAATTCTTTCATTTGTGCTGTGTGTGTGCTTTAAAGCCCTTTGAGCAGTTAAGTTATAGTGACTGCTGAAAGTAATGAGAATGAGTGATAAGAAGAAGGATTTACTTGTATTTTCATTAGAATCTATTAAGACTAATGTAATCAAATGGGATCAAAATGCTATCACCTTCTGAGGGTCATTGTCAGTAATTGTAACAATAAAGTGATTATTCTAGTGTCTTGCCTGAGGGAAAATTAGAATGACTGAAATAAAAAAATTAAGAGGTGTGATGCAATGCATTTAGGTGTGGAACACTCATTTATTTGAAGTGTGTGCCGAATAGGTTTAATCCATGTCAAACAACTGCATTTGGCTTTCACTTTGATGCATTAACAAGAAACTTTGGTGCAAATAAAGCGCTAATATTTTAGATAGCAATTAATAGAGCAAGAGAAAATAAAAGAGATTTTTCTATTGAACATACAGGAAAATAGGAACCTTCAGTTTTGGATTTGGGTGCTGATTTTTGAGTTTGCCAGTTTGCAGCTCTCAAAAAGCTTGACTTTCAAACAAGGTGCTGCAGACTTTCTGAAGACAGACATGAATGGCATTTGAAGTATGTAATCAGTACAGCCAACATACTCTTTGGTGTAAATGGACCTGTGGGATGTTTGTGGAATCAACACTGCACATGTAAGCAGAGTGAAACGGATGGGAATCTAAACAGGTGTTAGTATCATGGCACAGGTTCAGTCAAAAGCGGTAGGATGAAGCATTCATTAAAATTACCTGCTTCAGTAGAGGATCTCAGGTGCATTTTTGTCCTTACTGTTGCTCTGTTTTGCCAGTATCTCTCATAAGCAAAACTATCAGTTAGTGCTGGCAGGATAAATCACTAAGGATATTAGAATGGCATGAGCTTTATCTTGACCATGTCCTGTTCGATGGGAGCTACAGCTTGTGGCTAAAGTATTCTGCAATATTTCGACTTGATTCATGTTCCTCAAGCTTTGTGCTTAATATCATACGCCTAAATATCCCTCAGACTGAATTGGGAATATACCCCACAGTTAGGGAGGAATAGCATATTGGAGAATAAGGTGACAAACATTTATCTCCACTAATAAAAAGTAGACTTTCACTTCACTCATTTCAAAGCTGTGAATTATGGTGTATGTCTGTTAAGGGAGGGTTTAAACTATTTGTCCTGCTTCTTTTTTTTTGTGTACTTTAAATGTATTTTTCTTTTGTGCTATAAGCACTCTCCCATATTTTAAGGAATACCTTTTAGAGTGCAGATGTGCAAACGTCTCATTTCCCTTTCATGACAATAGGAGATGTTTTGGAATACTCATTCCTACAGAACTTAAGCACCTAAGTATTTTAAATGTGTAAATGACCCAGTAAAATTAATGCAAGTTTTTAATTTAATGAGCTATTTGGGCATAATTGATAAAAGAATGTGATTTCTGTGGTTTTCTTGCTTTGAACATGCAATGGTGAAAAAGGACTTGAGCACGATGGGCCGGGGAGGAAGAAACTAGTCTATAAAACTTTGAAAATATGGTAAGATAAATGGCTCCTGATCCAGTGCTTCTCTAGAGATGGCAAAGGTTGTGTGGGACTCAACAGTGTATGGTAAAATTGGCTCTTGGTTTGCAAAGTCCTTTCTTGGCCATTAGGAGAGTCGTGCTGTTGTCTGTGCAGAATATCCAGGCAGACAAAAGGTCGTACCTTGCTATTTTGGGATCGGCTGAGGGTGGAACTGTCATACAAATAAGCTGAAAGGCACAGGAAAGTTGTGTAATGGTGTGACTGAGGTACAACCCAATGCTGGCTAAAGCCAATGGGCATCTTTTTTGCAGCCTTAATGGCTGCTAAATCAGACCCTGTTTAAGCTCAGACCTTTTCATTTCTTGATCTGCAGTCATTTCAGAATGTGCTGTTATATATATGTAATGAATCTTTAAGTAACGCTTCTGTCTGAAGACTCTTGCTTGCCCACGAGTAATTTTGGAAGCTCTGTGCTGCCACATCATTTTTCTGCTGGAATTTTTCAAATGTTGCTTGTGTGTTTTTAGATTTACCTGATATATTGGATACGTACATTAGGTATATTTATTGTTATATATGTATTATAACAAATGGCCTCTGTTAATCCCAAATCAAGATCAAGATAAGGTCTAAAACACTTTGTGCTCCAAATCCCATGTGGGTTTTTTGGAACGTTCAGTGGTGGTCCTCCTGACTGTGTTTGTCAAGCAAGTTTCTCCATACATAAAATGGAAACTATTTTTGATGTTTTCCTAAAAATGTTATGGTATGATTAAAATATGGGTTGCTTAGGACAGGAGTAGTCTTTGTTTCTCTAAAGAATAGTGCCAGACATCTCTGGTGTATCAGAGAGGGAATGAGCAGTAGCTGCAGCCATTGTCTACGGGTCCTTCCTTGTGCGCTGTGTTTACTCCTGCCTTCCAGCGACACGAGTCCTGGGCAGGCAGATGTGCAACATCTTTCAGGTCCATCAGGAAGCTAATCTAAAGCATGCAAGTCAGTGTCTGATCCCTCCCATTTGCAAGGGAGGATTTCTGACTAATTTTTTTTAAATCAGAGTGATTCCCCGTCCAGTTTTGAGACATGGGAAGGAGCATTTGTATCATTATCTTGATTGTGATGAGCATCTCATGCTAGGTGTGCCAAGGATTCTGGGACCCCTGGAAAAATAAGCTGATTATGGAAAAGTCTTCTGTTTACTCCTGATTTCACTTGGCCCTTACTGTTCTGCTGCTGATAGCTCAGGGTACTACTCTCTCAGCCTCACTACATGGAGACTGCTACAGGTGTCACGGAAACTGGTTAGTTATTATAAAGCACTTTGTAAATAATAAGCTGTAGTAGAAAAATAATCATAATATTGCTGAAGCACAATTAATTCTTCCAGTAAAACTACAAAGAATTAATTCACAAATTAAGAATTCGAAACTGGAGTTTTCTGTCTGTAAGAATCAAAAGACATTTCTGTGGTCTTACTTCATTTTCAGCTTATGAAATAACTTATTTTCATGATGCAAAATTACCTAGTATGCAAACTCATGACTGAGTACTTGAAAACAAACATGGCTTTGTAGTAACTTGTTATTTTCCCTGAAGAATATGTGTGCCCTTTCTTGCACTCAGCATTGTACTGCTTCATGTGGTTTTGTCTTTGGTATACAACCCACTGTGCTCCAGCTCCACACTTGATTAAATGGCATTATGAACTCTCTAATTATAATACCTTCACTTTATTACGCTTGAACGGATTGGCTCTGGTGGATGGTGGTACAGACAATGTGCAGTGTGAATGCAGTGGTTTGAGCTTCCTTATTTGTGTTGTTATTATATGCGTTGTGAGCTTGCCTTGTGGTCACCATCATGGAGGTAAATATGATTGTGGCACTGTGCATAATGAAGAGGTGATGTCTTTCCCAAATGCTTTACTAGCCAACTAATAGTTTATGCTTCTGTTACAGTAGCAAATATTGAAATATTGAATATCTCTCACTTGAATGCAATCTCCAAAGCACACAGATGTTTTCTTGGAGTGGTTTTGGTTTTTTGTGGGTTTTTTTTGATTGATGTGAAGCAAGTGTTAAGACATAACTTTTCAAGCAAGGTTTTTCTATGAAAGAAAAATAGATAATGCAGTGTTGTTAATGGTTTTTGTAGCTAATGTGGAGTCTGGAACTATAATGACAAGGAAGTTTGGTATGATGTTGGAAGCCTGGTTTTCTTTCCCTACAACTTAATTAACCTCAGTAACAGTAGCAGAGTTGCTGCATGGTCGTTCGTGTATTTGTCACTTACATACTCTTTCTTCAACAAGAAATTGCGGATGTCCTCAATAGGGTTTCATTGATGCTAATGTTCAAGTCTGTAAAGCTGTTTACATGGTCTTCAGATAAGAACCATGTCATTTTAGTAGTAAAATAGGAATAAGGGGAGTTAATGTCCTTATTGACTAAAACTCAAGTACAAAAAGTCCAGGGAATTTGATTGAAGAAGAGACAGAACAGGAATCTGCAGGGAGTGGTCTGGGTGTAAGGGTTTAGTTTGCATCTTAACAGTGACAGAAGGGCAATAGGATATAGGGAAAAAAAGAAAGCGTAAATGGAAATACAGGCGTATGCTCAGAGGAGGAGTCATTGAACCAACAAGCAAGTAACAACCACTCAGGGTGCAGGAAGAACATGGCCTTGTCTCCCACTTAATGGTGGGGACTCTCTTCCCCTTCACTCCAGGCACAACCCTTGCCTCCCTTTGAACTCTCTGCCCTCGATGCCAGGTTATGTAATCACTCCTAACACTGCTTTTGGCAAGTGGAGCTAAGCTCTGCCAAACCCAGTTGCCCTCCCTCCTTCCCAGAGGCGGCAGTCAGTTGAAATGGGATGTGCAGCCCAGGTGTGCTAAGGCTGAGCCAGAGTTCTAGAACAGCCAGCCTGAGGTCACTACCTGCATCCACATACCATGGCATGAATGAAATACTCTGGATTATCTTAAAATTGAAACAATGTCATTGAGGCACTGTAAAACAAGTATCAGTAATTATTTCTGAGTGCTGCCATTTTTGTTTTACTTATAAATGTTGGAGATTGGGGATGTTGAAAACAAAAACCTAGCACACTTTGAAAAAAAAAAAAATTAACCCCCCCCTTATAAACAAAACCACAAAGCAAAATGACAAAACCCAAGCTATTGAATTTATTTTAGTGTCTTTTTAGCCTGGTCACGGGGACGTTACCTCTGAGGATATTTTGTGTCCTGCAAATCAGAATTGTGGGCTGCTGCTTTGTGTGTTTGTGCCAGTGATTTGCAGAAGGCTGACAGAGTCTCTGGGCTGAGCCCAAGTGCTGTGGGCTGGCAGATGTGGCAGGCAGTGTCTGTGCGTGGTTGGGAATAAAGAGCCCTTGTGCCTGCTGAAAACGCATGAGATTATAAATGTGAAACTGCTGAAACCGTCCCTTGCATTTGAGTTCAAAGAAATTCAATTTGTTTTAAAAATAGGTTCAATCCATAGGTTTCCTGCTTTAACACAGCTTCTTGTATTTAGGATCTTGTAGAAGATGTGGAGTGGGGAGTTTTGGAGCAAAGCAAATCATTGGCAGATTTAGCATCGTGTACGTGTGCGCCAAGTTATTCTTAGCATGAGTGGAGCCCAGTCAAAAGACTTCTGGTTTGTGTGCTATTCTGTTGTATTTTAAACTAATGTTGTGTATAATTGGCATTCGCTAAGGGGAAAATGTAGTGCTGTTTGCTTACATCATGCAAAGTAAAATTAGCAACCAAATTAATAATAACTCATTTTTCAGGCATGGACTGGGAGCTGGTTGCATGGCAGTACTGTATGGGGAAGAAACAGCCAGCTCAGTTTTTATATTGTGCTCGTTAATACTTTCCTCCTCCTTCTATCCTTTATGTTGACATTAATGTTAATTACTTACTTGCAGCAACCAAAAAGTATTGATGAAAGCCCATGAACCCAATGTACTTTTGTAAAATTAGTTTCCTGCTTAAGCAGATATTTCTGTAGTAATTGACACAAACCAGCCTCAGACAGAGAGGCAGAGGGAAGCTGGTTGTATGATTGATTCACCATATTCTGTGGTTATTTCATGTTTATAGTAAAGAGAACACTGTAAGTATAGGGCCAGATGCTCCACCTGGGTCCTTATCTGAAGATGTGGCCTGAATAATTTATTAAGGTGCTGTCCCTTACGTTCTCTTCAGCTAGAGGTCTTGCCATAAAAACCACCAGAATTTTAAAACCTTTCTCTTTGTTTTGCTTTGCCTTTGTTAATAGTGGAACACTATAGGCAATCCCAACAATCCCAGTACTGGTGCAGAATTAGAAACCATACATGCAAATGCTACAGTGTGTATACTGCAATATGGGAAAAAATAACTGGCCATGTGTAACTGCATTCTCTCAAATGTATAGTAATTGTAGGTGTTAAAAGGCACTGATTTAATGTTTTAAAGACACATTAAAGCGGTTGATTTGTTTTGGGTTTTTTTTCCTTGATGATTAATAAATAGGCTCTTTTGTTATCCCACATTACCTAGATGTAAGAAAATTGCATCATATAAGATGTGATCCCCAATAACATTTTCTTTTTGAAGGGATGAGTAGTTCCCTGGTGGGAAAGCCAACCTTGTGGCTTTAATGGGATCTCCCAAATAGCACAAAGCTTGTTACCTTAAATACTGACTTTCAAACAAGTAATATTCTCTTCTGTCTTGCAGGACAGATAATTCTGCTGATTTTCCCTTGTTTTGTTCTCTGATTGTTCTTTTTCAGTAGAAAAGTGTAAATATTATAAAAGGTCAGGTGGTTTCTGTCCAAGTAATGGATTGCTTCAGGCTTTAAAAATGATGCCTGTTTATGGTCCTGCCATCTGCAGGAGCAGCAGCCTATCATAAAGTTACTGTATTGATCTGTCACTAGTACTGTCTTGTCTGCCAAATGAAAAATGGCTTAAACTCATAACCTGGGCCAGCAGTTTTCTTATTGTAAGCCAGACAAAAAATGCTATTGATCTTCTTTGCTGAAGTGTCCTTTTCACAGCTTGCCAGCATCAACATACTGTTGTCCTTACTCAGGGCTAATTAGCTAATAATTTAATGCAACTGAGACTGCAATCTCAGTTTGGTTTAGCAGCAAGGGAATATGCTGTAACTTCAGAAGTATGGCACCTTTTTAAAGCACAGTCATCATTGCAGTGCTTGTCTCAACTTCTACTCTCTCACTTCAAGTTTGATTTGTTCCACACTAAAGAAGAACAGTCCAGTTAGGCTGAGGTGTGCTGTCACTTCAGGATTTATAGGAAGCAAAGCCCAGATGCAGTGTTGGTGTCTGCGTTCTTGTGCAGTGCTCTTGGTTATGCACTTGCACTTCAGGTTTATGATCACTTCTTGAGTGAAACCAAATAGTTCATTGAATTAATCATGGGATCCCTGAGCTACAGACCAGATGGATTCAGTCACTTCTGAGAAACAGCCAAATACACCTTTTTTGACTGATTCATTTGGTTTTGTTGGGGTTTTTTGGTAAAACACCAATCAAATGAAAAATCCACTGCTAAATTGTTTTAAATCAAAGTTTATATGGTAGATCTTTCTTTCTAAGAAGTACATTTTCTTAATCCTCTTACTGATAGGAGGCCAGAAGGTTGCAAGGAAACTCAGGTTGGAAGCATGGGAAAGATCTCATCTGCTCACACACGTTGAAAACTCATATGAGTCTTCCAAAAGTTACTTTTTTTCAATTAAAATATTTCATTATGTGTATGAATGGAGTTTGCTTGCTTCAAGTCCTTAGCTATGCATAGGAAGTAATTAGTACAGCTTCAGCTGGAGGATGGCTCAATGTCTATCAGTTCATGTTTAATCTTGTGGGTGGTTCTCCTGGCTTGTCTCATACTCTTGTGGTGGTGAAAGATACAGCCTGTACAACATTCCTTTTAGAATAAACAGTGAAAAAACCTTCTGAATTATAATTATAAGCATTTTGACAAAAAAAAAAAAAAAGACAAGACATCATCCCACAGTTTTTAGCTGTTAGACATTTTCTAAAAGTTCTTGACCCCAAGCAGATTCTTCTGTAGTCTTTGCCTAGACAGTGCAGGCCATGTCTTAGTTTATATTTCAGAATCATGCATGATTCAAGTTGTATTTTTGTTTTCTGCTCCATTTTGCTGAGCACAGGGTGAGGCAATGCACAGGAGGCGGAAGAAAACAGATGATCCCTGAGGGAAGTTATTCTTTACATTTCATACATTAGTTTCTCTGGAGTGTGGGTACATATGTTAATTTTGTATATGAAAAGGGAGTTTAATCTATAAGGACTCTTAAAATTTGCTTGAAGAAAGGCAACTTTTAATCTCTGAAAGCATCCCCAAAGTGCAATTAACTATTCTGATGTCCTGATGACTCAACAGATGCTTCTGTAAACTAGAACACATCTGTCAGATTATAGAACTGGTATGCTGCTATATGTGATTTAAAATGACTGCCCATAAATGGTTGTATTGTGATAAATATCATATAGATGGCAAGGGTGTCCAACTTTGCAGTAGTCCTTTAAAAACATTTCACAATACACAGTTCATTGTCACTTTCTGAAGCTTGCTATAGTCATGTGAACTGCCTGACTCTTCCTTCATATCTTTTAAACTTGTTTGGGTTTTTCTGCATCTTCCCAACTCCTTTCTAATGCATGCAGGCTACTGAGTGGTATTTTTAATAGAACAGTAGAACTAAAGATTTTTGTAAGCCTTTCTGAAGATTACCAGTGCCCAATTCAACTGATTTTAGACTGTACTCCATCTGTCTAGCAAAGAAAGAAAATACATTAGTAGTCCACACATGAGTAGCTTATTAGTTCATTTGTTGTGTGCACTACTGTGATTCAAGACTGATCTAAAATATTCATCCACAATTACTGGTGCAGCATAGTTCAAAGTGCTTCAAATCTGTGGGTTTGACTGAGAAATTTAAGGAAAATAGCTGCAAATTGATTCTGTATGTAATTAATGAAACATTTCATTCTTATGTAAATATTAAATGCTTGGCTATTTTTTTTTCCTCTTTTTTTTCCCCTTTCCTCTTACTGAGCTCCCCCTCCCTGACCTCCATTATATGTTTGTTTGTTTTATAGGATGGTGGGTGGGCTGGCATGGGGGCATATTCTCTTGAGAGGAAGAATTAATAGCTGAGTCCTGTGACTCATTCACTGAACAAACAGCTGTTCTCCCTCTAATTCACCCTTACTCGGATGTCCATCCCACCCCCGGAGAGGAGCTGCCAGAAGGCCCTGTTTGCCTCTGCTCAGTTGTTGAAACTCATTCCCCTTTCTTGTAAAAAATGCACTTTCCTTGACCGAACCACCCCACGCCCCTGTAAAGCAGAGGTGTGATCTGAGCCCCTGGCCAGCTGGGCTGCAGCGAGCCTCATCTCTGGGGGAGGGACACAGCAGACTGGCTGTGGCAGCCACATCCCCAAGTGTCTGGGCAAGATTTTCCAGGGCTCACCTCTTACAGAGTAGTGGCTTTGCCACAGCAGTGCCTGTTTGGAGCTGGGGCTGCAGACAGTTGCTTCAATATGGGTTAAAAGCTTTTGGTGTGTTGGAGAGAAAGGGCTTTCAAGGACAGCAGAGAAATGAGTGGTTATTTGTGCAGATATAAGGAGTGAAGTCAGTCAGGCAGGACTGGGGTTTTGTTTAGGGTCTCTCCCTCCCTCTTTCAGTGTCACAGAAAATTAATTCTAGTCTCACAAATGCTATCAGTGGAAGATTTTAAGAACAGCCTGCAGTAAAACTTGGAAGATCTCGAGGCAAACTGCATCTTGCTTTGAAATGACTGTCTTTCCAGCTCAGATGTCCATGCAGAGCAGAATTGTATAATGCTCCCTCTCCGATGCTATGGATGACCTCAAGTTTTAGCATGGGCAGCCTGGCAGGGCTTGGCATCAGGGAAGGCCCCTGCAGCCCTCCAGGGAACCAGAAAACCAGGATCCAGGGCTACCAGTTTGAAAGGACTTGCGTAATAGCTTGTGTGATAGACAGCAAGGAGCACTATCTGTTGAAATCAAATGACCTGAAGAGAAGATGGGGGGGAAACTGCTTCTAGCTATTAAATCCCAAGATACGACTCTTCCTCTGAGACATCTGTGCAATTATTCCTTTTGGAGCTTTTACTGCTATGACACAAATTTGCATTAAAGGCTTGGATGTCTAAAATTGTGTTTGCCCGCATCTTATTTGGGTCATAGTGTTGCAGCTTTCCTGCCCTTCACTTCCCTGCCATGACAGCACCACTCAGGCAGGTAAAGCAGGCAATAGCCCCCCTGCTGCACCCTGTGCAGACGTGGGGGTGGATGTACGTGGTGTTTAGTATTACAGAAGAGGGTGGTTAGAGTACAGCAGTATTCAGGGAGCTGATGTGAAGGCACTCAAGAAAATGGACTTGGCAGAGGATAGATTTAAACTTCTATGAAATGCCTACCTTCACATTTAGAGAAATGGAATTTCACCCACAGGTCTTGGCATACCTGCTAGGGACAGTGGCTAAACCCAGCAAAATAGATGTTTGTAATTGAGTTGACTGGCAGCAATATAGGATGTTAAATTACTTTTTTTCCCCCTCCACATACATGAGCTTGTTTCCCTTAATATGGGTCTTCACATCACTTGAACCGCTTTCTGTTCAAAATGCTGTTCACTGCTGAGTTCCATTCTGATCTAACTAAAAGCAGGGAAATAGCCACCTCATCTCCATTCCCAGGAGTGGAACGTAAGGGCGGGAAAGGAAAATCTGTATGTTGATCAAGTTTAAGAGGCTATTATGCAGAGATGGTAAAAAAAAAAAAAAATCTGCTCCTAATTTTATGTTGCTGACCTTTTAACTTTCAGATTGGAGAATGTGGAAGAATGAAATGGTTTATATATGTTTCCATTAGATACTTTAGTAGGAGCTGCTATAGTTCTGTGGTGTTTAAAATGCACTTAATTTTTAACTTCCTCTGTTTTAAGAAGGTTAAACTTGAGGGGTTTTCACTTTGATCTGCTAAGGTCAGAGACCTCTTTTATCACTGTTATTTGAGGTAAGTGGGGAAAGGAAAATTTTGGGGATTTCAGCTAAGTTCTGTTAAAAGAGTTTTAGTAAATGTGGGATCCAGCTCAAAAATGCAGAAGTTGGGGTGTACCTTCTACAGGAAAACACCTGTTTAAGAAGTACTTTTTAGCTAAGAAAAAATGAAGAGTTTTTCCTTGTAAAACCTAGGCACAAAGCTCTAGAAGTGTGGTCTTTGTGGGTTTCTCTTTGTTTTTAAAGTTTTCTTAAAAACCAGCTTTCCTCACGTTGGTGCTCCGTTTTTGCACATATGTGTTACTGTATACACAACCCTGTTCCATACTGCATTAGGGAGAATTATTTTCAGACCAAAACAAAGCAAAACTTGTTTATTAACAGAAGATGTTCAGTGTAGTGAAACAAAGTGAAAAAGTTAAAACACTACATTTTTATTGGTGGTGGTGTAAGTTTCCTTCACCACAGTATTTTTTCACTTTATGTAAGTTTTGGGTTCTGCCCCCCGGCAAAAATAATGCACACATGTTGCATGTAGTTCTAAGCCCTTTGCTCTGCTACTGTCCTTAAGTAGTAATGCTGTAAAGATTTAGAAATTATTCTACTGCCAAATATAAGACATTTGTTACTCCCAGAGATGATGGCTTAATTTTTAGTATTCCTTGGTGGTTTATATCTTGACATTTCTTATGACCTACAATTAAAATGACTTTAGCAAAGTCTCAACTTATATCCAGATTTCTGAGTGTGGTTGAGTGTCTCCAGGGAGAGCCTTGAACTCCTCACTAAATCAATTTGTTCTTTTCTCAAAACAGATTAAATATGTTTTAGCACTTTGTATTAAAAAATAAATAACTCTAGATGACATAACTGCGACATGTAAAATTAAAAAACATGCTCTGCACATTTTGAAGGGTAGTAATTTTGATGCCAATGCTGTGCTGATAGTATTCCACCAGAGAGAGCAAAGAATGGTTAAAAACAAGCATGTCTAATCCTGTCTCACTGTTCTGCTAGTCTCGTTTGAGAATTAAGTTGATGGCACTCTACTTGGGTGGGTGCTAACTGCTAGATGTGGCAATAAGCTTCTTTAGCAGAGCCTGAGACACTCTACTTTCACTGCCTTGTCTCCCTGGAGTTAGATTTTTTTTTTTTTATTCGTCTTACTCATGCCTACTGCTTTCTTTTCAGGTCAGTCTTCTCCTTATACCTTTAGCAAGATAGGCTGCAGAACTTGCTTGTGACTCACCTGTTCCCTTAGCTGATGCTGCAAGTACAATTTGAGTAGACTCCTCATGTTTACAGTTTATTTTGTATCCAACACACAGGAGGAGCAGAGGGAAATCAGTAGCTGCTGGTGCTCTGCAAATCTGCAGAGGCTATAACAGGCAGCTGTATGCAGGGAGAGTCAGATGCACTGGCTATGCCAGAAGCAGCTTTTGTTCCCTCAAGCCACTTCCATGGTTGTGCTTGAGTGGATTATTGTTTAAGGCTCTGTAAGTACAATAGGACTTAAGGAAAAGGAAAGGGGGAAATTTTTTCTAAAATAGAACAAAACAAACTAAAAAAGTTTCTACGGAAATAGATGGCAAATGGTCTCTAATAATGGGATTTTACAAGAGATGTCCAATCTCCAGAACAATGGTTCAGTTCAAGCCAAGATTAATAGTGCTTGTTATCCTACGCCTGTGAGTTGGCAACTCGGTCCTCTGCTACAAACAGATGCAGTTTAATGTTCTGCTGCGGCCTGGGGAGGAGCCGCAACTGCGACGCTCACTTGTGAAATGGTAACGAATTGCAAACCTCGGTTGGTTTGGGTCCATCAGCCCCAGGCTGACTGACTGTAGCTGGCTGGGTGCTGTTGGGCTGGAGGAGGAGCTGTCTGGACTGCCTTGCACAGGGCAGCCACACCAAATCTTTCTTATTTCAGCTCAGGCCAAAGCCACCTCCATCAGATTATGGTTTCACAAAGATGTGCTGAAATGCCTGTCCTTCCAGTCCTCTCTCCCTGTTCCTGCTAAAACCCCTGATCTATTTCTACTGATTCACGTGCAGCCCCTTAAATCTGGGGTGTGGGGCTAGGAGGGAGGTGGGGTGCAGCACTGCCCCAGGGACTTCAGGGTTTCCGGGGCTGTGACAAGAGAGCAGAGACATGGACTACAGCAATCTTGGCCTACTCATGCCCATGTTTTTAGGTGCACTGGACCCATCTTAGATGCAGGCTGAAAAAGGGAGTAAGATTGGAAAAGAGGTTCTTTCAGTGACTAGATTTTTGTGGAACAACTTGAGAAGTAAAGGATTTTGTTATTTTAAACTGGAGATTGTGATACTGCAAACTGCTGCTGTTAATCCTTAAATATGTAGGGTATGACAACAACCTGGACCTTTCCCTTCCATCTTAAAATAAGAAAAATTGCAAATTCATCTACAGCTGAGAAAATGTGTACTTCAATTATGTTTCATTTTTTTGAGATAATGTGAAATACAAGGCTTTCATTTCTGTTTATGCAGAGAAAAAACTAAAGGTAGTTTTTTGTTTTTTTAAATTGGGAAAACTAATTGAGAAAATGGTGACTAAATAAAGAAAACTTTTGCTTCTACACCCTGGTGAGAAAGAAGATGGAAAAAACACAAGCAAAATTTACATAGTTACTACTGTGATTCTTTCTTACTTTGCTGTACCTTTGTAGCATTCTGCCTAACAGGGTGAGCTTGAGAAATCTCCCAGGACTAGTTGTAGTAATGATGTGATACAGGAGCCACCAGTTTGAGCAAGTGTCTGAGTGGCTGTGCTGTTCAATGTAGCAGCCTCCTGTGAGAACCTGCTTCTATTTTGGGAACATGTCAGAAGGAAACGGGGTAGTGCAGGAGTGCTGGCCCAGGGTTCTCCTGGGACTCTGTGGGGCATGGGGAGCCCTGCTGGGATGAAGGCAGGAGGCTGACTCCAGGGCTTGCTGGGGCAGGGAGGAGGATGTGTTAGGTGCTGCCAGGTGAGGCACATGGCAAGTTCCAGTGCAGTGTGGCCACTTTCTGTGGCTTTCTGCTGCTTGTGTTTGGAAGGAGTGTGCATCCTGTCTGTTCCATCAGATAATTCTCTGTATTTTACAGCCATGTGGCTGCTGCGTTTTGGTGCGATGTGTTTGTGTGGATTTTTGTTCTTGTTTTAGTAAGGATTATTGAGGACCAAGTCTAGGTGGAGGCAAAGTTGATAGTTGTTGGAAGCTGCAGTCCTGCTTCCCTCCGCACAGGTCTTCCCAGCTTTACTTTCATCCTGTATTCTGTCTCTGCCCAGGAAGGAACACACCAACTTGCACTGACTTTAGTCTCTCTCTGTCTCTCTTTTTTTTCCTCTCCAAAACCCTCACCTATTTTGCATTGCTTACTTTAACAACATTTTTTTGCTTTTCTCTTATTATACTAGCCAGCTGTTTGTCAATGAGGATGGCATCTGATGCTTGTCAGACATACACTCACTGTTGATTCTGAGTTGCTTTAGAATTTCAAGAAAGCCCAAGTTTCTAAAAAGTCCTGATAGAGGGCTACGATACCTAATAAGGCCTGCATATAATAGTTAAACTCTCTGTAGAGTTTGTTAATGTTTTTGCATAGCTGACCAGTAAGCTTATTTAGGGAGAGCAGCACTTCGTGTTCTTCACTTATGACCCAGTTACAGCTGTGGATAAATGAGAAGTTGGGATTGCTGACATGCTGTGGTTTTATAGGAATTTTGAGTTTGAACATGTTCTGCAGTTCGAGGAGAATAATGCTGGAACTTTGAAATAATTTTTGAAAGTAGGAAAATACCCTAAAATGCATCTGCCTTATGCATTTCCATAGGAAGATTGTACAATATACTTTAACTGTCTATCTTACCAGTATTTTTGTTTTTCAAGAATTTGTTTGGGTGTTTTCTATTTGCTATCTCTCCATTTTTGTTTGGGTATGTAGAGTCCAAGTGGTATTTTGTGTATGGAAACTGAAGGATTTACTCTTGGTTACCTTTAGAAATTGATTTATTTACAGTTATTTAAGTCCAGCACAGGCTGAATGCTGAGGTGTAGACAGTGAGATACCCTGGGGTCTCTCTTGCTTTCCTCAGAGGGGAAGGCTGAGGACAAGAAGCAGGATTCCAGGACTATCTGTGATAGTCCAGAGAGATCTCTAATAAACTTGTCTCTAAAATCTGGCAACCACCAGGTAAGACCAGGATGTGATGAGAAAGCAAGGAAAGTTCTTTGTGCTTGACCCAAGTCCATTGTAGTGATACAGCTGAGATTAGGAAGTTTAAAGATGAACTCTTTGTTACTTCCCTATTGGATTTCCTCCAGTTCCCCCTTACAGTATTTTTATATGCTTTAATTTTAAGACTTGTAATGCACAGTTTGCTCTGGGTGTTTCCTTTTTATATATATATATATATATATATATATATATATATATATATATATATACACACACACACACACACATACCTTTTCCATTAATTTTGGCAAAATCACTAAGAAACAGCACCATGTTAAAAGAAAAAATGTTGAAACTGTGTAGTATATTGGGCCAAAATTGGTGGGTTTGGTAGCAGGGGCTGCAGGGGTGGGGGGCATCACCTGGGCTGCCCTTCAGCAGTGTCCCCGAGGGATCGTGTCTGCCCCAGAGTGCAGTGAGAGTCACCCTTGAGAGCTGCGGCCAGCCGAGGCCAGAGCGAGGGCATCCTTGGGGGACACTGGGACCTGGGGAGGAGGAGTCCAGCCTTGCACAGGGGAAATGGAGCGAAGGCGCAGCCTAAGGACAAATGAGAAGTGAGGAGCAGACAGAGAAGGCATTGCACACACACCCCGCGGCCGCCTGCGCTGCCTCTCGCCTCACCAAAAGCATGGGCTGGGCTGAGGGTAAGGCATGGCACAAACCAGGGAAGTTAGGCTGGGACAGGTGGGGCGAGAAAAGGTGGTTGAGTGAAGTTGACCCTTGGAAAGGTCAACTACTGAGTAGTTGCTGAACTGCTTAGTCTCCTTTGTTTTTCCTCCTCAATTTCTGAAACAGTAATTAACAGTGTGTTAATTGGCGATAAATTAAGTAAAATTATGTGAAATTCCCAGAGTTGAGATTCTTTTGCCCGTGATGTACAGACAACAGATTTGGGGGATTCTTGTATTGCTTCTCCTGTTTTTAAAAAATCTTTGGGGTTTATTTTTATGGCTTTAGTTTTGAACTTTGGAAGCCTAGAGATAAATATATCCCTTAAAAAAAAAAAAAAAAAAAAAAACAAAAAACCAACAAAAAAAAAAAAAAACCAAACAAAAAAACCCCCAACAAAACAAAACAAAAAAAACCAAGCAAGGATCTGAAAGCTGAAATTTTTATGTGATGATGAGACTTTGGAGAGCTGGCTTTAGGAAAAATTCCTAGTGCTGCAGGGGAGACGATAAAATCGCTGGAGTTGGCAGCCCTGCTGAGTAGCCTCTCCTTCCTCCCCCCCAGCTCCTGCAGCCTTCCTGGCCGGTCCTGGTCGACTCCTTCACAGTGTTGATTTTTACGGTGTGATCTGCTCGGAGCAAGAGTTTTGCCTGTGGTGCACTCGTAATGTACCACATACAGGTTACTGTAGGAGTAGCCTAACACAGAGTGTCCGGCATTGCGAGCATCGAGCGGTTCGTAGCCAAAAACACTTTAGGCCAAAAAAACCGTGCGTTTTTGTGCTCCCTCTGCTGGATTTGGAAGGAGCGGGAAGCCCTCCCGGCTGGACTGGAGCGCTGCTGTTCCCCTCCTTCCCCCGTTCCCACCCCACAGCTCCCTGAGCGGGCAGCGGTGGGTGTTTGCAGAAAGGACTTGGTGCTTCCCAGAGTCCGCTCGAGCCGCTGCGCAACGGGGCCGTGAGCCAGGTGGGAATGTGGGAGAGGCAGGGAATTGTGCGGCATCAAGTTATTGTGCCACAGTAAGGCTTAGAGCACACCTGGAAAGGGTGGCTGCGGCAAGCCAGGTGGAATGGCTTTCCAGCTGACACTTCTTCTAACCATCTATTCTCATTTTCAGGTGTAGCCTGCTACCCCTGAACTTTGCCAGTGAGACTGTTTTGGGGATCTTTCTAGAAACAGGATGAGAGAAGGGATCAGGCTTTATGAAGCTAATTTTATTTTTGGAAGCTGATTGCAGTTCCCAGCAGGACCCTTTGAAGTGTGCTGGCAGAGCGGGGGCTGGCGTGGGGGCACGGAACAGGCTGGAGTGGTGGGGGGGGACACTGTACAACCCCTGAACAGGTTGTGCCGGGAAACCAGGGAGCAGATGCTGGTGGGGATGCCAGAGTCCTTAGAATCAGCTTGGACCTGGTTTGTAAAAGGGGTGGGTGGTCGGTAATGTGAATTCACAGAAATGTTAGTGGATTACCCTTTTATTTTAAGAGGTGCTTTACAAAACAAAGTAGGGATTGTGGTGCCAGTTTTACATATGGGCAGAATAAAGCACAGAGGAGAGGGGCAAAGCTTTGGGTTAGTGTGCTGCAGCAGTGCAGTTCAAGCTGGTTTAAACAGCCTCTGTTCCTATCCTCTGCCATGATGGCTGATCACTCCCATCCTGTGCCCGCTCCCTGTGTTGTGTTGGCACAGCTGTTTATGAGACAACATGCTGAAGGAAATTAGTTCCCCCATTCCAGCTAACCATGCAGCCACACAAATGCAGTGTTGGAAGCAAAAGTCCAGGAGAGAGGAGTGAGAGGTAAAGTTCAAGTGTCCACGTAAATGCTATAGCCTCATCTGACAGAAGTCCAGTCCAGTTACACCTAGAATGGTACCCAGATCTTGGGGCAGGCAGAACAAAAATTTTTCCTTTGGAGAAACAAACTGAAATAACTAATTGCAACTTCATTAAAGTCTGCATTAGCTGAGAAAGTCATGGTAACACATACTAAGTTTGAATCAATTAACATGTTTTTCCTGCCTTGAATAAGCAGAAGAAAAGCACTGGGGAAAACTTCTGGTAAAGAATAAATACGTTGTGGGCGAGAACATTCACAATTCAATGAGGCCTTAAAAGCCAATCATTCACCCATATTGCTTGTCAATGTGTGACTTCTCTAAAATTGCCTTTTGTGAGACAAGAAGACCGGCAGCGTTCCTGCATGAAGCAGGCAGTCCCTTGGTGACACTGGATGTGTTGGGGTGGGATGACTGTTTCTGACAAGGTTTTCAGTCATGTTTTTACTCTTTGTGAATTATCACTGAAAAGGGTAAATATGGCTGCAGAACAAACACTGAATGCAACTTACAAGTTTTTTGTAATAACTTGAGGCTTTTCTTCTGCATTTTTAAGTCACCTGTGACTTTTGCATCATTTGTTATCAAAGTGTCCGCTCCAACAGCTGGTCCTTGGGGAGGAACCTGGACTGGTTGCAAATTGTGTGGGGTTTGCTCTGTTGGGTTTTTATTCCGGTAGTATTTGCTTTTTCATGTTTAATAGAAAATTCTTTTGCATGGAAGTTACTTGGACGTTAGTCAAAAGAGAGGCAAAATGTAGTCACTGTGTCACTTTTCTCAATATTTGCTGAGTTTTGGAGCCTGGTAGCATAATGCTGTAAGGATGCCTTGTCTGCCTGCTGAAACAGCATGTAACAAAATACAGACTGCCCGTAAACATTCCCCCATCTCCCTTTGCAATCTTTCTTTTTAATTAAAAAAACATTTCCTAGAAGTTGCAGTGCTGTGCCAGTGTAATCCATAAACTTGTTTTGTTTTGCTACAGAGAGGATGGTGGTTTTGAGGTATTCTGGTGTATTTTCTTAAGCAGTGTTTGGGGGTTGGTTTATCTTTTGTAATGGTACTTAGCTCACAACAGTCAGTGAGTACCCTTTATAAAGAGAATAAAAGACATCACCATGACCTTTAACTGAAAAAAAATTACCATTTGGCTCAGGAAATTTTGATATAAACCTCAGCAGAATTCTCATTATCTTTTCCTCATTTCATTGTTACAGGCATGAAAACCTGTAATACTTAAACCACTGAGTGAGTCTCAAAAGCTTGGGGATGGCAAGAGCTGGGCTGGAACCCCAACCCAGCCTCAGATCTGGCCCTTTTGGCTTGGTCATTGGACTCCTAAATACTTTTAATTCATTTCAGGTCTTTTCACTGAGCTGATTCAGATGCTGCTGTATTATGCAGGAGAATGGAGGCATGATATGTCTGTATTTTTATTGCAGGAAAATGGATCTTGTTATGTGAGGGTGTTGAGGAAGCAGTCCCCAGCTACTGAGAGGAAGAAAGGCCGGTGGGAAATATTCAGGTAGGAAAGCTGTGTGTATCATCAAGCTGTAAAAACACTTGTGGGCCTTCATTCTTTTTCCAGACACTGTGTTGTGTTTGATGCTTGAATGGCTGATCTGGTCACTATCATAGTTTATTTGTTGTTTTAAGAAGCAGCCCTGTTTGGTCAATTGATTGCAACAACAAAACCCCACAAGCAAAGCCCTCAGCATAAACATTCCTCGGGCTATCCCTGGTACGGTATTGATCCTGATACAGAATACAAACAAATTACTCTTTGCGTGAGCCATTCGAGGTATAAAACAGAGCAATAATATGTTCTACTTGCTGCCAATAAATGTGCATTTATAATAAACTAAGCAGAAATCCCTGAGTAGAAGAGAACAGTAGTTTCAATAACGTGTTCAATATCTTATGTCCAGCTGTTGTATAGAAGTTTTAAAAAAGCACAGAGTGGGCACTCCAGGGTTTCTGCTTCCTCCCTCACTTAAGAAAAAAAAAATCTTTGCAGACCTTTTCTGTTGCTGCTTTTCCTTTGCTTTTCAGCTTCTTTTAGATATTTTTAAGTACTTTGTAAACCATAGGTAAGCTCATCTCTGCCTTTTTTTCAGTGTAGTTCAGTGCTTCTCAAGAATTTGGCCTACATCATAATTTTCTTGTAGACCAGCTGCCTCTGCTTAAACTGCTATGTGGGTCATCTCCATTTTTGCTCCTTGTCATATCGCAGTGGCATTTCCATATATTGGGAAATAGCACTAAAGACACATTCATATATCTGTAGTTTTGAATGCACCTGAAATTAGGGGGGAGTTGGTACCCTGTGACCATCACTGTGGGTTATGCACTGGGGGTGCATAACTGAACCCATTTCCAAAAAGAAAAAATGTTACTGATCATCAAAACATAGGTTTTTGGGTTTTTTTTAATCTGCTTTACCATGCTCATATAATCCTCCTCATCCATATTTTCAGTGCTGCACTTTGATGAGTTACAGACAGTTGACCTCAAGGCATTTCTTGATGAACATTTCTGTCTGCTCTCAGCCTTGAAAAACTCAACTTTTCAAGAGCTGTATGGGAGAAAAATGTGTAAGACTAATATTTATAGGCTGAAAGAGAAGAGAGAGGAAAGAGTAAAGTGTAAAACTTGCTTCCAGCAGAAATGCCATCCTTCTTTTACCTCTGATAATTAGAAGCATTTCTGACATGGTTACAAAGCAAGTTAGTGGTGAGTGCCTGTCATTTGCTGTGCATTTCTACTGCAGGAGGACTGTTTTCCTTCCCAATGCTTTCTTCTATGTTGTTTTCAGAGAACCACAGATTTCAACTGATACTCACCTGTTACATTATGATTCATCAATACTCCTACATTTGAGTTACTTCCAAGTATGTACATATGATTGTTTGTGAAAATGCAGGGTTGTGATTCAGGTTCAGATTTTGGGTATTTTTTTTTCATAATGTTTACCAAAGCTCATTTGCATAAATCTTTTCATTAATACTGGTAGCTGAAATAATCCTGAGAGACAAGAAGGAGGAGAGGTTTTAAGTGCCATAATTTTTGTCAGGAAAAGATCATGGCTAAATTAAGAAATGCAGCAGTACTGATTTTAACTCTGATAGAAGATTTAGAGAGCATTACAAGTAGTTTCTAGAGGTGCCTTAAATGGTGTACTGTATTTAATGGTCCCTGAATATAGGTCTAAGATGCTGGTCTTAGATAATAAAAAATACGATGTGCAGGCATAGAAATGCAGCAAATAAATAACAAAAGGAAACACGAAACCAAACCCCACCACATCAAGAAACACTCTGTTTTCAGAACTGTGCTCTTGAAAATTTCTTGGAGATTTCCCTAGACTTGGATCCTCATTTTCAAAAATAAAATGAAATTCACTTTTCTGTACCATAAGGAAACTTGGGAAAGAATTTCCTTGCTGTGCCTTGGGGTCATGTGGCCTCACTGCTGTAGAGCTGGAATGTTTGCCATGGTATTTCCGGAGGCTTCATAAACACACAGAAAAAACAGTGGGGATTAGGAGGATTTAAAAAAAATTGCTCTATTTTTCTTTCTGGCAGCCTAAATTCATTACACTTTAAATGTAGGGTTCTTTTAGGAATTCAGAAGAGTTTTTATTTGACTAGTCCAGTGAATTTTAAGAACTAAGTTAAAATATTTAATAATTTTTAATTGCTGAATTTGTCTAGAATTATTTCTTACTAGGTGTAATACCTGGCAACCTGCATATTAAGCCTAACTCTTATTTAGACGGTCTTAATGGTTTACTTTTGGCATGTGTCACTGTGAGTGACATTCAGTAATCTGACTTGATAGCTGTCATCTTGCAAGGCAGAGTAATGCAAACAAAAGATGAGCACTCAGACAAGGTTACAGTGAAGAGCCATTTCCTAAGTCCTGCTGCCGTGGCGTAGAATCCCCAAGTCAAATCAGAAAAGCACAGAAATTAGTTCTGGCTCCTGGGATATGAGGGATAAGATTATGCAAACCTCTTCCTTCTGACTGTAGGAATAGTATGTGCTCCTTTTCAGACTTCACAAACACCAGCTAAACTGGGATTATGAGGACCTCTGTGTGTCTGTAATGCCATGGATATGTTATGTCTGGCAGGGTGGGCTGAAGGGACCCTGCAGTCCCTCTTACACCCTGGCCTGGCAGAGCTGCATCTTCTCCTTCTCCCTTCCCCTTCCAGCCAAGCTGCCTGTTGAACAAGGGCAGAGAACTGATCTGTTTTAAAAATAACCTGGCAAAAATGAGGAGGGAGGGGGAGGATGAATGGACTATTTTTAGCTTAACCAAGTCCATTCTCTACACAGCACCATGAAGCTGTCCTGACACTACCAGGAGGGGTGGGGAGAAGGCAGTGCAACAGGAGCTGGTAAGCAGCAGCCAGAGATAAGAACTGCTTGTTCCAGATTGCCTTTGTGAAAAATCCCCCAGCAATGAGCCTGTGTATTCCATGAGGCTGCTCAGGACATGGTCAGTGGGAGGTGTATAACCATATCAAGACAGGCTTGATGCTCAATCAGACTATTTATTACATCAGAAGTTACAAAAAGGCAGCATAGTTTGAGCTTCTCTTTTAAGTATGAAACAGAAGAGTTGCTTTTTTCCCAACTTCAGGCCCCAAACTGGCACTCTGAGGAGGAGCATGGGTAGATCTGGAATTGAGCAAGGGCTTGGATTCTGCACACTGGTAGAGCTTCTTCACCCCTTTCTCCTGTCCCCTACTGAACTTTCTGAATTCTCTCTTGAAGAGTGGCTAATTATTGAATTATATTCTCCTAGTGTGGAAATGCATGAAGTGTAGAATCATTTAGTTTAATAGAGTACGTCTTGTGTTTTGTTTCGATAAATTTTGTGATGTCTGATTGCCACAGATTGTCACATTGTCTGACTCCTACTCTTCTGGTCTCTAGCTAGAGCAGGTGATTGAGAAGGGAATGGGATGAAGCTAAGAAGTTGTTCTGAAACTCTTGGACTGTGACGTGTAGGGAAAAACATAGTTTCAGAGATTGGCTTGAATATAAATGTTCTGGTATTTAAAAGTCATCTTTTGTAAAAGTATGCCATGACTCCAAAGGCAAACTGTGTTTTAATTTGAGCTTATCTGCTTGTGTATGTGGGGCTTTTTCCAGGTGGACATATAGAAATGTGTACAGCTGAGTAAAATGTTGGTAACTTCGTGCTTGAGTCGTCTTCAGTGTTGTACTTTTTATTAAATGCTGTAGCACCCCCCCAAGTTTCAGGTGAAAAATTCCACCTATTTAGGTAACAGAAATAGTGTATAAGAGCTTTCTTTTTTTTGGACATGTTCCAAAGTTTTGTGTCATTCCTTAGGATATTTCACTGGTTTGTCACTTTGTGTCTTTATGAGACAGTGCAAAGATTTTTTTATAATTTTGTAATGATACTTTGTGTATCTGAATAATACTTGTCATGACATTTGGCTTTGCCCCTTCCCATCTAAGGATTCCCAAGCCTTCCCAAGGAAACTTTTGTTTAGGCAGGCCAACAGGAGTCATGGTTGAAACTTGTTCTCAAAAGCTCTGTGTTCCTAATGGCCTTTGACAGTGGTTGGGAAAGATGTCACTTCAGCATAGTGAAAAGCAACCAAAGTAAATTATATTTTTAATGAAGGATTTTCTATCTGCCTGAATTGATACTGGCAGGACAGTGTAAGTTAAAAATAGAAGAACCTTCTGCAGACACATTGCAATCTACCCTGGTTTTACTTTGTCTAAACAAAAAGCAGTATACACATAGTGAGTGTAGACAGGTCTTTTAGTCTGAGGTACTTCCTTTGGCAGATGGCTTCTGATTCTTTTCTTTTTATTTTTTTTAAGTAAGTATTGCTTTGAAGGGAGACCAAATAAAATCAGTATTCAAGGATTCTGTTTATCATGTCACTGCATGGGAGATTGATGTATCCTGTACTAGACCTACTTTATGGTGATATGTACAAGATTCTTATGGCCTTATAAAGGATGCTAACTTGCATTCCTCTCTGCAAAGAAGTATTTCAAAAAGAAATAATATGCAGATTGAATATTTATTTTTGGTCAATACGAAAGTATTCAGAGCTAACTGGCAAATATTTTGCTTCTCTACCCTCTCTTTTCCCCTTAATCATGTTTATCTCCTCAGTGTTTTCTTCTGACTATTGGAAATGCATTTTTATAGAGTATTTTGGATCAGCAGATTTATAAGCCAAGAATTTTTGTCTTTTCACTGAAGGAATGTGTAAGTAAAGGGACTGAATGATTATTGGGCTTTTATATCTTGCATATATGTATTCTGTATATTTTAGATATATTAGATGTATGTGTAAATTGAGATCCTGTTTCAGAACAGTTGTCACTGTCTGAACAATGGTTGATGACTCTATGTGTTTTTAAATGACTGAAAAATCTAAATAAGGTTAAATTAACCTGCAATAATCTTACTATTGTTTATTTTTAAATGTTTCATACTGAATAGCATTTAACTACATTTCTCTATTTCACCTTCTTGAAGCTAGTAAGTTCAAGGTATAACTGGTTTTCCACACATTTTATTAGGCCTTGATATTTCTGACGGCATAGCTTTCTTTTTCAGGCCTTCAAGTGGAAAAAGAGAGAGAAAATTATTTCCTTCTCAAGACAAAAGAACAGTGCAAGTGTAATCTCAGCTCTCAGGTTTTCTTTTGTCTATGTCTCTTAACCTGGTGTGATTAATTGGGTTTGATTTGGTCATGTTTTTAGAAGTTTATGAAAGGATAGGGAAAAGGGAAGAAAAGTACTCCTTTGAAGCACGTATCAGTGATTCAAATGCTGCCTGGAATCATAAAGATATACATGACTGAGATCTGTGTTACCAGAGTGTGAGAAATTCTGTGTGAAATGCCAGCAGGTTTATAGCCCAAACTGATGATCAGGCAAGGGACAGGGACAAAGTATATAAACTGCTTGTACTCTGCTGAGAATGTGTAGTCTGCACCACAGATCAAACTAAGGCCTTTCAAAGAAAATACTTTCAGCTAGCAAATCATGGAAAACCTCTATATACGCAATGTAATCTAAAAATCTCAGAAGTCAAAATAAACCTAGTTAATCTGCAGAATCTGCATGTGTGGAGGAGTGTGTCTGCCACACCTTGTGGGGTCCCTTCTCTCTCTTGCTTATACCTGTCCCATACATCAGAAAGCTCAAACTGAAAGCTAAAAATACTCCTTTACTGTAGAGTGGGAGGAAAAGAGAACAGGTATGAACACCACCTTCCAAAGATACTAAGTGTTTGCTACAGGAACAGTCTGTTGACAGAGAATGCAACAAAATAGTTATGTGTTGAATAACATGTTTTCTTTGTTGACTTTGATTGGGGCACTTTAGTGGAATTTCCTCTTGCCCATGTGTGCTCTTACTGGGTGGGCAGAAGCTCACTAACTTGGTTTCTGCTAAATATAGTTTAGCAATGACCATTTTATTACTGTCCTTTTAAATGTAAACATTCCCAGTCTCTTCAGGTGGTCTTCTTAAAATATGCTTTTTTTTTTCCCCCCGATGATTTTCATTGCTACCCTTTGATTTTTGTCTCATTTTGCTCTGAATTCATAATTTTCTCATACTACTATTGCCAACCACTAGACTATCACTGCTTCTTTAATAAAAACTATGGCACCAGGGGAACATTGGTTTCTCTGGGTCCCAGTTTGATAACAGATTTCCTTCTCTGAGTATATTCCTCTTTTGGACTGTTCAGATGTCCATCAGAAAGAGTGAATTCTTTGTTTGTTGGTGAGACAGATGCCCACCTGTGCTGAGTCCATTTAACATCTACAGTATGGTAATGGTTTTTGGTCATTATTGCTCTGGACCTGATAGAAGCCAGAGATGGAGTGCTCTTTATCAGTTTGCAGAGTCTTGCAGTACTTTGCTCTGCCTTTCCCTCACACCTTTGGCCTTTTTGGTGCCTGGTGCCGAAACACCTGCCTGGTACCTTTTTTCTTATAGTGCCTCAGAGGTTTGCACCCTGTTCGCTCTATCTGCTCACAGTGCTGAGGTCCTGCTGGTTTCCAGTCAGAGCATTTTGGGAGTTTATGTGGAGGGAAAGAACAGTGCTTGCAGCAGAGGGCATTCCCCAAGAGAAGATGTACTTACACCATGTCTCCTGGGCAGATATGAGCTTGATGTGCTTGTCTTCAGCTGCCCACATTCTGTGTGGAGCCAAAGCAGAAGCCCCATATCCATCGTTCACATTGTGTTGAGCTCGAGCTAATAAGCTCGGTCTCTTGGCAGGATGTGTTAGATCAGGCTTACTGCTGTGCTAATTGTGCTTACACAGCTTCCAGTTTGGAGCTGGCTCATTTACAGCTGGCTTGGATGGTGGCCAAGAAGGCTCGCCTCTGCCTGCAGTATGCCATGTAGACATACACACATCCCGCACTTGAATGTGTCTGTCAATAGCAGGAAATTATATTTGGAGGGAGGGGAAAATCTTTGGCCTGGCTGCAAGTGTCAACAAGGACAATATTAATGAATGAGGAAGTAGGTAACAGTTTTAATAAGGAGAAAGTTTGATTATTCCTAATTTAGACTCACTGCCACAAGTTGTTTTCAGCCTGTGTGTTTGGCCCTGTCTTGTTCCTCATTTACCACTGTTTTTGTGGGGGTTTTGGTTTGGGGCTTTTTTTCAATATATCTTGGGAACACTTCCCAGATTTAAGAAACCCCATTGTAGAAGTGAGCAGCCTGGTATTTTAACTGAGAAACAGAAGGTAATCTAAACACAGTGCTAAAAATGGGCAAACGTTCAGAGGATAGAAACTTGCTTTTATGATCAGCCCATCCACTGTTTTTTGTCTTCCCTTACTTCATATGTTAGCAAGTTATTGTGTACACTGGCTCTAATGCAGTGTCAAGGATTGGCCCATCTTAGTGTTGAAGTGCTGTAGTTAACTAAAAGTACAGGATACTCACTAGTAACAGGAATTATTCAGGAAGAGGAAACTCAGCGCTGTAAAAAGTTCAAGTTTGTTTATTTAGGTTTGAATAACTAGAGCTCAGAATGACTTGAAAGCCACATCCTCAACTGGCAAAGATCGGTTTCATCAGTTACCAGCACTTATGTCATTTGCTTCATCAAGAATATGTCCCCTCAGTTATTATGAAATCTGTCTGTGGAGGAGGGTGGTGGTAGATGGGAATATAGGAGTGTGCACATACATAAATATAGAGAAAAATGGCCTAGTCTCTTAATTTATTGTGAAATAATATAATGATCCATCAGCCACATTGCTATGAGCTCTCTTAATATTTGAGCCCATTTTTCTCAAATTATTTTTTTAGTCACAAACATCCATGCATCACTGCATTAACTTGCTTGACAGTTTAGAGGCTACTTTTCCTTTTGAGCAAGCCTTGAAGAGACAGTAACAACCTTCTAGTTCTAAAATCACTGTTATTAAAACAACCAGGCAAAGGCAGAGTTGAATAATGATTTAGCTCCCAGAATTAATTTGAAATTTCAGCAGCACTAAGTAATATTTTAGTGGCATTATAATCCTGTGCATTACATATTAAATCTGCAGACTGCACTGCCAGAGGAAGAACCCTGCAGTATTTAAGTGACACTGTAACACCATGGTATTATATTCAGGTCATTAGGGGGCATTTTACAGGATTGAAGTTATCTGGCAGAATGTCAAGGGTGAATTGTATAATCTCTGTTTCTTTGCCCCTCCAAATATGTAGATTAGGGGTTTAAAAAAAATAAATGACACGTTGGTCACCAGTGTTCCTCCTCTGTCTCAGCCCACTGTATCACCTGTGCACCACTTGCCCAGTCAACAAACACTGAGAGGGGAAGAGAAGGGGAGCAAGATACTCAAAGATGGCTCAAATGGCTGGTGAAAGAGCACTCTACTGAGGGTTGGGGTTTTTTCTATATGAATCAGAGCAATTGATAGATAAGTATAAACACAAGTATTTGGCTTTTGTAGCAGGTGTCAGCAGGTGTCCAGAATGGTGGAAAGTTCTGAGCTCCAAGGTGGGTGTTTCCAGAGCAGATCCCTAACACTAACCTTAAGAAGAGGCAGGGGCACTCCTGTGGTTGAATATACTAAAGGAGATGAATGCCTCTCTCCCCTTTGTGCCTTAGAAATTCCTTCTAAATTCACATGTATGGCCCATCGTAATGATTTTGATACCTCTTTTCAAATGTAGTCATCATTCAGACAGCTCTGGTTGAATTTAGAGAGAGTATTAGGCTGTGAAAAGCATGTGTTCTCAGCAGCTCATTGCTGCCTCTGGCAGAAGTTGCTGCCATTCAGATCTGCTAGCTAGATAGTTCATATGATTATTCTGTGCACCATTAGAGACAAACTGGGCTGGTTTAGTTTAAACATGTAAATAGTAGCGTCGGATCATTCTTTCTGCAAGAAACAGATAATCATCACACAAGTAGCCTAGCTGTCTTGGACAGCAAATTTCACCACATCAGTCTTCCCTTGTCTTTCCTTGTCTTTCCTTCACTTTGTTTAAACTACAGCTTTTGGGGTGGTGGGAACATTTGTTAAAAATAATAATAAAAAAGGATCACTGACAAAAAGTAAAGTTGAAATAGTGTTTAACTTCCAGTGGTGGGAATGGCAATGGTAACAGGCTGATTGGTCGGGGGTTCATAACCTTTTCAGATAACAAAGTGGCCATCATACGAATGGGGTGCATGACTGTGATCTTTCTGTGCTCCAAGTGGTTTAGGGGGGAACCCCAACAACAGTTTGTTTATTTGAAGAGGTTGATTTTCTCTAATCTAGAAGATGGGCCAATTTGTTATAGGCTAATACCTGTTTTCTTCTTGCTGCACTCCGTGTGATGGGAAATTCTTAGAAAAGTCTCATGGTCAAGAGGTGTGCTTGGCTGCTGCATACCAGTACACAAAAAGAGTGGTGAGGATACTGGACATTATTTTTACAGGTCTTTCCAAAGATAGCATTAACATCTTACTAGGGAATAGTGCAAGACTCGTATTTGTAGAGAAGTGTTGGCTATGCCAATGGGAGAACTGCCTTACCTGGCAGAGCTGCTGCCGTAGGAGGCTGTGAAGGCAGATCAGCAGGTTGAACGCAGCTGTGGCTGACAGCTCCATGAACGGACATGAAGGGCAGCACATGTTCCTACTCTGGCTGGCTGTGGTGCTGGGGAGTAAAGGCAGTAAGCTGGGCTTATGTGCCCTGCCTACCTAAGTATCTTCTGCTCAGAATACTCAGTTAGAGGGATGACTTGATCAACCCACCATAGCGCGTTTTCTGTCCCTACTGCTTTGCTGTGTATAAAATACTATAAATGTTATTCACTGTATTTTAAATTACTTCAATACCCTCTGCTTCTGCTTCCTTTTTTTTGTTGTTGTTTTTTATGAGAAAGGACTAAACTTTCATTTTCATATCTATAGCCTACTTTCACAGAGGATAAAGCTTCAGTTTCCAACCATTTCTACTGGGTATTTTTTCAAGTTAAAGGCAGTGGTCTTTCCTGAAAAAGTCCATAGACAAAGAACTCCCCAGTGTGTCTCTAGCGATCTGTGCAGTTAGCAGTTACTCCTGTGAGCTGTCATTTTACAGTAAAAATAGAAAATGTAAAATATTGATTACATATGCAAGTACAAGAAATGTACATCTGTATACTAGCTCTCCAGAAGCTTGTAGATTAAAAATAGATTTTAGTCACATTTTTCTTTTTAATGTGCCACAACAAGTAAGTTTTGTTATTGAGGAAGTATGTGTGAAGCCATAAGGCTATAAGCTTGTGAAGAGAACTTCATTCCAGCTATTTTGTTAAATGAATTAATGCAGAAATTTTCTGGGACTTCTCTTCCTAAATAAGGGACATGTCCTAGTTACTGTGGTGCAGCAGTGAGCTGCATGAAGTTCAGAACGGGAGAGATCTGTGTTGGTTATTAAATGCATACTGTATACCAGGTATTGTAGTTTATGCACACTAGAAATACATAGTGGCCTGATGCTTATGTTACTGTGCCACTTGTACTGCCGTTTCAATGAATTTGTTGATGCTGCAACACTTTTTACACTAAGTTTTAGAATAATTCAGCACCTGCTTTTCTCAGCTGAAATACTCATGCTGCTCTCATTGGTGGTAGACAGCTAAGGCCTGTTTCCCTTCCATCTCACTGAAGGAAAACATCTGGAAGACAGGTTTCACTGTCCTTAGCCATTGAATCTGTTGCGACTTTTTTTGATTGCTATCAGTTTGAAGAATTGCCGGATATGGTTTTGATCCAGAAACTTGCCAAACCAACCTGTGCCTCTAGCGTCTTACAAGGGCTGGGCGTGAAAATAGGAAGATTGTAGGACAAGCCACATTATCTTATGAGATGATGGGTATATGATAAGTTCAGAATAATTACACAATGAAGTAATCGGCCAGCAACTTACTACGTTCCTCAGTACGAACCTCAATAATAGATCGGTCTGGCAAAAATAGAGCTTTTCTTTTAATAGCCATTGTCAAAGTGTTTTTAAGCATTGTCAAAGTTTATTTAAAGTTGAACTGATACCAGGTTCACTCTCCAGTTCTTTGTAGAATGAAAATTCTTTACTCAGAATGAATCTTAATAATTAATTGAAGGTATTTTAGAAATAGGGTTTGTGGTGGAGTTTAATTTCAATGCTTATTCGCTTCATCCACAGTGACTGTAGATATTAATTTCAAATTATGTCTTATTAAAGATTTTGAGTAATAACCACCTGGTTCTTTGACATTTTGGGTTTATACATGAAACCAGGGAATCAACTACATTTGCTCATTTTGTTGCTAAAATGTAGCTTGACTTCTGCAAACAGTTTAATGGAGAGGATTCAGTTTTAATGGAGTGGATTCAGTTTTGATAACTGGATTCAGTTATCACAGTTATACCTGTGGTAACATCCAGCATTTTTAGGAAGGCTTTGTCTTTGTTTTCTGTAGCTGGTAAATCTGTTATTTTGGATATGAATACACCCAAACCCAATTTACTACTTGTAACATGAAGGTACTATACAAGCTCCCAGAATATTTGTAGCTGTAATACTCTCTGATGGAGATACTGTACTTTGCAGCATGTCTGCTTTCTTCCTTTGGTAAGCTTGCAGTTGATTCTTTTTTGGACAATGTGCATTCATGCATACATGTGCAAAGTGCATTATCAGCCTGAAGCTTCAGGCTAAATGTGTGAGCCTGGGTGTCATGTTTCTAATGAAATGTGAAATAATTGCTCAAGTGTAGAAGATGTACGTGTGTTTATGGAACGTGAAATACAGGCACAGTCTGCGATTTCAAGTGTCTTATGAAAATGTGTGTATGGTAAGGCCACGCTGTCTTCAAAACAAACTTATGTTCTTGAACTTCAGACTTCTCAGTCTTGAAAAGTGAAGTGAATGACAGAATACCTTAAATACCTCCATATGTGTTTATATATAATAGGTCTAAAACCACTTACACCAAGGTAACTTACTGCAAAGGAGAAACATCTGCTGAATTAATTTTCATGATGTAGATGCTTTTCTTAAGTTTCTGTGTTGTGAGGCTTCCCAGCCAAGAGGAGAAAAAACATACAGGTATGGTGATCTGTTAAATAAATGAAACAAATGGATTGTGGGTAAATAAATTTGAGTGACAGAGATTATATAAGGAGAGGAAAAAGCATTCTTACACAAAGAACAGTGGATGGTGCCTACCTCTCCATCATGATCCCAAACGCTAGAAAAATCAAAGGCTTTATTCTTACTGGAGAGACTGAAAGAAGGTCAAGTTCAAAAATAGCTTTGGGTCAAAAAGGAGGGAGGAGAAGGAGGCAGTATAGTCACTGAGATGAGTAACTTCAGATAACATTTGAGTGTCGGACATGTCATTGAGAGAACTGCTGCTGAGGAAGAGACCTGCTGTAGCTAATATTTTCAGTATAGCGACACATGATATCACTACTAGAAATGGGCTGCTTCGGGTGCAGGGTGTCATTGTACCCTATTTATTGGTGTCTATTGATCCTCATTTCCATGTGTGCAATGCTAGGACTTCTGAGGCCACATGACTTGGTTGTCTTGTGGCAATATTCCAAGCCATTTTATAAATCCTTCCTCATGAATTATGGAGGAAAAAAACTGCCCTGTTCCTTACCTGACTTTTAGGAAGACAGTGAAGGGTCTTGTGCAATTTAACCTTTCTTGTCCTCAGCCCTTTACTCACTTACACAGCTATAAAGTGACATAAATGCTGGACCTATGCTCTAATCCTTATCATCACTGTACCACCTTGAAGTCATGACTTTTGAAGCATTTGGAGCAGCAGAAATGCTTTAATGTTGCTGAAACTTCTTTCCTATGTGCATTAAAAGTGCACATGGTGGTGGATTTAATCTGAGACTTGCGTCCAAGTAATTTGACTAGATACTCTCTGAGTTTAGAAACAATGTAGGAAGTTATATGCCAAGGAGAAAGGATTTATTTAATTTTATTCAAAAACTTCTAAACAGATTGAGTCTCTGATAATCCCAGCAGCTGATACCTGGAGTTAGATTTTGAGGAAGTAAGTGTCTTCTACCGGCATCTCAATATTTTAACTATAGTTTTCAAAAAAAATTTTTTTAAATGTAAAGCATAATAGTATCAAATGAGATAAGAGGCTGAAAACCTCCGCTCTATAAACTGATATGTTCTCCAGGAAATTGATGATATATCAAAAGCTGTTTCTTCAGATAGCAATCACTAGCTTAGCTTCCCAAAATGAATGTGAAATACAAACATTGAGAGAAGGCTTGTGTCTGCTTATAATGGTGCTGGTTTTGTCTACAGGGTTCTCGGCTTATCTTGAGAGGGGTGCTGACACACAACAAAACCGATGCAAACTGTTTCAGCCAGCAGCACTTTCTTCTGACCATAAATATTTCTTGGCTTATGTGTATGAGATCAATTCTAAGAAATTTTGATATTTTGTTTTTTCCTGTTTCTTTTTTTTTCTCTTTTTTAATAACCAAATATGCTGGATGAAAACAGATCCTCCAATTAAAGAGAAGCTATATATTTAAAATTAAGCATATTCTCCCATACAGAAATAAAACGATGCATGCCTTTTTAATCAGTCTTTCTAAACAGGGCATAGAAAGCTACATCTGTTGTGGTGGCAGTGATGTTTGTTTTCTTTTTTTCTTTTGGAATAGCTGAATGTTTTCTTCAAAAAAATCTTTTGTGGCTAATCTGGAAGTCTTTGCCACTGCTGTGATAATGAAGCAGTGTCCACTGGACCAAGTAGTATCTTGCATTGAAGTCTCTTAGTAGAAGGAGCAGTGAGACATGCATGCCTGACCCATGTGTGGTTTGTGTATAACAGATTGTCTCTCTTGAAAATGAGCATTCACAGGTCTCTTCTGTTCAAACTGGAAGTGACTGTTGTAAAGGGTGCTCTTCATTCACAAGGAGTGAGGTGTGTTGCTGTCCCACTCAGTGGGACCCCAGAGGCCAGCCTGATCCCGGGAGATCCACTGGGAAACATGAAAGCTTTGGGGTGAACTTAAGTTTTCAGATGTGGGTGGATGTGGTTTGGTCAGTCAGTGTATTTTTCAACCCTGTTGAGATGAGTTTTAAGATGGGCATTTCTTGCTTGCACTGAGTCACTGCTTAGGTGACCAAATACATAAGCAAGCTGATTTTTGCAATGAGCAGGGGATTTTTTATAAATGGGCATAATTTCCACTAGTTTCGCTTTCAAATCTGTCTAAAAATGAGTGATTGTTAGTGTTTGCACATGATGTCTTGGAGTCATTAATTATTTATCTTCGTGACTGCCTGTGTGTGTGAGAAAGGATTTGGTTACCCCTGTTTCACAGGACACAGACAGGGCATGAATCGACTTGTAGACTGTGCTGTGCTATGGTAGAGTGCTCCATAGAAAGACTGTCATGAAGCTACCAGGAAGGGTGTTGCTCATTGTACTGTGCTTTATTTTTAGAGGATTCAAGAGCAAACTGCTGCAAGCATCGGACTGGAAGGAATATTGCCTTTTCTCACTCTTTCTTAATTCTGTAAAAGTCCTTATCAAAAACTGGTAGTGTTTTCGAGTCTCATAATGGCTTAAGAGACTTGTGTCTACTGAAGGAAGCCCAAGCCAGCTCAATTGTTTCTTTTGAGGGCGAGGTGCAGGGTGTTGTTTGTGCAGTCAGCCTTGGCAATGCCTTCCCCTCCCCAACTTCTTTGTCCCCCTTCTTCCCTTCCCCCGCCTCCCCAATTATTTTTCCAGAGACCTTGGCTTGCTGCTTCTGGGGCAGCAGCAGCAGCTGCTAGTGCTGTCCTGTAATTCTTCCATCTCGGTCACAGGGGACTGGAAGGGGAAAGACAGTCTGTCTCAGCAGCAGTCCACCAGCTGCCGCTACAATCTATAATGCGTAAATTTGCAAAATATAGCTTTTAATTTTGCTTTGCAGTCAGAATGAAAAACTAGAGTGCACCAACACTGCCATCATTGATTGATTAATAGAAATAAATGCTCCCCGCTCCCCGGTTCAGACTTGGACTAAAAGAACTTAGAAGTGGCTAAAAATAAAAGGTAAGAAACCTGACAGACTTTCCCACCAACAGAGTAATTAACAACACATTGTTGTGTATGTGTGCTTGAGAATGTGCTCTGGCTAGGTAAAAGCTGTTGAGTAATGCAAAAATATTAACTAAATCAGAGTATAAAATTAGGCTTAGGGTCATGATACTTTCTGAAGTACGTGGATAAGCAGGGCTGCTTTGTTACAGCAATCAAGACTGAGGTAGTCCCACAGATTCTAGCCTAAGAGGTTTTCCTGAAATTGTGTATTGAGACATATTTTTGGTTTTGAGGTTTTTCTTAAAGGAGAGAGGAGGGGAATTAAAGAAGAATAGGCACTGTTCTTTCTCTTCCAGCAACGTAGTTGGAGTAGCAATAGTAAGTGCTTGTTTTGTGTCCAGTCATACATCTTGAGTAAGGAAATGGCACATAGAAAAGGTAAGCAGCCCCCAAATTTCCATTAGAAATGGATTTGTAACCTCTTCAGTGTGTGTTTATGAATGATGAATCTTTTAGTTGGACCATTCAAGAAGAACCAGCCATAACATGGCCAAAATTTGTGAAAGAACTTGTTTGAACTGAGTAGTTTAACTCAGTGGGTTGTTCAGAAGACTTGAACTGTAAAACACCATTCATAAAAAGAATTCATGTTGTTGTGGCACACATTATTGACCAAAAATGACTGTTGTGTGTATAGCTGAGAGAACTAATTTTATCACAAGTCAGTTTTGCAGCTGATTTGTCAGAATTTGGGAGAGAGCAGATCTAGACCTTACCCTTGTGGACACCCTGACTCTGTCAATAAACATACAGTGTAACCTAGTACCTATCCCCAGAATTACCAGTCCTGATTTCTATACATCTTACATGATACATCAGCACTTTTAAGTAAAAGCACAAACAGACCTTAATCTCTCAAGACACACTACTTTGAATATATATGTTGTTCAGACATGTTGGCAGAAGTAAGCTAAATCTATATATGTCTTTGGGACTCCAAAGAAAACCATTTAAAATGATTTAAGGAATAAAAAAAAGCATACCTCGTGCATGTGTGTGCACATATTATCTTAAATTTGTTGGAGTTTTTTAGTATGTGAAAAATACAGCCTCGAGTGTATACCATGCTTTTCATCACCTGGGAAAGTAGAGTAAGAAGAAATTATATAGTTGACCCATTATTCAGGCACCTGGGAATTAAGAAAATGGAAGAGCAGTTTGTTTCTCTGAAGTCCTTCCTGGTTATACATATATATATATATTTTAAATAAACATGGTATGCTCAAATATTTATATAAAAGCAGTGTTCAGTGGTATGACTTGCTTGGGCAGAGAAATAAAATTTAGTGAAGTGCACATACTTTGTGTTGTTCAGTTGCAGTGTTTTGGGTGGGCTACTTGCTTACTTTCAGGGAAGAGACAGGAATGAAATGATAGTGGCTCTTCACAGGTGAAGACCAGCAGAACTCTTGGAAATATCTTTAGCCAGACTTTATAGTATTGCACATTACTAGTCTTGTCAATGTATCAGAAATTACCTATCAAAAATTGTTTGTGTTTAACCTTTAAAGAAAAACTGCTAGAATATGTTTCAAAACTTAAGTGGTAGCAAGCTGGATTGAAGCTTGCTAATTTCTGACTAGGTGGCAACAAAGGCCTCTAGAACTCTCAGTAAAGTTCCAAGAAAGCAAGTTCCCCTTTCCAATATATTTTTATTTGTCTTCCTATTGTGGTAAAGGCATCTATCTTCTGCCAGTGTTTTCTGAGCTATGCACTGAATTCTTTTGAAGATGATTGAATTTGCTTTTTATTGAGTTTTCCTTCCCTTCAGAATTAATACCATTATTTTAACATTCAAGCTCCCAAGCACAGCTTCTTTCATACAGATATTGTTACTTTGGCACTACAAAAGACACCCTTACTAGATACTGGTATTTTCAGCATGGGCTGTTTTCCATCCATTCTGTAAGGCCTGATTCTTAATGCAAAGAACAGCATTAAAGTCTCAGTGAGAACCAGCCTTTCCTCATTTCTGCCCCTGTGGGGATTTGAGCAGTCTCTGCAGCCTCCTGCATAGACACTATGTGTGGGGAATGCCACTTTGGGGGCAAAGCTAACCTGTTGAAGAGTGGAGTTTTGAGGGCGTACTCTGAAATTTTTCAGCAGCTGCATTCTCACTGGGTACCTCCTGTGTAACTCTTTCCATGGAAGTGGGAAGGTGGCTGTTACTGTTGTGTCCATGAAACTTTGGCTATGGGCAGTAAGCCCATGGTCAAATCTGTAGATACATTCTGGTTCTTAGAATAACACATTTTGAGACAAGAATAGACATAAATAGATATTTAAAGATCTTTAAGAAAAGACACCTAAAAGCACATGCAATCTCCTTGAAAGACTATGGTATCTAGACAATGGATTTCTTAATTTCAACTTAATTTCTAAATTCCTCAGCCACAAAATTCCATGGTAATTGGACTCTTAAAAATCCATGTTCCCCAAAACCTTTTTAAAGGGAGTGAGAAAGACGGAGAAAAAAATGTAAGTTCCAAGCTTGCCTAACATGTCAGTTGGGATAACATCACTTCTGTCTGTCCTTAGTAAAACACAATGCCAGATCAGGAGCCAGGGGATAATCTTTTGCTCTAAATTGTTTTCCTATAATATCTGAAGCTGCACAGTCTAAAATCAGGAGTGGAGAAAGGCTATCCTGAGTCTCTCTCTTTGCCTGCTGATACAAGCATGATTTCATTATACAAACATTTGCTCCATTAATTGTCGTTATTCCTAATCCTCCATTTTGCTTAATGGCAAAACATTTCACTGCAGGGGAAAAAAAAATTAGATTAAAGTAAAGACTTTCAGACAGTAAAGAGTACTAATTGAAACCTGCAAGGGATACCCCCATCATGGAAATTCAAAATTACAGAAGTTATTACTGATGTAACTGGAAAAGTGATACTTGAAAATCCTCAGGCGTACACTTTGCATTAAGTTTTTGTATGTTTTAAGTCAGGGTTGGGTTTTTTTTTTCTTCCTCTGCAAATGTAAGAACACAGCTTTAGTGAATGTGTGCACCTAGTGCTACATGTGTGTTTGTACAACATGCATTTTGTCTTCTAATGGAAAGTAGAGGTTTTGATTGTGTCCATGTGGACCTCTAAAAGGAGATAAAGTGCAGATGGGGATGCTAGAACATTCTGGTTCTGTTTCTCTCTGCTCCTTCCATGTGGGTTGGTTTTTTTTAGCCCCTGTCTTCCCTTGCAGTAGTGTTGCGTTGAGATCTCAGAATAAAATATTTTTCCCTGTGCAAAATGCATGTGTGTGTGTGTGTGTTTCTGTGTTTTCCTTTGCAGTCTGTGGTATACAGCAATGTAGATGTCTTATTTCTGTTCTCTAGAAGTTGGTAATACTTTACCCAAAGGAAGACTGGGGCATATGAAGGTTTCCCTACTTCTCCCTCCTGCAGCTCCTGCAGGAAGTGGAGAGCAGTGAGCTGCTCCTGGAGCTCCTTTCACATATGACAGACCTCCAGCTTGCAGGCACACAGATGGGGGTTGTGTTGAGTGTATAAAAATACGAATGCGGATGCTTATTGGAGAAACATCATGTGCCTTCAGTGAGTGTACAGTGGTAGGACAGCACTTCCTAAATGGATTTTGAGGTTGCACAGCGTTTGGTAAGGAAAGGAATAAAGAGAGTGTTTCCTTTTGAAAGGAAGAAAGTAATATTCTAAAAGGCATCCCTCAAATATTTCTCAACAATTTTCATTGTTTTGAAGAGTTTAAACCTACACAGTCCTGGATTTTTGGGTTATTTTTTGGTTCCTTGATTTGGCACATTTTTGGATGCATAGTACAGTATGTTGGTTGTGTGTGTGTCATGAAGGAACCCCAGTAAAATGTAAATTCATGGTTTTAAAATTACGTTTCCTGAGATGATCTGTTCTCTGTGTGTTTTGTGCTCTGCGTCTCCCTCCATTCCCCCACCCTCAGGTCCATTAGGTGTAAGTCAGATTAGCTCAGTGACTCTTATCAGACCTCTTTTTCCTGTTACCCTCAGATAAATTTATATGACTTAAAGAGCGAAATCCAGGCACAACCTTTTTCCTGCTGGGGACAGGAGCTGCATTTGCCAAAGCTCTGTGTTGGTGAATAGTACCCCACTGTGCTCTAAATGGGAGAGTGTGTGGGTGGCAATTTACATGGTAAACTAAGGTAGGCAGGGAAAGTAGATAGTTAAGCTTATGTTTTCAATGCTTCTCCTTAAAAAGTATCTGTTGAAAATTAGCAGCAACAAATATCACAAAAAGAAGATTGGTGTAGATTTTTCCATATTTAAGAATCAATCTTTAAATAAAAGGATTTTTACATATTTTTGTTAGTAAATTAAATTTATTGATATAACTTGTACCAATTTTGTGGTAAAGGCAAATAAAGGCTGTACCTGCAACTATTCCATTTAAGGATAAATGGAAACCTTTCATTTAATCAGCAAAATAGGCTCATACTCATCTGAAGGATCACACACATCCTCTTCCTGCCACCCTAAATGGGTTGTTTGCTTGTTTGTCATAAAAGGTGTAGGAAGGCAATGTGAATTAGATGGCAAAGGACTTGAGAGAGTGTCAGGAAGCATTGACATTCTTATTTGTAGCATGTATCTACTACTATGTGACCTTGGACAAGTCTCTTCACCTATGCCATATCCTGTTATTAGATTATAAATCTGTGCTGGGAGAATGCTTGTCGCAGTTTGCTTTTGTACCTGGCAAAGGGCCTTTTAGATATTATTGTAAAACAAATAATAGAAATAAGGATAAAAGGTTTTTTTCTGGAACACTAGCCTTCCATGGAGATAGGGATTTCTTTTTAAGCTTGCTCTGGTACCCACTCATGTACAAAAATGTTCATTCACTGTGTCGCCTTCCAAGCAGCAAAAACCTTCTAACATGAAATTTGCTATTTATTCAGCTAAATAAATGTTGTGAGTGAATGTGCAGTCCTTGAAAAGTTTTGCAAATTCATTCTAAAATACAAAAAACCTAACACAGGAATATTTGCAGTATTTTCTTTTTGATTAAAGTAGAGGGCTTTCTGTGGCGTTGTATAACCTGTGTGTTTTAATTGCGGTCACAATCTGTTTCCTTGGGGGAAGGCTTGTCACTCAGAAGTGGCTGATCAATGTGATAACTGTTAGCCCATGGACACTCTAACGAGCCCAGCTCCCGCTGCTGCGGGAAAGTCGCTGCCGTATTCCATGTGACGCAACTCTTGTTCCAGTCCACCTCCCATTTTGCACTGATACCCTTCATGCTCGCGCTGGCACATGGAAGGAAGCTCACATGGGAGACTCTCCCTTCCAGTTCACTGACTTGCATCCAGGCCACTTGCAGATGCTGCCGTGCGGAGAAGCTGCTGGTCTGCGTGGCAGGAGAGCTTGTTGTGTAACGCTGCGTGTCACAAGGGGTTTCTGCCACGGTGCCTGGCCTCACACTGAGCTCTTCCCCTACACTGCATTTGATGAGCAGTGTGGTTGAGTTGTGGGAATTCAACTCTGTCTTTTGCAGGGTTTAATAGTTGAAATTTCATGGATTTGCATGTCAGTGGGAGGAAAACCTTATGTGCTTCTGGCTGCAGTGCAGAGGAGCAAGTATTTTGTTTCCAATAAATTCTTGGGTGTTTTTGCTTTTGGGTTCTTTTGAGGGTATTTCTTCTATGCCATTCAGGACACTGCAAGTCTATTTTTCAAGTGTTTTGTTACTAACACACTACCAAATTTTTAAAAGGGAGAGAAATTAAGATTTACAGGTGGTAGTCACTTAATTCTAGGACTTGACTCTTTAATTATAAAATAACACTTTAATTCAAAGTAACATAAGAAAGATTGCTTTTTAATTGTTTATAATGTCAAAAAGGATAAATATGTAAGTTTAATCTGTGCTCCTGCATACATTCAAGAGTCTTCTCTCCAATAATGTTTTTATCAAGCTGTTTAATTTGTTGTAGCTTTTAAAAGATGTCATGTGATGTAGTAATTTAAAAAGTAAAAAATGAAGACAGTACAAAGAGAACATACCTGACATGAATACAATATAACGTGCATGTGGTTCAACTCACTCTGAATAATATTCCTATGCAGTTCCTGTTTGTTCCTTGGGCGTGACTTTGCTAATAGCAGAGAGGGTATTGACCAAGGTCTTTGCTGATAATTACTTCCTAAATATAGTTAAATACAAAGATGGTGCTAGCAAGATGCTAATTGGCTTACAAACAGTTTTGAGATTTTTCATTTTCCCAGCACCACTAGATTAGAGCATGTGGTGCAGCAGTTCTTCGACAGAGAGGACTGCTGGTGGAGCTGCTGAAGCCAACAGAGCAGGATGTCCTGTGGTGTCACACTGGAGATGGAGTCTTTGTGCTTAAGGCACAGACGAAATACTTCTTCAATAGCTGTGGGACTTTAGGGAAGCCATTCAGTCCCACTGTCTAAAAGAGAAGCAATACTTTGCTTCTCGTCTTTCTAGAATTTAAGCTTGGGGGGGTGGGGGTGTATATATTTATAAATAAAAGGTTGATCATTAGCTTACAACATCACTGGAATACAGGCAGGTTTAAAATGTGTTTGTCATCATGGAACAAAACCGTTGTGGGTTGTCTGCATTAGTGTGGATATGCCATATTGCACTACACTGACTTTGAGTTATCATCAGCTGTTTGGAAAGGCCCCAAATGTTGCTTAGACAACACACCTTATTCTTCCAAAAGCCAAGGCTTTCGTGGAAGCAGTAAGTGTAATTTTCCAAAGCAGGGCTGGCATGGGAGCACTAGGGGGATCTGAAAGACAAAAGGGAACGGGGCTTTAATGAGCACCTTTGTCCAAGTTAGCGCGCAGCTGTCCCCAGCACGGCGCGCTGCTGTGCGGCCCCGGGTGTGTGTGCTGTGTAAGCGTGACTAATGGCTGTGATTCATGAGGAGCGTGCCTTGTCTTGGGACGCCTGCGCTGGTTTCACCTCGAGCTGCCTGCTCCCTTTCTCGGAAGCTTGCTGTGCTCCAGTGGGGTTGGCAGAGCTGCTCACCAAGCAGCTGCTGACCTGCTGTGAACGATGGTTGACATATGAGGATAAACCAAAAGCAGGACTGCTGGCAGCGTGGACTTTGTGGTACTGGTCTGCCTGTGATACCTCTTATGTTAAGCCTGGAGTGATGATGCAGTGATGGTTTTCAGTGGGAACATATTCCAGCAAAGGCTGAAACAATTACAGTCTGCCATGAAGTTTTAGTGGACAGTTAAGGAAAAAATAATATTGTGAGTCACTGGCAGCAAAAGCCTCTGTGTTGTTTTTGGTTGGTTGGGGTTTGGGGTTTTTTTGTTTGTTCATTTGTTTTTCTTTTTTAAGGCAGCTTATTTTTGGTGAAATTTCATCTCTGAAAATAGAGTTCTTGTATTATTGCTGTTTTTTTAGGAGGTCAGCAAATGTTTAGGCTATCCCCTAATTTCTCAAATACAAAGGGTGTGTAGTTGAGGCCAAGCATGGGGAATATGCATCCACTGAAATTAGTCATGATACAGTGATATTTTTTGGCCTTGGTAGGTATTGTGTCAAACATGATTCTAAACCTATTTATTGCCTCACTTAGACCTTTGGGTTTATCTGGTAACTGCTCTAAAGAGCTGATTTTTATCAAAGTGTCATTATATAAATATTTTTCAGTCTTGGGAAGATAATGCATCCTTGTGTAAAACCTGCTTCTTGCTGAAGTCGATGAAGAGCAAGGCCCAGTTCCTTACAGGGCAGTGGCATTGTTAACGAGGTTATCAGAAGGTTAAAGGTGCAAATCAGCTGTTGGCTCCAGTAACTTCTATGAGAGAAATATGGAAAAAGATACAACTTTTTTGTAAATGAGATAGCATAGTGTGTGATTCTGACCTTTGCTGAAAGAGGTGCAAGTGCAACAAGATTTTGTGGCTCCAGGAAGACAAGATTTAGATGTTCCCATTTGGGCTGTAAAAGAAGGTGAACTTTTTCAGAGAGCATTCATAATGCTTGTCATGGGTTACTGTTGAGCATCCTGCTTTGAAAAGTAAACCTTTATCCAAAACTTTGATCCATTTTAGGTGGTTAAGGATGGCACAAGGAGCATTTCACAGCATTGACACATGCCTCTGAACTGATGTTTGGGGTTTTTTGGAAGAAGAAAGAGATATACCACAGAAAAGACTATTCTTTAAATATTTGTGACCATTACAAAATTGGGATGAATTGGAACTTTCCCAGGATTTCTAGACCAAAGTGGTGCTGGTAAGTGTGTCAGCTTCTCGAAGCTGGCCCAAAACCTCCGGAAGTTTGGAGGTTTGCACAGTGCTAGTGGCAATTAGTTATGCCTGAAAAAAGATACACACTTTGGGTTTTTAAAAAGGAGATCTTGCTGTGATAGATAAAACATATTCTATTTTAAAGCATTTTGAGAGTTGAAGAATGATTTTGGTTTCTTCTACCCTGACTTCCTCCCCCTCCCCATTTATATTTTTTAATACATCTGCAACACTGGAGTTATGAAAGTGATTTGGGAAGAGAAGACTGGGTGACAAGCTACCATGGCAATGGCAGACATATTAGGCATAAGATTCTAACCAGTATTCTACTCCCTTATTTGAAGAAGCATTTCTTTTAACATTTGACCCCATTAGAACTTCAACATTGTAAATGATGGTAACATGTTTAAAACATGTTTTGGTTTCTCTCATATGTGTTGTCATCCTGCGTTTACAGTGGAACACACTGTGAGTTTAAGACTTTGGAAATTCTTCATTTTGGAATTGAGAACTAGGATTTTTCAGGCAATCTGAATTTCCATCTCAAAGGAACTGGAAATTTCATGTCTTCCAAATTTTCTATTTAAAAAAAAAGCTTTACAAAAAAAGTGCTTTGAAATTGCTGTCTCTTAAATGAAGCAGAATGCTGTCATCTTCTGGTTTCTTTCATTAGCTTTGTGTAAATCACTGTTCTCATTCTGTAAACAAAAATATTAGTGTACCCACACTGTAGCTTGGGCTGGGAAGAGATGCAGTGGTAGGGCAGTCCTGACCAAGACCCTGGCTTATCTTAATCACTGACTCAAGAGAAGTCCCAGTACTAATAATTTTTGGACCTGTGACGCTTTCAGTGTCTAAGACAGGGAGCCATATTATTTAAAAGCATTTCATATTTCACCAGCATTTTGTAAAGAAATCTTTATTTCATCATGAAAGCCAGTGCAAATCATTAATCCTGGGTCCTGATCCAACAAGTAGCTGCATGCAGGCAGGAGCCTGCCTGTGTGGAATTTTCATGAAGGCTCAGTGCCTCTGCTGAGTTTCTCAAAAGTATCTTCAGAAGGTTAGAACTAAAGCCATTCAGTTTAGGGTCCCATAGGACTTTTTTAACCATTCTGGAAATGCCAGCATTGTTTGACATGACCTTGCATTGAAAGGGCTATCCATACAGGGGTGCTGCAGATCCCAGCAGGCAGGAGGAAAACAGGAACTCCCAAGAATGTCATCCCTTACCACGCTTTTCCTCTGAGGGGTTTCAAAGACTGGCAAGCTTGTGTGGTTTGGCAAAACTTGTAATTGATGAGCAATTTTCAAGAAAAGTTTTGCCAGGAACTTACCAAAAGAAATATTCCCACTGTTATGTCAGGTTTTACAGTCACTTTTTGTTTGTTTATATTTAATCACAAACCATTGAGAAGTTGTATGTTTCTGCAAATTAGGTTGTTCTGTGCAGCTTGCATTCGAAAACAGACAATCCCCCAAAACATTACAACACAAGGAGAGCAGGTGTATCTTCCCTTCTGTTCTGTCAGCATTTGTTCTGGTTTTAAGGGAGAGAATAAACTGCAATTTTGGAAAATGCTGTTGTATAATACTCCGTGATAAAATGAGTGCAAATTCTGGTCCCTTGTGCATTACTTACAGTTACAAAAATGGAAATATGCTCATATCTTTATAATAACAGGGAAATCAGTATGCTCTGTTTTTATATAAAATAAATAATTTTCATTCATTTAAATAATAGTGCCTAAAACAGTAGGGATTAAAAGAGCTGGTAAAGATTTTGAGATTTTTGCACTATAAGAACATTTACTTATATGTCACTGTTAAGACCAGAGCTTAGCAAAGAACATGAGCATGTGTTTTACTTAAGTATGATGTTATTTTGTGGAGTACTTAGTGTGAATCTAATTACGTTTGGTAGTGCAGTCCTCACTCAGAGCTGTAATGTTGATCACGTAAGCAAAAAAGAACTAATCATGACATGGAGATTAATCCGCTTTCAGAACTCCAGCTTTTGGAGACTTGTAAGTCAGACAATCTTGGCAAAACTCTCTTTTATGGTAAGAGTTAGAGGTAGATATTTTTGTGATTGATTGGCCTATACAGACCAGCATATGTTATGTTCAGTTTTGGCTCAGTCATATTCTCCTGTGTGGTTTTGGGGAAATAAGTGGAACTTTCTGTGACTTATTGTTTGTCCTACCAACAAGAGGTAAAACTGTTTCTCTTCTGCCAGTTGACAGTCTTGAAAATAAAGCTGAGGCCTGTGAAGACTTCAGCAGCAGATGGACTTGGATCTTTTAAATGTGTCTGAACATTATTCATGTGTGGTCTTCCAGCATTGTGTAATATACAGAAGACTGTGTTATGCTTTTTTGTATTTCAAAAAATGTTAGTTGCACTCGAAGCATTCAGAAAAAGAACTGGTTCCCCTGATTCCACCTATCAGGTTGTTGGTTCTGATGCTGTTTTTTCACAGCAGAAGAGCTGTGTTAGTGCCAGTCCCACAGGCTAGTAGGCTAGTGCTGCACACCTTTTCTAGCAGAAGATACTTCCTAACCATTGGTATATTTTTAATCAAGAGGTTTCTTGATGCTTCCTTAAAAATGAAAACAAAACCACTGGGATATCCAAGTTAGAAAAGCTACAGTTTGTGGCACTGTTTTGTGTGCTTCTTAATCACCTTGGGCAACATCCCAGGGGTGCCACTTTCCTGTTGCAACCAGCCACTGACTTAATCTTAAGTAGGATTTTAATGAAGATCCTGGTGAGCATGTAGTAAAACATCCAATAAGGCTACTAAGTTTTACATCACTTTCCGTTCCTGTAAGGTAGGCAGTCCTTTTCCCAAATGACAGTTTGGACAGCTAAGAATCACAGCTCCTAAGGTTTTTTTCTTTCCATTTGTCCCTACCATTTTTTCTTAGGCTTAAGCTGAGGCTTGATTTTGTTCCTCAGCTAGTCCAAACCCCCTTCTCACTCTGAGAACAGTTGCAGATGCTATCCATTAAGGTCAACTTCATTCTTTTAGCCTTGGAAATGAAAAACCTACCCTTCCTCCCTCCAACAATGATTACCTTCTGTAAATGTGCTTTGAAAATTTCTTGTGGTGAAGAACGTTGTGTGGGATGGAGGAGGGATGGGAGAAAATGCACTGGGAAGTGTAGCAGGGGAAATGACTCTGATTCAGTGTCTGGTTATAGATACATTTCTCTAGATACTCTACAAAGCTTTAGGTCTTTACAAGATTCCTCCCAACTGCCTTTGTTCTTTGTATAGCTCACTTGCAAACCTGGCATGTGGAATTGTTTTATTCAAACTTTACTGAATGACAGGATGTACCTTAGAATTAGAAATATGATGGGCTGTCAGCTGCTTGCCCAAATTCCATCAGATCTCTATAGTTCTTAATAAATGAACTGACAGCTTATTAACCAGGCGGTACAACAGGAGCTTCATTCTGTTGTAAAATTTTAAATCGTGTTGTTCTAACAGGCATGCAGTTTATCACCACCTCTTCTTCTTTGAGAATGAGAAATAAATAAGAAAAAGTCAATCTCCCCCTACCACCCTGGTTTCTGGCAATATTAACAAAGATTTTGAGCTAACTGTGAAGTTAAGATTGGATGTCCTGCAGAAATAGTATCAGGCACTGAGAAATTAAGTTAATTTGGTGCCCCAGGGTTAAGTAAAAGTTGGAGTATTATAGAAGTTTAATGCTTTTTTTTTTAGTTTTGTGATTCCTGGTAAACAAATGTTTTATCTAGCAGCAAAAAAAAAAAAAAAACAACCTTAGAATTTAATTAGATAAGCTACTGGATCTTAGTTTAAGTCTTAGCCAAATAGAGGTCTTAGACTTCTTCATTGTTACACGATTCACTTGGTAAATAAGTCTGAGGATAAATCAGTAGCGAGTGAATGCTGTTGCTGACTGCATGTTGTTGCGCAGTTATGCAAGATCATGGCTTTCTTCCTCAAGTTGTGCAAAACTGTTAACATCATGGTAATACCACCAGTAATGATTCCTTTATTTAGCTTTTCACTTGGAAGGCCAGACACAAGTCAAGAGAATTGGGGACTGCAGTGCTTTATCAGGTCTGTGACCAGCTCCAGTACAGTAATTAAATAACACAGTGCAAGAAATGGTGCTTACAGTTGAAAACTCTCCACGTGATTTTCCGAGAATCGGATTGGAACAAGCCGAGCCGGACTGAAAAGTGTATTACCCTGCAACATTTCACTGAAGGTACTAATCTGTGTGACAGTCTGGGCACATCAAGGGGGAAATGAATCTCCTAAATACTGTTATTATTCTCTGTGAGAAGCCATGGAATACTTCATGAGTGAGATTTGAGCTCTGTTATGCCTGGTGGCCCCCAAACAAGGTTTCTGTTAGTGGGAGATAAGGATGCGCAGCCTGGTCAGGGCTCCCGTGCCCAGGCTGATCTGCTGCTCCCCTCGTGCTGAGGGGAGTCCTGGCTGCAGGGCCGTGCCAGGGCTGGGTGCTCCCTCCCCTCGGGGCACAGCCGGGCCCAGGAGGTTCCTCGGCTCGCTGGCAGCATTGCTGTGCCCTGTGCTGGGCTACCATGTGCTCCCTGCGCTGGCCCGCTGCAGAGGCCGTGCTGAGCTTTAGTACTCATATTCATCTGTTGAGGTCTGAGTGTCTGTCATCTCAGACTTCACTGAATCTTACACTGAACTGTTCTTTTGATGTTGCTAATATGTATTCCAAAATCTTCCCTGGCTGGTATACATGGGGTAAATTTTCTACCTTGCTGCTTTTTAAATAAGAACATCCTTTTCCTCAGTACTGCGTTTATCACAGGCTGGCTACTACTGAGAGCTCAGGTAACTTGCTTTGCTCTTTGATGCGTGAGAAGCTGTCGGCTCCCTTCCAGCGATAGCTGGCTCTAGCTGAGAAAGAAGCCATGCAAGAGCTGAAGTGCTGTAAGAGTATGTGTGAGAGTGACAAAAGCCGACATTTTTAGTCAGGCTTTATTCTCTGGAGGTGTGTGCTGTAGTGTTGCTGTTTATTCCAAGAGATGGAAAATACTGTGTGTACTTCCATCATGTAATTTTACAAATCAGGGTTGGTTTTTCTTACTGTTTAGTCTCACAATTAGATTTATATTTGCAGGTTTTGAATGCCAAAAACTCCTGCACGCACTTAGGTGTTGTGTCCACGAGTTTCCTCTTAGGTGAGTGAGATGACTGTACTGGCATTTATCATGCCACCATCCTGCCCTGTGGAAGCCTGCTGAGCTCTTGGTTGTCCATAGTGGCCATGCTGCCAACCAGCTACCAAATGCACTTTGGTGTATGGAGTTTGAGTTGGCGCAGAGAGAACCAGAAAGCTGCAAAATTGGATGTGATGCCTTCCTTGAAATTTGCTTCTGTTTTTCCTTTGTTGGGGACTGTTCAGTATGTGTTGGTTTCCTTGTAGATGCCATACCAGAAAATAATTAGAACTGACCTTGGGCAAATAATAGTGAACTAGATTAGTGATTTTTTTTTAAATTTAGCTTTATTTTTTTACTTCCTTTTTTAAAGCAGCTGTCTCCTTGCACAGTTGTTGGCAAAGCTGAGTGTTAAGCAGATTACTCTGGGTTGGGAGTCATAACTGGTGGGAATCTCTGGATGCTGAGATGGAGGGTTTTTTGCTGTGGAGTACAAGTTGAGAATTTGACACAGAGGAAGAACAAGACTGGTTTACCAGAGTCAACTGATCCAGAATATTTTAGATTTCCTCTGCACAAAAATGTTGTTTTCAAGAGATACTTTGAAAATGTTTCACATTTACAAAGTAAGGGGGGTTTTTAGTCTAAGCAAAGCTCTCTTCCCTTACTCCCTTTAGAAATTTATCATCAAGATACGAGTTATGTCTATGTGTGGAATAGTTCTTGAGCCTGAGCTTGTGCTAACTCTGTATCAGGCTAAACATGGTAGTATGCTTTGCTGTTGCATCCTTAGGAAGTTTCCTGTTTTAGTGCTGGTCACTTCAAGTAATGAATTCAGTGCATATGAATTTCTTCAAGAATCTTTGTAATGTTCTAATGAAATGCAAAATCCTTATTAAACAAGCTCTCTTTCTAAAAATTTAATGTTATATTTTTAATATAATAGTGGAAATAGTATTTCTAAAAGCCATTTCTCCAATCAGATCTTTGGGCTGTGTCCAACATCCTGGTCCTTTCATATGGTTCATGTATTTCTCAGAAAAAGTAGAGAAATTCAGTGTTATTTCCCCCCCCCCCCCTTTGTGTTAAGTTAGTGATTCCATTTATTATATATGGGCACTCACAGATACTGAAATTTATATTTATAATGTAGCTTCAGGATGGAGGTTGGTTGGAGTAGGCAAATGGGAGCACAAGAGAGAACACACAGCAGTCATTGCGTGTGGCAGGAGAAATTATTACAAATCTAAATATTTCATAAGCATACCTTTGAAAATGGAAATTAAAAGCTAATACAACTTTACCTTTTTAACCAGAGGACAGTTGTTTTCTGTGTGTAATAAGAATTTCTTAATTGTGTGTAATAAGAATTTGCTGCCCTGGAAATTTTTTAGAAATTTTTCAGAAATTTTTCTTACAATAAAGATTTTTCTCCTCCTCATCATGTTGAGAGAGCGATATCCTGCACATGAAGTATAAGGCTGGTGGTTTTAATCAACACATACTTTCCTGATGGATTCTGCCAATGCTAAAAGATAAATGGTGCAACAGTTTGAGAAACATCCAGCCTTCCTTTGAATTAGTCTTTTGTAACATAAGTAAATTATCTGGAAGGTACTCAACCACAGCACTTTGATAATACAGGTGTTTAAATGGTAATAGCTATTGGAATTGGAATGGGAGTGAAACAATAAAGTCATTAGGGTGTTACAACATGAAATTAAGCTATCACTATTACCGAGCAATATTCTTATCCTAAAGTCTGCAACTCACAGAGCAAATGAAAACAATGTAATACCCCTCTAACAGTAGTTTACATTGGGATTTAGTTTAGCCATGATGTTTGCTCATGTTACAATACCTTTATTAGACAGAAGTCATGAGCTGGTGCACTGTATTGTAACCCAAAAGGAATAACATAGTGCTACTGGCTATCTACCCAAGTAAATCCTGTTCCCTACCAAACAATGATCTTTTGCTCAAAATTCTCATACTGGTGACTCACATGTTATGGTTAGCAAGAATGTAGAATATTAATAACTTTGTGTTTAATATTTAAATTACTTAATTACCTAATGCAGACTTAGATCCTGTTGACTTCTGTATGCATCTATATAATTTTAATGAAAATTCTTGTTTGGTTGAAAATCCCAGCTTTTAATTTGCTCACTAATTGTTCCTGAGATGAGGAAGAATTTGTGAGTGAAAGTGACATCTGTGTTTATGCATATGATGGAAAAAAAAGTACTTCTAATCAATTTTACTGGAACATGTTATATTCTGAGTGGATGTTCAGTAGGACAGTGTTCAGTATTCAGCAGTTCATTCTAACAAAACCAGTGCTGGGTGAGCCCAGTCATTTAGGGGCTGAGCAGCTTGCTTACAGACAGTTGAAACTTTTTAAATCAAAACATTTTTCCTTGTCTGAACTTAAAAGTTACCTGGCAATTTTTACAAACAACATGGTTTTGTAAAGATTGAATCATCAAATTGCTGCTGCTGCTGCTTCTGTTCTTATTGTTGTTGCTATTTATCAGTGCATTGGTGAAAAAAACAAATTTACTTCCACTGTTCAAACTGGTTTTGCTGAAACAATTCTTTCAGTTGTTTATAACATTGCTAGGAGACACCTCCCCTATGATCTGACTGCAGTTCGATAGGTACTATGCATACCAAGATGATTAAAGGAAGAAAAATTTTTTAAGACACAAAGAAAATGTTTTCTTTTTCAAGAACCTGCAGTGTTTCAGTGCAGATTAAAAGCCTACTACTACCTTGGGAAAGATTCTAAACTGATATACATAAATCACATTGTCGTAGAAGTAGATTAAATGAGGGCAATAAGCACTAGCTAATAAATAACTTCCTTTTGTTTGAATAAATAAGGTTTTTAAAGTTTTAGTATCTTCTACACCAGAAATTCCTCGTGTATCTTTGAGGGGATTACTGCCACTTTTCCTTCTAAGCAGCCCCCATTTTACCATGTTCTGCTCTGTGCTGGCTTCTGCTGTAAGGGCCTTGGCCTTTGTGCTTATTCAGATCATGTTTCTGTCTCTTGGTCTCCCACTGCCGGCCTGGGACCGGGGTTTTCCCTCCCTGCTCCCTCAGCACATGCACCCATGCTGGGCCTTTTACAGAAGCAGGTTCACTGCAGAGAAAAGCACAAGCTTATGAATTAGAAGGGGTAAAAAGAGTAAGGAATCTGAAATACCTCACAGAGCAGCAGCCCTACTGTGCCCCATCTTCCAGTGATTCCCCTTCCTGTGCAGGTCATAAGCTAATGAGCCCAGAAGATGTTACTGGCATTTGTTTGCCCTTCCCTCATCTGCTGATAGCACGGCACAGGGACCTCTGGCTGGCACAGCAGCCTGACCTGCTAGCTTTGGCTCAGCAGCTGGGCTGCACACCACGGAGTCCTGGCTGCCAGAGGGAGGGGTGCTGTGCACACAAGGATGTGTGCATTCATTTAAGGAATGAATTGCACCTAAACTAACTCCATTAGGGAATGTGGTCCTAGCTGGAGGCTGGCGGTGTCCCTGTGTTGTGAGGCTGGATGTGCACATGTTGCATTACAGGCTGCAGAGCCACTCTAGCCTCTCCCCCACCTTGCGTGCAAAGACTGAGATGGCTGAACCGTGGAGAATAATCCCTTGATGCTTGTGGGATTATTCACATTTACAGTCAGGCCCCTGCAGCACCTCCTGTGCTGGTGTGCTGGTCTGTGCCAAGAGCTTTGAGACGCCCGCGTGGTGCAAACACTGACAAGTGATACTGAAGTACGGGGCGGATTCTTTGCTGATTCTTGTTGAAATTGCTTTTGTTTCTGAGGGAGTAGTGCTTACTGCTGCTGTCTTGTCTGCTTGGGTTAACCAGGACATTTGGATCTAGGAAAACCAGCAAATTTTCTCTCCTGAACCCTCTGCTATTGCACACTCTGCTCTGTTGGTTTGTATTGTGCACTTTTACAGTTCTGCCCTACTCACAACTGTTTCTGCAGCACTTTTGTCTACAGAAGGGATATGAGGAAAGAAAACAAATTTATCTTTTAGTGAAAAGTTTGACCTGAATGTTGTTGTGGTGTTTAATGCTTTAAAAGCTTTAACATAACTTTATTTGCCAGTACAGGTACTTAGCAAACTCTGCAATACAATTCTTATGGAGACTTTGTGCCAGTTAAAAAGCTGGTTGTGGCTTTGTATCTTGTAGGTAATACAGACATTTCTGTAAGAACTGATGTTATTTCTTACAGTGTTGTTAGGAAACTTAGTGTTACTGGATTTAAACAAAACTACCCTTTGGCTGGGCTGACACTACAAAATGGGTTTGTCTAGTTCATCTGGGGAATCATAACCTTGAATCTTGACTTAGCTGACAGGAGCCAAAGAGCTATGTCTCAAGGTCTGAAGTGACAATGAATTTATATTCAAGTACCCTGGACTTGTCTTGATTTATATTGCTGTCTTCCCTGCATAAATGATGGCTGGTTTTTTGGTATGCTGGCAGTAAGTGAGATCAGTGCAATAGCTGATGTTCAGAATTCGGGGTTGGTTGTTTGAAATCAGAAGAAGAAAGCGTGAGTGCATGTACAACATATTTGTAGTTATGCCTTAAAATCCAGTCTCACCGTGGAGCCTGGTCAAGTTTGGTGGCTATGTGCTTTTGATTGAGACAAAAAAAAGTTAGAAATAACGACGGGGTGTGAAAGGGGGGAGATAAGGGGTGGAGGGGAGGAATGAGAAAGGGCATGCCAGCTAGTGCAGCTGCAGGTTTTGAGCTTTGTAGGAACTGAAGCAAGGCTGTAGGCTGTCAGCACAAGTGAAGAGCCAGAAAAGATCTGACAGACATAAACATGACTGCTTTCTTCAGCTGTAGAAGTGCAAAGGAACAAACACAGATCTTGATGTACATCATTGTCCTCCTTAGATAGTGTTACAAAGTATATGAGTAGTCACCAAGTTTTATAACCCATCAAAGCCCAGCACACTAGGATAACAGAGAAATATTAGTTGGCTCCACCTTATATGAGGGTAAGCCTTATATTTGAGAGATAATTAGAAGCCTCAGAAATCTTACTGTGGATATCTATATGGAGAATATTGTTTTGTTTTCAGAAATTTTAAGCAATCTGGTGGCACAGATATTTGAAATTCTGGGGTGGTTTGCATGTTACAGTGAGTGTGTGTGATTTCACAGACTGCTGTTATGCAAAGGCTGAAATCACCAAGAACACCCAGGATTTCTTGACTTTCATTCCACAGCCCTTCCGTGTTTGAAGTGAGTGTCCTGTGTGTTAAAACGGGCCATTTCCTTACTCATGGAAATCTTAACTTCAACAATGAGGGGGAAAAAAAACCAAAACGAAAACCTACCACCTTGGAGGTAGGGAAATGTTGTTCCTGTATCTTTACTCCAGCTTAAAATTAGTTTTTTTCTCTTTGCCATTTAAAAAGAAAAAGACATAAATGTGATTCCTAAAAGAAAAGAACTAAGTTCTAAGCTCACTACCTCTTTAGAGTAAAATAAGGAGGAGATAACCTGATTAGATGAATGACATGTCAGTTGAAAACATTATGTTTCCTGTTTGAAAAATTTTAAAACATTGGACTTCATTTGAGTATGGAAAACTGGCTTTCCCTTCAGGAAATGTTAGCTCCCTGCTGCTCTGCAAAAATAGTGGAAAAGAGAAATCTTTTCAAGTCAATGTTTCCACTGTAAATAGAAAAAGAGCTAGTTTCCATTTTGTTCTTTGTTGTTATTGCTGCGGATCTCAAGAATCCCTATTTTCTTTTCCTGAAAAGAAAGGTACCACAAGGTACCTTTCCACAAGGTAACCAGGTAGAAAGTTAGAAAAAGCTTGTGGGGAGAGCAAGAGGAAAGGAAGGAGAAGAGGGAGAGAGAGAAAATGTCTGGACTCCATTAATCAAAGGAGGAAATAAGTTTCTGTGGTGTGCTTTTGGAAATGTTTGTATTTGTAAGAATCTCTTTAAAACACCCTCTTCAGTAAGGACACGTGTAACTGCCCGGCGAGCCCCAGAGGGCAAGAGGAGCAGCCCTTCCTGTGCACTGCCCTCCCGGTAATCAGGAGCCCTTTCTGCTTCCTCTCTCCTGATACGAACTTAATTACACTTGTTTTTAACATAACGGAGGTAGGTAGAGAAATGTAGGGCATAAATGAGAAAAGTGAATTGTATCTGTATTTAAAGAGCCATTTATTTGATAACTGTGTTCTCCTTGTTTCTTTTTCGCTGTAGCCTGCACAGCCAGGACCTGGCAGATGAGAGGAGGCAGAGAAAGTTGTTGCGGTAGTAATTCTGCCTGTCAGTGTTCATGAAAACTTGTTCTGAGAACAAGCACATACCCACACATCTTACTTGTGCTTTCAAAGTGCCTCTTTGGTTAAGGAAGCAAGGGAACAGAGGGAAGCTTTTCAGTGTCTTATTAACAGGGCAGTAGTGTCCAAATTGCCACTCTGCTAGGAAAAAGTATGAGCAAAACATCTATTTCTGAATTATTTTCGGTAGAGAAGGTCTTAAAGAGTAAAGAAGTGTGGTCACACTGTTGATTAATTTGCCCAGCACTGTAATTATTGTGAAATATCAATGTAACTTTCTTTGTCCCTTTCCCCCTTTCTCCCTTTCCCCCTTTCCTTCTTTCCCTTTTTCTTTCCCTCTTTTAGTTGCACATGGTGGTTTTACTGGTACTACAGAAACCCTGATTATATTACCCTGGCATTCTCGGGGACTGTTAAGCAGGAGTCTTCTCTCTTTTGCTCTAAAACTCATCTAAATGGAAAACACATTGTCTTCATTATATGCCAGTGTTGAATGAACAGAGTTACCATAGCAACAGCCATCTGAGGCCTTGCTGATTTCAGGCCAGTGAATGGGGTAGACAAACAAAGTACCTTCAAAACCAGAAGGGAACAATTGCTATTCATTCAAGCCAGGTTTAAGATCAGCAAATGTCTTTACCAAAAGAAATGCAGATAAGAAAGTATCAGACTTGGCCAGAGAAGAATAACAGAAAATTATCATAATCTTAAACTTTTCTGCCTGGTGGTATAGCATAAAAGATGATTCTTAAGGAAAAAAAATAATTAGAGCTGAAGAGCCAAACCACAGTCTGCCCACAAGCTGGGGTAGCAGTGTCAGTCTTAGGAGTTGATGTGTGGTGTGTTTGGAGCATCTGAAGGACGGGGCAGCTGGGGCAGGGCAGGTATGGCCGGAGTGCCCGCGGGTCGAGGTGGCCGTGCTCCCGCTCAGGAGGCAGCTCACACCGAGGGGGGCACAGTCTTGTGTGTCCGAGGTCCTTATCAAAGAGCTGAATGACTTTGGTCACAAGTCTCCACAGATTACTCAGCAGTGCCTGGAGGTAGTGAGGAGCCCCAGTATGTTTGTTTCACCATTTTGTTGCTCCTGAAAGACTGTGATAGACAGCTTTATGTATGACATGGTTGACATATTCAACATAAAGCCTGGTTAGACTTAATATATATTCACATAAAATGCCAAGAAACTGACTGTGAAATGTTTGCCTTGAATTAGAGATGAGGCATGTGTATGTATGTGTGTGACTGGTATCTCTAATTGTATTTTCTTTCTCCTTAGTCCTACACAAAACTTTAAGTAATAGTTTTCTGACTAAAGTGCCATTTCTGATCTCAGTGTTGTCTAATGTGTAGAGGCATAAAGAGGCAGAGGCATAAAGAGGCAGAGGCAAGAAAAGGAGCACACACAGGTTGCCTGTTGTGTTGGCAGTGGGCTTAAAAGGTGTCTTTAGAGAGTGGTGGCATGATGGAAAGCTCTCTCCTGGCCCCCACAGGGGGCTGGATTTGACAATAGCCATCACAAGCAGAGGCCTTGTGGCAAACAGCCCACGCAGCAACGGGAGGAAAAGGGCAGGAGAGGGTTCAGGGTTGGGATTGCTTGTGGGAGCCTGTGTTGTCTTTTACTTCAGTGAGCACTCTGGGTTGGAGGCTCAGGTCATCAGCTGTATTGCTGAATCCCTCTCTGGGAGGTCCTGGAGACTGGAGAAATTACGTGTGTTTGGTTTTGTATGTTAGGTGGCTAAAAAAAAAAAAAGTAGGCAGGAACTTAGTTACAGCAAGACCCACATCTTGCTACTGTCTTGGCACATTAGTGGTGTTATAATGTAAACTGTGTGCTGTACCAGCTGGGGAGTTGGAGCCACGGTGCCCTTGTGAGAGACAAAGCAAACCCCTCACTGATAACAGGAAAATTGTTGTTGTGGGAAGCTGATCGTGAAGATGGAGTCTATCAAATTTCACCTGTTCTCACTACTATGTTTTATATACCCTGTGTATGTGAAGGAAGGGTTATAATAATTGGTCATCAGTTGCAAATGTCAAGGAAACTCTTTAACAGTGGTGTGATACTGGCAATATGTATCACTGATAATACAGAGTATTTTCAGGCTGTTTACAAAGCCATATTCCTCTGTTAATCATCCTTACAAAACCAGAATGGTGTGACAAGGTAAATTCCTCACTAATAAAGTTCTGTGAGTACAATGAATTTAGGGGTTATTTTTTATTTTCAAAATGGGGAGAAGTACAAGGCTGTTTCATGTAGAACTTAAATGAATTTGGACTGAGGAAATATTTGAAGGATAGTGCTGAAATACCCAAAGATGGAACACAGGTCGCCTCACCTTGAATAAAAACTTATTTTCTGTCTGGTTATGAATAGACAGGATAGACAAGATTTAAATCCTGGCAACAAAAGTATTACTCAGAAGAAGGAGGAAAATTAAAGATCGACATACTGAGTTTAGAAGACAACTAAATGGGGCGGTGGGGAATATGAAGTAGAGAATAGTATGGAGGTCAATCGTACATCTTTTAGTCTCTTTTTATGTATAAGAACAAAGATGGATTTGTTGAAACTGAAAGGCAAAAGGCAAACACATATAACACAAATGATGAACATAAAGAATGCTGTCTTTGCCAGGCCAAGATGGTAGGCAGACTCAGAAAATAGCAATTAATTTTATTTGCGTGTATGTATGCCTGTGTATTTTATATGTACCCACCAATTTAAGCTTCCACATTAGTTCTATTAGATTTGTCTCCTTATTAGTGAAATATGTGACATAATGAAGTTGTGTCTAAAACAGATAGGAAAAACTTTTGTAGATAGCAAAAACTCGCTTTTATGATGGAGGCTATTGCCAGATTGTCAGCTGTAGCCTTCGACAGGTGTGGCTCTGATTGCTCTGAAGATGCAGTGCTGTAAGACCTTCCTTTCTAAATTTGTTTATGAAAATTTCCAGGAGACACACATAAATGAAGGGTTTTGTTTTCTTGGTGATACTATTATTATTATTCTGTGGAAGCACTATGTGTTTTAAGGCTTTGGATCCCCTTTTATCTAATGTCACAGAGAGCAATCCACAGCTATCTGTGCAGCTTTACAAACAGACCAGGATTTGCCCTCTTTTTACATTGTTATCAATTAGCAGCCTGCTGAGCATTGGGCCTTGTGAGACTTTTGGAGGACTGTCAGTGGGCAGTTCAGATATTTACTTCCACATACATTTTCTGAGAAGTTTAAATGGATTTGATGAGTTTATCAAAAACCATAGCTGTGAAACAGACATTCATACATTTATCTTAGACTGTGATTAATAGCATGTTTCTCTTCTATTTTCATGGAATTAAAAATGATTCTTAAAGAGCTGATTTTGTGTGTTACTAGCAGATTCTAGAGGCAAGGTAATAAAAGCTGGTGCATATGGGCTTGGGGTTCAATCTGTTTTGATTACTAGATTGGGGTTGTAGCTTTCAGATACTTCAGCATAAATGTGGGGTTTGTTTTGGGCCTCTTGCACATCTCTTACACAAATTATTACTCTTACCACAGAGCTGTACTAAGATCCAGCATTCCTAATCCCTTTCACCATCATCTGCACATCCTGGAAGTAGTTACACATTTAGTCATGGAAGATAGGTGAGACCCATGGATGGCTGTCCTGTGTTTTGGACCACACCATTGCTTGTGATGAGAACTTGCAAACTGGAAACATACAAGGTCCCTCAACAGTGATGCTTATACAGCACAGGTAGAGCCTGCATTTTTCAAAGCTTTTCTCTCCCTTCTGTACAACTGGTTAGCAGGATGTGGTTCCCATGTCTTCAGCAGTTCATGCTTCCTACTTGTATTTTCTGGCATTAGTACATCAGTGAGATTAAGCATCATCTAATACAAAGGCAGAGTGCAAAGAAATAGTGTTATAGGTTGAGCAGCTGGACAAGATGATGGATGTGTGCCTTGGAAGCAGTCGTTAGACAGATATTTCATTTTCCTGTGAGGCATCTTAGATGTGGAGCTTGTAATTCAGTAGCTTCACTGAAAAATTACTTCACTAGATATATCAGTTATGGGCAGCTTTTGAGTACTCTCCTTTGTTCAGTTTTAACAGGGTATTAGTTACCAGATTTTAGAATGTTTAGAATGTTTTAATGCTGTAGGTAATGATCAGCAAGAAAAGTAAAAAGGATAGTTAACTTGGAGCAGTTATAAATGGTAGAAGTTTCTCCTTTTGTTAAGTATGACCTGGAGAATGAATTCAATGATTCTTTTTAGCAAAGCATGCAGAGTATGTTTCAAGAGGCACAGCAGGGGAAACGATCCAAACCATGGCGGTAAGATCGCTTCTATTTCCTTATTGCAGTGGCATCATCTCCTTCAGTTGCTTCACTGCCCAGTAGGTTTCAGTAGTTTCCATGTTGCCTTCCAGTGCACTCAACCCTGCAGGCACTCAGGAAGAGTGTCTGGAGAGAAGCCCTTTCTGAAGCTGGGGGACCCTGCTAAAGCATTATCATCAAACTTCTTTAGTTGAAATAGAAGAAAGTTACTCCTAACTCTTCAAAACAGACTGCTGTGTCCAGTTCCCAGGAACCTTGCAAGAGAAAGAGATAATCAGGATCGTTGAACCTAACCTTCTGCAGAAGCAGAATTTATTTTGCAATATAGCAATTAGTAGTGAACTTTAGGATAAATTTTCTGTGTAGAGAATAAAAATTTGTGACCAGATTGTGTCTGATAGTCTTGAAATACTGGATTGTTCTTGTCCGAAAGGGGCAGCCTGAATAACCAGTGTATAGGAGTAACAGAAATGTGTTTTTCCGGGATTTTATTGTAGCCAGGAGAAGAAGCTAAAAGTATAATGTATCCATTCTACCACGGTGAATAGAAAAACTTGGAGGCCATTATTTGTTAAGAAGCTACTAAACATGTGGATTGTATGAGAGAAGATGAAGGTGTAAAAGGATGAGAATTCCTTTCTCATGGAAAGGAAACTTTGCAATAACGAAAAACAACATTGCATGGTGGCCTAGGCATAAATGATTCTATGCTTTTATTCCACTGTTGAATTGGTGGTTATCTGGACAAGCAATTAATAGAGGGGTTATCCATTTTCTTGGAATGGCCCATTTCATCCTGAAGACTGTTTCACACCATCATAATAAAGATGTTGCCCATTGCTGCTATTTCTCAGTCTTAGGAATGTAAATAGTATTTGGACATAAATACTTCACAAAAATATTTTATTTACTGAGATCTCTTCTAACTTATTATATTGAGTCATACCTTTAACCCCCTAATGCATTTATGCAGGTTAGTGCCTTGCCAAGCCCAGGTATAATCTATGAAGGACAATTATTTCCCATCAATTGTGTTACTGCCTTCAAATCTGATGAAAGAAAATAATTGCAGTAGGAATTGTTTTATTTCCATTTTAAGAAAATATCATTTACTGGGGTGTGTGTCAGTGCAGGGTGAGAATTACATAAACTGCAATTTTATTGTGACTTTGCAAAGAGACTAACAACAAGTTCCTGTGTCCTTTTCTTGTTTTTTTTTCTTTTTCAAACAGCTGTCTGAATAAGAGATTTTGCTTTGTTTCCTTGCTTTAAATATTCATGTTAAATAATATTCATATTTATGATTTATGGAAAGCATCCAAAAAGTATGCTCCAAGTAAGATACCAGTGAGAAACAGTGGGAGTTGCAGGGTAGAAAAGAGCACTCCCATGTTTCCCAAAGTGATGTTGAAAGGTGTTGTTGTGTACAGTGACAAGGAGAAATATCTGATTTGAGAAAATATCTGACTCACGACAATTGTAATATGGGAATTGTTGGGCAAGTCAGACTTAGCTCCTCCTCCTTGGACAAACCTCATGCTCCTGTTAATGTTCCCAAAGATACAAATGCATATACATGCTTTAAATTGCATAGAGCCCAGATTATCTCTGCTGGCAGGGAGGAGGGCAGAGTTACTATCTGTACAGAATTTTTCAAAGCTGATGCTTCAAGCTATCTTCTCTGCACATCTGACATATTCCTGCTTCATTGTTGACTCTAGCACAACGCTTACTGTGAGAATCAAAACAAAGTAATTATCGTCAGATTTCAGTGTATCTAAGTAGAAGGAAAAAATACATGTATGTGTACAGGGAAGAAAAACATTTTGAACTAAGTCTGTAAAGTCTTAGCATTTTGAGACACTGTTGGAAATACCATTGTACATAAAGGAATTAAAAATAAACCACAGAGTAAAAACTAACAAGAGTTTCTTAGCAGTATCAGTATAAAGAGCTTAGTTAAGGTAGCTCTACTATCACTCTTTATTTGCAAATAAACCAAATTCTGCAAGAGAAAAAAATACAGATTCCTGTCCGTGTGTGATAATATCAGTAAAACCCAGTGCATCCTTCCAGTGCTGTCACTACAAATCTTAGCACTCAAAAGCCCAGATGGGTTTTCAAGCCTGCTGCATGAAATCCACTTGCACTCTGGGTAACTGCCATGGTGTGGCTGTAGCCATGTCTGCTACCTGTCAAGCTGGAGGACGTGAAGTCCTTGGAACATTCAGGATACTGATACTTAGCAGTGCTGTTGCATAAGCCCCAGATGTGTGTATGCTTCTGTGTAGCCCCAGCTGATGCTAAAGTAAATGGAAACCAGTCTGATAGTGAAATTGAAATCAAATTATAAATCATTTTATTCAATTCAATATCCATTTAAAAATAATTTGGTTCAGTGATAGGCATGTGACTGCAAGCCCTGAAGACTGAAATGCTCTTTATCTAGACACACAACTGCCTTGACCCTTATCTAGAGGGACTCTTTAATCTGCTAATTTAGTTTTTATGCCCATTCAGTTCTTGACCTCTCTGACTCAACTTCCACTTAGTAACACTCGTGATGGTTGTTGCTGTGATGGAGACACCTGCCCATTAACAATGGGACTGAGCTGAACAACCTTTCTCTTCTTTGTCTTCTTGTCTAGGAAAGACAACCTTTCTCTTTCTTGTCTTCTTGTCTAGGCCTCTAAACAGGCAGATGGTAACAACATTTGGTCACCACTGATTGGGCTTGCATTTGAACTCTTGACCTAAAGGTGAAGGCCACTGTATCCTATTAGGAATATGAGCCACCAAATTTAGTTTTAGTTTTGATACCTAGCCTGGGCTGTGTGTCAAGTCAAACATCTCACAGATATGTGAAGGAAAAGAAGACATTTCTCTTCCATCTGTTCTTCTATTTTTCTTATAGTTAACTCTGTCAGTTCTTCATGTTAGCAGCCTCTTCTTTGAAGATTCTCATGTTAATAAAAATTAATTATCAACAAAACCACACTCCAAGATCCTATCTCAGGAACAATTCTTTATTTTTTTTTTCTGTTGTAAAATGTAATCTTTTCTCTTCTCTCTCTTTCTTGCCCTTCATACTTGTTGCTGTCATTTTTTTTCTTACAGAAGTAGCAAACAGTTTTTCCTGAGAGATATTTTTTCTGATTAAACTTTGACCCCCACGATTCTCTTGTTATGTACCCTCTGACTTGCCCACCTACAGTACAACATGACTTTTTCTTCAGTGGTGCTATACCTATTGATCTCTTCAAATTTAATATGTGTGTGTGTGTATCAATGTTCAGTACTTTACCACTACTTTCATTAATCTCTGGCCTCTAATACATAATTTTCTCTGTCTCTTTTCTCTTTATTTTTAGGAGTCTGTATTTTTTGAAGGCAAAAAGTTTATAGTTTTCCATTTCTTTCCTGAAGATCTCAGTCAAACAGGTTGAGGGGAAATGGAAAGTAGTGGTGCTTCTGATTCATGACTTCTAAAGCATGGCTATATTTCTGTTTAGGTGTAGCAAAGATGGATATGCAAGTTATTTACCCCTACAAAGAACTGCCATCATGAGCTGACAAAAAGAGGTCTGTAATAAGTTAGAAATTACCCTGAGGCTTATACTGCAAGCACTGCTGCCAGGCACACTACAAGATTCACAGTTGCTTTGAGTTGCTGATGGATCAGCAGTTTTTGAGTATGAAACAACAGGATGCAGAGCTTCTCAGACCGCCTGTTTGATCATGTATACTTCATTTTATCTGCTTCGGTGGTGTCTGGATCTCTTCATTTAGGTATCATTTCCAGTTTAGTAATTTTAATATTCTAAAGGTGAACAACAGAATAAAGCAGGTTGTAAGATGAGAGGCAAGCATTTCAAAGCATGTAATAAGAGGGCAGATACTGTTAGATGAGCTAGTGTTTGATGTGTGTTTATTAAACTCCTGCTCGTGTTAACTAAGGCTGTGTTTGAGCCCAGGCGTTCCCCGCTCCTGAGCAGAGCCCTTCAGCAGAGTGCAGTGGGGCCAGGCTGGGCCTCTCTGCGACCCACGCTGCTGCTGCTGCTGCATTTCCCCAGCCAGCCCCTCTGTGCCAGCTCTCTCAGCATTGCCCAAACCCACACAGTCTGCTCCTGCTTTCCCATACTTGACGTGGCATCCTGAGAAGTATGTTTCAGTAATTATACTCCCAACTGATCAGACCACCTATGAAGATGAAATGCTTCCTGACAAATGTCTCACTAGGGGGCAGTCCTGGTTTTTAGCATTGAAAACTTCTCCCACCAGCTTCATTTTCTTTGCTGGTACTGGGACAAGCTACTTGAGGGGCCCTGGAGGCTCCACCATGACTGTGGAGACTGGTAACCTTTGAAAGAAAATTGTCTTACAAATAGGGAGGTCTTGGGAGGTGCTTTCATAGGAAGAAGAAAATTGAGCCTTAAAAGATTGTAGGTGTAGAGACATCTTGAGCTGGAGAACTCAGATATGTTATTTTGTGATCCATTAAAAAAAAAAAAAATTGAGATCTGGATTTACTAGCTGTATTTGTGATAGAGAAGCCTATAACAGAAATGGTAAGGAAATTTTTGATGATTTTTCACACTGGACATGCTGTCTGAACTGTTATTTTTGCACTGAGCAAGGACTCAGCATTCTTACTGCCTCGACAATTATTGCGGTTGAATGATAACAGGAGTAACCGAAACTTGGTCTTAGTGGGCAAAAATTCCATTTGATGAGGAATTTAATGCAAGAATGAGACCACATTGCTAAATTCTGGAGGGAACAGACCCAGGTTTGTAGCTCATCTTAAAACATGACTAAGGAAAAACAGAAGACTCAGAGTGCCATTAGTGTATATATTACCTTTTTTCGGAAACACATTTTGAGCTTCCAGACTCACTAGGAACTGCTGAACAGCAGAGTAGGTTTTGTTGATTAACACAGCTCATCCAGATGTCAGTAGGGAGGTAAAACGATCATCCTGATTGCGCGGTGCTGGGTGATCGGTGCACAGCCAAGGGCTGCTTTGGGAGCTGTGCGCTGCCGGCTGCCTTTGCGGGACCAGGAGCCATCAGAAGAGCAAAGGTGCACAAGGACAGCCACCAGCCAGCCACCAGCAAATGAGAAGTGCAAGCCTTATGTTAGCAAAGGTGAGACAAGGTGGCGGCCTGTGCTGTTCCTGGGAATTCATTACATGCCTGCATGTCCCGAGAAGGGTGATAAGGAAGATATGTGCAAGAGATTTGCAGTTCTGTTTACTTTCTAAGTTGTAAATCAGTAGCACTCTCCTCTTTTCAGGCTATACCAGGGCAAATAAGAATGTGCTAATGGTCTTGCCTAAAGTGTCATGTTTTTTGTGCTCTGTTTAAAAATTTGCTCTAGAATAAATTCTATGATAAAGGCTAAGAGCCTAAGTAATCTCAGAGTTTTGTAATTTTTAATATTTTTTTAATAATTAAAGGTGGTGGTACATCATAGTGGACTCTAGGCTTGTTTTCTTTCAGGATATTCATCTTAGGGAGCTTTTGTAATTTGGCTTCATGCACCACTGAGAGAGATGTATTTAATTTAAAGAAAACACTTGTATTGCAATATACTTCATCTAGATACTTTAATGTTACCTGTGTGATTGGACTAATTGAGTAGTTCATAATTTTTATGGATCTATTCCCATAACACACTGGGAAAGTGTATTATTCCACTGCTGTTAAACAAATGCACAGACGAACCTATGGCTTTCCCAGGCTTCCATGGGAGGAGTGACTGAGAAGTTGAATGCACCTTCCCAGATCTCTTGTCTAAGACTCCAAATAATGGAAAAAATCCTCCCTTTTTATTATGTATGAAACATATGTGCAGTTGCACATGTTAGTGTAGAGAATGAGGCTTATATAAATTACTGAATATTTAACATAAATTATCCATGTTCTACAAAACTCAAGCCTCCAGAAAGGTCTCTTCATATTTATTTTTAACAATTTTTGGAAGAAAGTGTACTTACATTTTACAAATCGGCAAGTAGAATATACAGTACCATATTTACGTACAACTTACAGTTAGATGTAGGTATTACTAATTATGTAAGAATTGCCATATTTTTGTAATGAGAAACCAAGGATCATGTAAAAATTTAAGGATTCTTATTTCAGATACTTTTAATTCTGCCCAAATTGAAATTATGTGTTTAGTAACATTAGCACACAATTTCAGAAATGTCAAGGAAATAAGTTTTGTTTTCAAAAATGAGGCTGGGATTAAAGAGTCTGCATCATTCTCCAAGTAAGTGAAGACTCTGGCTTCTTAAGAAATTATCTAGACTTGCTTTACAATGACTTTAATCAGAAATAGGTATCTCCAGAGAATAATTTGTGCCGCCCATTTTTGACACCTGTCTTAGCCGAGGACAAAGTGCCCTCAGAAAGTATTGCTCTCTGCTGACTGTTGATGGAACCTGGATGGTTAGCTTAGGCTAAAACCTCTCTTTGAGATGGATAATATTGAGAATCCAGACTGAAGTTACTGGTCCTTTTGCTAAAGTATGAGAAAAATCACTAACCAAAAGTTTTGGTTTGGTTTGTTTTCTGTGAAGAAATCTATGAGAAACCTAAAAGGATGAATCAACCACATAACCATATTCTATTTAAATTAAATAAAATTAATTCTCTTAATATTTTTGAAAGCTTTACATACTCTTAAAGGCTTTTTTTACACCACCATATAGAACTAGGAGGCTAATACTTCCTACCATGAGCTAACTTGTTGAAGAGAATTTGAACTGTGTTTGGGGTTTGGTTTTTTTTAATTGTTGTTGGATTTTGGGATGTTTCATTGTACATTTGAAAAAAAGCATTCTGGATTCTATAAAACCCAATGCAGGGATCTATCCATACACATTTTAACAACCTGTGATGGATACCTGCTCCGAAATAGAAGTGAAAGCTGATCGTAGATCTGTGTGTTCTGTACCCCAGTCCCTGCAGACCTAAATCAATTACAGAGCTCAGCAAGTCCAAGCTTTACTGACCAAGTGAGATGTCTTGTGGCTGTTTCTGAAGGGGGAGTAAATGCTTTTGGGGTTTTTTAGCTGTTGTGGGACTTTTGTGTGAGTTTGCAAGTAAAATTGCTTTTTCCACTGATTAGGAATCCTAAAAATTCCTTTTGTATGAGACAGAATATTTATTGTTTTTTCTAGTAATGCTTGAAATCAATTTTTCAACTCCATATTGCTCAAAGAAAGAGAACTATTTATTATTATCTGAGAGTACAAAGCACATAAAGATTTTACAAAGATTTCAGGTTTCTTTTTTACAGAGCCACTGGCATATGTGCATTTTCTCTCACTGTTGCTTAAAAAAGTTTAAGTAACCAGCTCAAACCTCACATATACATGTAGTATACAAATTTCAGTAGCATGAAAGAGTATGGTCTTTGGCTGTATTTAAATTTTCGGTAGTACTATATCATTAATTCCATTTTTTTTCACTGGAACTTCACTTACCCTCTGTGCATTTTGTTTATATTTTGAGGTCCCTATGATGTTTTCTAAACAACTGTTTTAGAATTTTCTGGAGTGAAAAGCTCTTAGTACTTTGACTGTCATAATTTGTCTGTAAAAATATGGATTCTTTATTTTTCCCAAATTACTTCAAAGGGAAACTTGTTCAGCCCATGAGACAGAATTGTGGAGGTGCTGCAAAATCAGTCACGGATTTGGTAACCTCTTGATGTTTATTTGATTGGTTAGGGCTTCTTTTTGTTGATGCCATCCACCTGATAATAAAGATTGTGCAGTCAAAACACTGCACAGAAATTGGCTACTGTGTTCATGGCATGTCCTGATTTTCTGCAGACATACCAATAGCTAAAGTAGCCTTGCTTTTCTTTTTGCAAGTGAATATAGCTGCAATGAAGTATGTGCTGGAAAACACAGACCCTTTGCATTATAATTTTTCTGTCTCTAATTTTAAGTGATAGAACGGCTTTTTATCATGGGTTTTAAGTGCTTTTTTATCATGGGTTTTATGGTGTTAGTTTTAGGAGGAGAAACTCCTACCTCTGTTGACTTTTAAATATCAGACAAGAGCATCATTTTGCATCACAGTGATAGTTATTGGAAAGAAAAACGATTACAACTTCTCAAGAATTGAAAAACCAATTTTGGTTGAAGAACAGTAAATGCTGGAATACTGTTGGAGGGGTGAAGGGGTGCCCTTGAAAGCAGAAGAGGAATTATTCATGACTAAGAGCATCTTTGTAAAAATTAGGTCTTGTATTTCTATTGATCAGAGTAAGCTGGATAGTTCCAGGGATAATTAAACCTGAGACAGAGAGACAGCTTTATGGTATTGTGCCCAGTTCGTTTTTCACCAAAAATCATTGTATTTAAAATAAATATGTACATTTGTGTTCAGTACTTCTGTGGGGAAACATAGATCTGTAGTAACAGAGTTATTTTGAGACATGTGCAAACAGGAATTGCATTTCCCTGCAGATTTTGGGCAAAAACCAGTAGTAAATTACCTGGCTATAAGTACTTCATGCAAAGGGTCAGTAATTAAGAATCATAAAAGCCTGTAGCCAGTGTCTTCAACTGTGATTTATACTACTGGATGCATCAGCATTTAGGTTTTCAAGCTGAAACATCTTAAAAACACTGATTTGAGAAAGCAGAGAGCTTTCGTCTTTTGAGAATGAGTCATGTTACATACCAAATTTCTATCTCAAACTTGTTCAGTATTTCTGATTTTTTGCCTTGGTCTTAGCAGCTGTGTACTTGGTTTTAGAGAAGATACTTTACCCTGCTTAAATTTCTGCAACTGTTTTAAGAAGGAAAAGTTCTAGCACAATTGCTACTAGAATCACGATGAGCTGTTTTATAGGCTTCTTTAAGTGCAGACAATGTTTTCTGGTTAATATTTTGAATATTTGATGCAAAAAATGTAAATTACTAGAATACTCTGCATCAGGTCTTCCATTTAGCATTATCCTTTCGCACTGCAGAGTAAACTAATGAATTACAGCATGATTACATAGCACATAATTAACTTTGTAATTAATATGCAACTGCCACTTAAACTAAAGTACTGCTTATAAAGATGTACGGCAACAGTAAATCACAGGTCAGAAGTAGCACTTTGGAATTTTCAAAAGAATGAGAGTAAATGCAGAATCACTTACAGCAGCAAAGTAAGTTAATTAAAAAGCAGATTAATTGTGAATGTCCTGTTTAATTTTAAATACCTTTGCTATTTCTTTTCCCTGAAGAAAGAAAAAATTTAAAGCCTAACTCATTCATTGTTTTCTTAGATGACATATTTTAAAATGAGGAATTGTTTAGCTTTAAACTGTCCTGGTTGAGATTAGAATTTGGTTAGTATTCCTTCTTCAACTTGCTGCATAAAAGGGTAGCATGAAACCAACAACCTTTTACTTTGAATTAGTTCCAGCTTTCTGCCATGGTCTTCTTTTTTGGGTTGTTTTTCCACATCAAGTGAAACAAAGTTAGTCAAACCAACTCCATCCTTTGTTCTGCTGATTTTTTTTTTTTTTTTTTAAGGAGGATGAGGATTTGTGCTGTGCTATCGTAACCAATGAAGAATGAGGAAAGGTCTAAGTTCAGTTACTTCAGACAAACTAGTTTTTTGCAGTGACTATCCCCAATTGCTGGTACCCCCAGCAGCAGAGCTAATGCTGGATGCCCTCGTGCAGACAGACCACATGCTTCACAGGCAGCCAGAATGACACATGAGTAAAATTGCATGTCTTGCTGCAGGTTTCAAAGTATTAATTGTCCTTTCCTGTATCCTTTTCCTTTCCATCCTTCTTCATGTGAAATGCTGTTGATAATGGTAGGGAATTGAAATCCCTGAGGAAGGTGTGGCCATACTGCCTTGGTTCAGACTGTGCATGGTCAATGGAAAGCTCTAATTAAAATGTTACCAAACATAGTATGTCAAAGGTTTAAGGTTTTTTTAAGCAGAAATGGCACATTTTGTAGAGCTCTGTACCCAGAGGCCATGGGAAACTAAGTGTTACAGCTCTTTAACACTTTCTGACCTTCTGAAGGTGATGCAATATGGGAACTAGACCCTGCAAGTGTATCGGATGCTGTCCATGTTATTTAGTACTTCAGTATGGGCTCCTTGATCTATAGGCTGTACTTGATCTCCTGTTGGATATATCCTGCTTAGTGTCTGGTTAAAAGAAATTAACAGGATAGATGTCACAATCAGTAGAAAATGGCTACCCTAAGCATATAATGAATCTTTTAAAAGAATTAGTATTTTTTGTTAATGTCTCTTCTGTGAACCAAACTAATTTCTCATGTTGAGCAATACATGACAAACATCTCTAACTTTAGAGCTTCTGTGTTTCTGAAACCCTTTGATTTGTGTATTCAGTATTCATGGTGCTCACTATATTGCTGGTTGCTTCATCCACATGATGCTATTTTTGTCTTTTTAAATGGCTAGCTGAAACTTCTGACCTGGAACAAAGACTGATATATGCTTCACAGTTGCTCTTCATTCTAGATAAATAATCATTCAGGCATAATTACGTGCATCTCTTGGTACTCATGAATAGCTACTGCCTGCTTGAATAGCTGGGAGGGAATATACATTGCCCTTACAAATCCTTCAAAATTCACTTCTGCTTGTATTGTATTTAGGAGAAAAAGAAACAGGAAACAAGCAACACCACACACACACAAAAAAGGAAAAAAAAACCTAAAAACCAACCAGAAAACCACCCAAACAAAACATCAGAAACCAGGAATTTTTTGTTTTCTGTTTGCTGGCTTTTTTATTGTTCGTTGATCAGCATGCTCAACAGGCTGATTACTATGAAAATTGACATGTAAGAATAAGCATCCTGACTTGCTCTTCAAGAATAAAAAAAATTACTGGAAGTAGGAGGTGCACCATAAGTGGAATCTAACCTAATGGAACTTGGAGGGAGGTTTGTCATTTGAGTTTCATGTGTCACTTAGTGGGTCATCATGTGAAAAACAGGTTCAGTTTTATAATCACCGGATTTTTGCCTTAGTGGCTCAGAAGAGAAATGAAGCTTTAAGGCGGTGTCTTTTTCTGAAAATGATGTGTGGTACATTCTTGGAGGTTCAGTTCTAGGCATTATGAGCAGATGCTTCTGAACTAATCTCAAATGTCACATTTCATGCATAAACCCTGGAGGATTAACAATATCAGGATTCCCTGAGAGTATTCTTGGAGGTTTAACTTAATACTCTCTCCCAGGGAAGTGTCCCACCTACTAACTTGATGAATGCTTCCAGGGCTTCCCAGAGGCCTTCTCTCTAATGCCGATCCAAATAAGGCCAGGGGAGAGATGACACAAGCAAGATACTGCAAAGCAGTGAGGCTTTGAGGCAGCCAGTAAAAATCACGTGGTGTAGAAAAGTCACTGAGATCTCAACAGAAGAGATATCATGACTTGATTTTGCATTAGAATGGAGAGTCATCAACATCTGGTAGAGGAAAAATCACAGCTCCATAATTATGGTTGAGTTAGTTGTAGTATTTGGGAGAAATGCAGACAATTTAAAATATGAAAAAGTTAATCTCCTGTCTTGCAAATGCCCACTTTTCTATTTTAAATATTTCAGTGACTGTTCAGAAGAGCTTTTATTTAAAAGTAGTAATAATTAAAAAACTCACTGTTGTCTGGAAATAGAGGTGCTTGTGATGGATGCTTTGATAAACTCTGTAACTGCAGAGGAATTGACAGCTGTGTTTTTAGCATATTAGCTAGCTTTTTTCTCTTGTAATATATATGATATGTTGGGTTTGGATGGAAAAAAAACCCAAAACCCTGAGAAAATACTTCCTTAAGCCTCTGTTAGAATGAGTTCCTGTCTAAACAGAAGATAAGGGAGGGAGTTTAGCTGCAGTTCTCTTCCATCTACGTGGATGTTTTTGTGATGAGGTTATAATATATGTTAACATTATGCTGACACGGACCGCTCTAGCCAATAGGTTAAAATTGTTAGGTAGTTTGTCTTTTTGACAGATCTCGTCTCCATGTCTAGCAATTTATATGACCTTCCAACTCTGATATTTTCCTTGCCAGTGTGTGTCCTAAATGGCTCCCTTCTACCTATCGGCCCTGCCTCGTTCTCAGAGACTGACAAGGCAGCCTCTTTGCTGAACCTGTGAGGAGGCCACTGGGTCACCCTTGGGGTTAAATGCTGCTTTATTCTGTTGAGTGTTAAATTGCTTGTTCAATTCTTGGACATGTTTTGTTAAATGAATGTTTTAAACTAATATAGAAATTCAATTTCTTGCAGGTAGAGACATGGAAATATGATGTATCAAACAAAATGTATCACATTTCTCTGTGCTTTCCCCTTACAATTTAGTACATGGGATGACTTGTAAAAAGCTAGGTCAAAGCTAGGCACGTTCTGCATCATAGATGAATTAAGCTGCAGAAAAAACCTCCCTGTTTCTGGACCAAATTTGCTGAGTATCACTTGTGTGGACGTTTCTCCCGTGTTCTGTAACCCTTAGGATTTGCCGTTTGATCTTGCAAGAAAGTGTTTACCTGAGTTTATAATAAAAATTCTTTCTTCCCCAACATTTCATCTCATTCATTGTGCACACATATGCTTACGTATGTATCTGCATGTGTTAGTTTAATCAAAAGCCTTATAAATAGCAGATCAGCTGGCTTTCAGAAGGAAGGAGGCTTATTAAAAAATTTTATGCTGGTGAGGTGCTTTTCACAGGCCAGTCAGAAAGCTCTTGAGAACTTTGCTGCTAAGACCTATCAGAGGTGTTCTTCCCATAGCTGCATAATAGCACTGCAGTTGCTATGCAGTTCATTAGTAATTTTTGACTCTATGACAGGTGTGATGTATTAAAAACACTTGTATTATATAGCGATGTTTAAAAAAACTTGGATTGCAGGTAATATAAACCAGTTTTTTCTAGGGATTTGAACAAGTCATGAAGCAGAATCTAAGGCAAGGGGGGGAGCAAAGATGGCGACTGATAGCCTGAAGAGGTGGCAGCAATAGACTAATTTAGGTCCTTAGCAGTACTTGAGAGACTTGAATAAATTAGAGTCATCCCAGGAAACAGATATCTAAATTGGTTTTAAACCATTTCAGAGAATGAATCTGTATTCCTAATGTCAGCTAGAAGTAGGAAAATCTATGGTGTTTTTTAACATACTGAGCTTCTTGTGGTAGACAAGGAAGGAAAGACTTAGCTGTTAGGACACTGTGTGTGGCTTATGTGAAAGGTTCACAATATTCTGTGTTGACAGCTTGGACAAAATCACCTAGAGAATATGCAACTGAGCTCCTGCAGTGTACCTCTGCTGGAGAGGAGACCAGAGTGTCAAAACTCTAATAGAGAGCAAGTTTGGCTTCCTAAAATGAGGTCAACCTTTGAGCAAAATACCTTTCCACTTACCATTTTTGAAAAGTATATGATTTTGTTGCTCAGCAGTGGAAGTAAGTCACAGTGTTGCTTATTGATCATACACAGTTGTTGATCATACACATCCCTCTAAATTTTTTCAGGCCTATTGAAGGCAGTAAAAAAATTAATTTATGTGGAAACTGTGTCCCTTCTCATAGCACGTAAAATGGGAGGAAGCTTGAAAATAGGTGGCTTGTCCAATAGATTTATAACACTTGCAGGTGGTAGCATGTCATTCTGTGGAACCAAGATCCACCGACTTTTGACTGTTATCATGGGATATTTTCAGGCACTGAATTGACCTTACAAGGAACTGATGTATAATTATGATGTATAATATTTTTATAGTCACAGAACTGACATTTTAGGGTTTCCATTTATTTGTTTCTTTGTTTTATTGTTAATGAGTGTATGATTGAATTCATGTAGGTGCTTAATAAGCACTGATATTTTATTGAAAAATCTTAGAAAGATCATTGTAATGCTTTAATGATTGCAAAGGAAAGTGATTAAAGTTGCTTAACTTACACTGTGCAAACTTTGTTGACAGAGTTGTTTGGTTTTGGGGTTTTTTTCATTGGTTGCTAATACAAATTTCTTTCAATCCACATATTTTTGCGTCTTTCTGGGCAGACCCAGGTCCGCAGTTCTTCAGGTTAGGGTTCTGTTTACACATAGTATAGGTTTCTTCTTCTTTGTCTTGCAGTTTTCCTTTCTGAACAAAATCTCGTGCAGTCAAGAAAGGGTTCATGACCTGATTTTGTCCTGCCATGCAGATGGTCATAATGCCTACTATTCTAGTAATACCTCTGTATTTGAGCTGGTAAGAGAAAGTTGTCAAATAATTCTTATTTTTCTAAAGAGAAGTAGTTGTTGAAAAGGATTGAGAAGTCATACTTTCTCCTGTAGTGTTTCATAAAAAAATTTTGCCATGTCTTGTATTTTAGCTATTCCATTTGCCTGTACACCTCCAGTATTTGTGCCAACCTGTAAAAAGGTCGGTGAATTTTGTTGTGTTAAACTTTTCTTTTAAAATTATTATTTCCTGCATCTGATTTAAGGACTTGTTTAATTGTTACTCTTTTGCTGTTTGCCAATAGCCCAGAAGTCTGCTCTTGGAGGAAGACATTTATGTCAGCATTTTCTTGCTTCTTATGCTTTGTACAGTTGAAACGGTGAAATTACAAGCTGAGAAGTGTAGAGACGAAAGACAGAGCTCTGCATTGTTTAGTAGTTTTCTGTCTGCCATTTTGACTATCACCATCACCTTAGGAGGAAAAACTAAAAAGTGCCTAGGTCTTAACCAGCTGATAGCGTAGAAAGGTAAGAGAGTAGGAAACTCCTTATTCAGGACTGGTGAGTGTCTGAATGTATTATAAGGGACAGTGGAACCAGGTTCAATTTCTGATCTATGGGAAAGGTAGGAAAGGATGGGTTAAAGAAGGCTTTAATATGAAGTAGTTCAAGTTTGTGATGTGGCTTTTGGGTTGGGAAGGAAGAACTGCTGTTTACTACATAACTCCTTCTTCATGAATTGGGGTATGTCAAGTGAAACAAAATCAGAAAACACATAAACTCTCACATCTGGTACTGTTTGAATTAGTTCCCTTGTCTCAAATGGGACAGGAGCAAATGGGCTGCTCCTGTAACACAACTTGTTTCATGCCAACCTGTCCTTTCCTTTTGTATCCCTGCCTGGATCAGCTATGCAATAAGCAGGAACCTTTTAAATCCTGTAATGTGGCATATTGGGCAGCTAGGCTTTTTAAGAAATAAACCATCTTTCAAAATATATTCCTCCAAATTTCAAATCTAATGCACCCCAGTTACTCAGGAAAAAAAAAGGGTGCCAAAATGTAACCACTCAAGGATGAAAAAAATCAAGAGCAAAAGACAAGGAGACATAGGATAGAAAGAGTTTTATTCTCTTAAAGGTTTGAAATTGTCACAGTAACATAACTCTCCTTGAGTTCATCAGAACCTTTTCAAAGGGGTACTTGTTTCCTTTTCAGGGGAGCCGAGTGTTGTTTCAAATGAGACATTACACTGACTCCTGCCTGCTGAAGGCTTTGCAGTGTGGCTGCTCTGCCAGCTTTGTATGTGTGTCACCAGCACATCACGTTTGATCACAATGAAAGTCACTCCAGAGTACGTCTAATCAGGCAGGGCTTCAGAAAAACTTGAAGCCTCTAAAGCTGACCTCTGGAGTCTGTAGTGTTGCCGCTGGGAGCAAAGAAGAAAAGTGTGTAGCTTTTTGAGGTCTGTTCTACTGTGTCATAATAACCATTTAAACAAAAAAAAAAAAAAAAAAAAAGAAAGTAAGGATATGAGTAGAAGAAAATACCATCTGGACTTGAACTGCTTCTATCCAGGTGTCACCTGGATGTACAGCTGAAGTTTATCAAGTTAATTCAGTATTTAGAAGTCTGGCTGAATGCTGGAAATTTTGTCTTGAAATTGTGGGAAGGGTAATATTAGATGTTTTATCCTTAACTTCTAGTAATAGATACATTATAGATTTTACACTATCACTTCACTGTTCGTATTAAACTAACATGTGGTAGCCCTAGTCTGAATTGTGGTTTGTGTTAGGTACTGTATGTGTATTTGGTGGAGATAGCATCTACCCTGAGCAGCACTGGATGTAATTGGAAAGCCAGAGGAGCTGAAGAAGTGAAGCCTGTGGTGGTGGAGAAGAGCTCAGGTCTGTGTTCACAGGGCTGGCTTTGTCCTGCAGTTATGGGAAAAAGCTTCTGGGCATATACTTTGTAATAATGCTGGTGGTATGGAAAATGCAAGACAGTCTAAATGTCTTAATTTATGGACCACGCTATAAATAATTCATTAGCAATAGTGTTTCTGTTTATATTGCCTGTAATAAAAATGGCAAGTCTGCCTGCTTTGGTTTGTGAGACAGTTGTCGCTCGTAAGTTGTCAGGCTCGCTCCTGGCCTGTTCCAGTCAAAACAGCAGTGGGGATGATGAGAACTGTGCTCTCCTCTTCTTAGCAGGGGTTGTCACAGTGGTTCTTAGTCTTTTCAGTTGAGGTAGCTTTTGTTCAGGCCAAATTTAGCATTTGTAGAGTTGCTGCTTTCAAATGCTTGAGAGGATTTTTAAAAACCTGCTTGAGATCTGTGTTGTGTTCTGCCAAATGCCATTTCAGCTTTAGTCATGCTATCACCTGAGGGTGAGAGACCTAGTGAAGGTAGAGCTAACAGAGATCTGTGCTCTCAGAAGAAATTCTACTAGAATCTGTTCCTGATCCCAAGAGGTTTGTTCGTGAACTGAGTAAGTGACAGATCTTTAACCATGGAATTCATAAACCTTTGAAAACTAAATTGTCCGTTAAGATTCTTGGTAAAAAGAAACTTATTTCATGGTAAGTGTAAAATTCTCTTTATTTGCCTGTAAAGTAGGTTTGGGACACTGGTAATTCTCAGAGGGCAGTTTCTAAATAAAAAGTTCCTCTCAAATGATCAGGTAATGAGAAAACCAAATGGGACAGTGCAGAGGATTATGGATGTTTCAGTTAAAATATTTCTTGAAGGCATCAGGCTTTGTTGTGTAAAGCTCCTGCAGTATTTTGTCATCTAGGTGTCTAGAAGAATTTCTGCCTTACTGGAATTATGGACACTTGGAAAGCAGGAATAGCAACGACTACACTACAGATAGGCAAATAGCAGGGATGTGTGAAGGTTTGACTTTATTGGAATTGAAGCCATTGCTGTTAGAACTAGTTTTAAAATATGTTGTTTTCAAAATCATCTCCAGGGTGTCCAAAGTATTTCTGGGCTTCTTGATGAAGTTTCGGTAGCAATGAATCTGCCCCTTTGGTTGTGTTTCAGGGCCTTGAATACTAGCTGTTGAGACTGACATAAACAACAGCCACATTTCTATTCTTCCAGTATATTGTGTTCACACAATGTTCCATTATGTATGTACAGAAGAGTTTTCCATGAGGGATACATAGTCATTTGATTTGCTTGTCCAATCCTGGCTCATTTTACCCAGACTCTCAGTATGGTTTCTTAAAATTTAGGATTTGGTGGTAACTTGAAAAACTGAATGTTTGTCCAATTGTATTGACAATTCAGTAAAACCAAATCCCTTGGTTTTTAATGTATATTCTGCAGGTTCAGAAGTATTAATATAGATGGATATCCAGTCAGCTGCCTTAAAATGAAGATGATAAAATAGACCTTACCAAAACTGTAGTTTTCTTTTGTCTAGATGCCCAGTGTCTTTAGTTTAAGTTACTTAAAAGAGATTACACCCCCTAGCACTAAACTGTCATAATTCAAAGCAAGTGGAGAGTTTGTGAGAAGCCACATTTGGATAGCACCTGAAAGCAGTGCAGGCAATATAATTTGGCTGCCAGCAATTGCTGTTATCTTTGCTGTTACAAAAATTCACAGCCATCCAACTTGTATTTGACTTGTTTAGCTGTATTTAGTCTTTACTAGTTTTGCTGGTCCTCCTGAAATTTATTTTGCTTTTATTCTGGGGAGCTTGGTAAATATTTAAATTTCATCAGAACAGACCAGAATAATGGCTGATGTCAAAATTGTTAGAGGCTGTGTCTCAAAGCAGCTATTCAGTTGCTCTGTTCTCCAGAGACTTTGCTGATTGAGCTAATGTTGCTTTTTCTCCATTCCTTCCCTCTCTCTGAGTGGTCTTCTCCAACGTAGTGAGGCTTTCCCTGGTGGCTTATCAGAAATCATTGGTCTTAGGAGGACTTTCTTAGTTCTCATAAAATGAAAGAGAAGGTGAATAGATCTTACATTGATAGACAATAAAGAGAAATTACCGTCTACTTTGACTATATGCCTTCTTTACGATGCTAAACTTAATGGGGGAAAAAAAAGGAGTCAAAATCTATCCTCATCCCTTTATTTGGTGCAATATAGTTTGGGGATGGGGGATTGTTATATTCGTTGTGTTGCAACTCCGTAATTCCGTGAGGAATAGAAGTTGTGATGGTACAGTATCATAAGAAGAAATCAGCAATTTCCTTCAAATGCTACAGTTCAACTTCCAAAACATGCCTGGTTTAATCAGATAAGTAAGAGGACCTTCAGTGTCAGAATGCAAATCCTTCTTCTTTCTAATTCACAGTGGGCTTGAGATGGTTCTTGCTAGGAGCATTTCTTTGGGCTGGCCCAAGAGGTTTTGACCTCTCTTTGTTATATAGCAGGCTATCTGCTGCAAGAGAGATGTTATCGGAGCATAGCAAATACAGAGTAGCATCTTCAGTTTTTGACAGGTAATCATTAAAAGCATTTGCTGCTAGAGCCATCTCTCCTCTGTCCTTCTTTTCTCCTCCTTCTGAGACCATCTTTGACAGTTTGGTTAGGTCATTACTGTTTCCTCTGAGGCTAAGAAAATGCTTATATTAGGTTGTCTTCTGTAGCTCATCTTTCAGATTTTAAGCAAATAACTTAGGCGCATACGTCCAAACCAGCTGGTTTTCTTTAGTAGCTGATAAATGTCTAGCAAGAGCAGGAAAATGTTGACAGGTCATAGATGTTCGTTGTTGCAGCTCTGTAGACTCAGCCTGCAGAAGGTGTGTAAGCCAGGTGATGTTAGCAGCACTACATGCCTGTTTGCAGCATTTGGTAGGCAAACACAAAGAATTCTCAGCAAATACTTTGCATCTTACCACAGAACCTTTGAAAGAACCAAGCTTTCATTAGGTAAATAAGCAAGCATTGCATGCCAGAATGCAAACCTTTTTCCGTTCTTATGCTCACCTGACTTCTGCAATCCTCCCACCAAGCCCAGAAGGTGTGAGGAGGTGCTTGATTCTTCTTCAGTTTAGAGACTGGCAATTTATCAGGGAGAGATTTTTTACAGCATTGTTGTGTAGTGATCAGGGACACTGATTATGAAATTATTTGAGCGCAACCCGGCAAGCTTTTAGGGATGGCTCATTTGCTTGTAGCTGTCCCGATGAGGATTAGTATTTCTTACCTGCAAGCTACAGTACATATAGTAAACCACTGGATCAGTGGGTTCTGCTGTGGAACTATCAATGTTTGTTCTAGCAGATCTGTCTATATTGGAGTGTGCAAAGCCTCTGAGAGCACTACAGCAGGGCTGTCAGCCCTAGCTCCCCAGTAGCACACTTCTACACACTTTTGCCTTTAATTTTGTGTTATTACCTCTTGCTGTTTTAAACTGCAGTGTCCTTTTGCCTCCTTGCTCTCCCTAAAGATAATAAGCTGACAGAGCTGATGACACTAGGAGCTGGGTGGAATGCAGGGAAACCAACCTTATAATACAAGCATGCAGCAGGGCAATTACCTGTGATCTGCAGACGCTGCTCTCGGTCTGAAGAAACCACTCATTTCAGCCAGCGGGCTGGAGGTGACGGCTGCCGGTGCAGGAGGCAGTTCATGTGCTTAATGGTTAGTGCTGGCTGGTGACCAACTTGTCCAGGCTCAAAGGAGCTCTCTTCTTAGCTCTCTCTTATACAGTGTGGGTTTTTTTTTTTTTATTTCTGTGTCTATACTTTAAGTAAAGGTCATACCCAGTGCTCTGTGTGTGCTTCCAGCTAGCCTGACCACCTTTGCTTTTGTAATCAGGGTGCAGATGTGCTTCATGATTGAACAACTTCTGCGCACCGCCGCTCCTCCTCCCAGAGGAGTCCAGCAGGCTTGCTTATGCAAGCTGTCATGCTGTCTTTTTTTTCAAAAGCATGTGTGGGTTTGCTTTTGTGTGTATCCGGCTGGCTGTTAGTGCCTGCATATAATAGGCTCTGTATATAAAATCGTTCCCAAGCACACGGCTGCGGAAACAGCTTCCTTAAACCCCACAAAATTGCCAGCCCTTGCAGCTCAAGCCACCATAAATTACAAAATCCTGCTCCCACCTCACTGAAGCTGTGCCTGCCGGGCGCTGTGTGCACATACACACTCACTTTCCCTCTCTTGCAGTCAAAGATGATAGAAAGTCTTCTGGGGATTACTGCACATTTGTAGAGCAACAATGGAAAGCAGCACAGCACAAATATCTATTCTTCCTCACCCAGCATAACAAACGCTGCTTTGTCTCACATCTGGCCCTTTTTAATAGCTCAAAGCCAACAGCAGTAGCTGTTTAACAGCTTATGGTAAATAAAGCTTTATTAAAACAACTTCCTTTTTCAAGTGTTTAATGATGAAAACAGCCTTTCACCTGACATTTTATACTTTTTGTGCCGTATCTAGTAGAAGAAATAAATTAGTTGTCATGGATAGATATTAAACTTTTTCCAGCAGATGATCTTTGAAAGCATCTTTGAAAATTCTCGTACTGAAAAGCGGGCTTAGAGCCCTTTGAATGCTGTGTGAGCCATGTGCCTGAGTGCAGACGTGCCGAGCTGCATTGTGCCAGCGCTGTGCGGGCAGTCGGGGCTGCGCCTCGGGGCTGGGCTGGGCTCAGCCGGAGGATCGATGCAATTACACGCAAAGAGTAGCGTTAACCTGTGTGTACACACGGAGGTACGTTCTGATAGTTCAAGAAACAACTTCTTACAATATGTTTAATGGTAAGGAAAATGTCAAGTGGAATTGGACGGTTTTTGTCTCTGGACCGCCACGTTTTACCACCAGGACAGGGCGCTGAGGGAAATGATGTTTCTTAAATCCATCATTGGAGGTGACAGGCTCCTGGGAGCTCCTGGGCTGGTTCGGACCCGGCTCCTCGGGGGTCCGCGCTTCAGGCGCGACGGAACGCGGCTGTTCCGCCTCGTGGCCTCCGCAGAGCCACCGCCCCGGGCCCCGCGTTCCCCCCGGGCTGTCCCGGTTCCCCCCGGGCTGTCCCGGTTCCCCGCGCTCCCCCCCGGGCTGTCCCGGTTCCCCCCGCTCCCCCCGGGCTGTCCCGGTTCCCCGCGCTCCCCCCGGGCTGTCCCGGTTCCCCGCATTCCCCCCGGGCTGTCCCGGTTCCCCCCGGGCTGTCCCGGTTCCCCCCGTTCCCCCCCGGTCCCCCCGGCCCCTGACGGGCGGTGGCGCGGCCCGGCGGCGCCCCCTGGCGGGCAGCGGCGGCACCTGCCCTCGCCCGGCCCCGGCCCCGCTCGGCCGCTCCCGCTGTCGCTGCCGCTTGGCTTGTTGCTTCATCAAAGTCACTTCGTAGATACAGATTGTCTGCCCTCTCGTAGGACCCTCAGCATGCTGGAGACTTGCAGGAAATTATTAGTTTTTAGCTGATTGAATAAACAGCATTAACCAACTCGTGTGCTGTGGCGGCAGGGGGCAGGGATGTTTACAGCCGCTGTGCTGAATCCCTGCGTAAGGAACTGTTCTTTATTGCCCCTTCTCACCTACCGTTAAAATTTCTTAACTTATACAGGTATTTCTTGTGTCCTTTTATTTATTCCCTTCTTGCCCTGAGTGGTCCGAAGTGCCTCTAAATTAGATCTTGTCTGGTGCAGCCACCGCAGGGTGGCTGGCAGCGTGCTGGTCCCCTGTGGAAATGGAGACCTGGCGTAACGCTGTGCTGCTGGCCTCGAGCACCGCTCACAGCAGCCTCCCCCGCCTCCTGGGAAGGGTTCTCTTTCCTCCTCTGCCCTCAGAATGGATTTCTGGTGGAAATTTGGTCTCTGGAGGAATGGCACCCTGTTGCGGCAGCAAGGGGGTCAGTGGCAGTGCTTGGGGCTGGTGGGGCGGCTGGGCAGCCTCTGATGTTTCCAGTGAGCTCCGCTCCAGGTCCATCTCGGCCCAGCAGTGAGGGAAGGAAGCCTGTGGGAACAAGAGCAGAAGGCACCTTGTGAAGTCTTTTTAAACTCAGGGCGAAGGCTGGGCCTTCAGTGGTAATTCAGTGGTAATTCAGTGGGTTTCAGTGGTAATTCAGGTCTGCCTTGGCTGCAGAGGAGCAGATTTCCCTGGTCCATTGGGGAGGCAGAGGTCTCACCGTGGATGGCAGTTCTGGCCGTGAGGAGAGCTCATCCCAGAGCAGAACTGAATGCACACTAACTTTAAAAATGCTGTATGGTTTTAGACATGTTTGAAGCAGTGGTGAAATGTTCAGCTTCTTTTTTTTCTCTCTCTAGGAGGCTGTTCAGGCTGCCTTAGGAACTGGTGGGGACTACATTTTACTAAATTGTTTTTTAAATTGTTTTACTTGAAGTACAGTTTCTGATAAAATAATTGCAGTCTCCTAACCTGAACTGGCAACCAACACGTAGTGTAGCAGAAACTTGTGAAATTCTCTTTCACAGGGCCGCTGCAAAATTTCATTCATTTTTCAATATGGAAGAGAGGTTTGTAGTAATGGTTTAAAAGATTCAGTATGTTTAGGGTTAAAAAAAAAAAAAGACTAACAGGTTGATACATCTGTTCCTTTAAAAACAAAGCGTTCTCCATTTTTGAGACATCATAAATATGTAACTGAGGTCTCCTTAATTACTGCCTAGGGCTATAAACTCTCAATGCTAGAGGGGAGGGAAGAAAGAAGAATAATTCACATAATTTTTTAATTTTTTTCTTTTTTTAAAGAGAGGGAGATTGGGTCTTTGCCTCAGAAAAGAAAGAAGAATAGGGCTTTTTATTGTTGAATTACCAGAAGGTGCTGGGAACACTTATTTTTTTGTTTATCCTTTTGGATGGAGTTAGCATGTAAAGCAGTAGTGTACAGCCTTCCTGACTAATGTGTGCACCAAACAGAGGGGATTTGTTACAAAGCACTAGGAAAAATTCCCTTCTCAGTCCTCCTCTGCCAGTACCCTTAATCCTGATCAGCAACATCCCCTGCTGTCTCTTGAGCTGCTCGCAGGCCTGAATCTCACCATGCTGTCTAATGCAGGGACACTGCAGGCCAGCCAGGGACCCTGCAAAGTCGTTTTCACTTGTGACCTGATAAGTGCACAGCACTTAACCGAATAGAAGTCTGTTCTGATTTAGCCCTGGCAGCTTTTCTGTATCTTAAGTACCGTTATTTTCGACTAAGGTGATCTTGCTGCTGCTTTTAAAATAGCATGAGATCGACAGAAAGGGCATTTTTTTAAATTTCAGGAGGTGGATGTATGTGTGGGGAACCCGGCCAGAGGACAGCAATACCCATGTAGTAGGTGCAGTTACTGAAAATTTAATTCTGCTGTTATTTTTCTTCCAACCAAAATGGTCTGGTGTCAAAATGCTTATTCTGCCGTGGTGAAATTTCAGATCTGTATGATAATTTTCACTTTCCGTATTTAATCTTTTAATTCTTGCTGAGGCCCATGAAAGAGTAATTTCCAGATAATAATGGTTTCCCACTAATAAGCTCTGCGTTTTTTATAGCAGAAATTACTTAGAGCCAGTATGCTCACTGAAAAAAATTACTCTATTTGATGCTCTTGTGATGTGTCTGCGAGAAAGATAAAGATGAGTCTTGTGGCGGTGAGGCAGGGCATTTCAAATACAAAGCGTTATGTCATTGTGTGTGATGAGGCTTCATGTGTACAATTTTGTCTGTTTGGTTCATGCAACAAATGTTTATTGTCCAGGGGAGTTAGTGGGCTGAGGATCATCTCTTGACCAGAAGAGAATAAATGAGATTGGGCTGTGAAAGTAGCAAACTGTCAGCAGCAAAGGCTGGTGGGTGATTGTTCATCCATGCTGTGAGGGGGAAGAGGCAGAGGGAGCCTGGCAGGGCAAAGACTGAGCCATAGAGCTAATAATGTGAGAACAAGTGGAATTAAGCATGGAAGTGAAAATTTTTCTAGCTACTAGGGGAAAGGTGAGAGTCAGAGAGTACTTTTGAGTGAGAACCATTGAGTTTTAAAACCCAAAGAATTATTTTGGAGACTGAATTTAATCAGCTTATTACAGAATTTGTGTGCCCTGTCTGTGTAGGAGAGTAGGAGATTGCACTCCCAGTCCTGCCTCCAAGAGCCTTGTGGGGTTTCTGCTCAGTTAGGTGAGTTACTTTCATGTATCCTGCCCCTCTGCTTTTCCAGACAAAAAACAGAAGCTGTGCCATGTGGGAGAAATGACAGTTTGGACAAGTACAATAGTAAGCTGTGGTTCAGGTAGCTGATAGCAACCTTTGATTTTTTTTTATGGTTAACTGTAAGGCAGTTAATTAGGGTGGTATTACATGTACAATTCAAAAATGTCATGACTTTCTTAAAAAAAAAAAGGTGCCTAAGTTTGCATGTCTTCAAATTTTTCAACAGACATCCATGTGCATGTATATGTATTTGTTTTCAGTATGCCCTTCTCTATTGGTCCTGATGTTCAATTAAAATGCAGATAATTTGTCCTAGCTTGTAAGATGGATCACTGCTGAAGTAGTGTCATGTCTAGGCTAGCTTATCTCTTGATAAATACCTCTGCTGTCCACTGAGAGATTAAACTTCATGACTACTGAGGTCTGTTAGGGGATCTTACAGGCAGATAAGACTGTGTAACTGGCTTTTAATAAAATATATCAATTTACATTTGCTAGAGGACCTTTGGATGGCATTTGCTATTGAGAAGGTGGCAGTGACATAATCAAAAGATAATACTTGCATGTGAAACTGGCTCTTCTGTTATAATTTATTGACAGGAATGCTTTATTGAACCCTCTTGTGTCTAGAGTGTGGAGGTGAGGAGCTTGAGCTGCTGTTATAAGACCTCATTTAGTTGTCTAGCAGAAAAGATTTCTTCCCCTGAGTCTAATCCAGCAGGAGCCATGAAAGAACGTTATCAGCGAGGTACAGAAATCTCCGGCGGTTTGGGTGTGTGGGATGTGCGTGGATCCGTGGTCTGGAGTCTGTCTCGTTGTGAGAGCTGTGTAGTCAAGGTTCCCATCACAGAGAGCATTCTTCCCCTCAAGGGGGTTGAGTATGGACAGTGCTGGAATTGTTTAACTGAAGAGCTGTTGAGTTGTGTACCAGAAGTGGTGAAGAGCCAGCTTCTCTAACAAGACAAGTATCTGAAAAATTTGCTGTCTCTTATGTGTATGGAGGGAGTGGAAAATAGTTTTGTCCTGAACAGTGTTCCAAAAAACCACTCAGTGCCACTGAAGAGGTTCATGAAGGAGAGGTTTCTGTGCAAGACTGGGACCTTGCTTGTGCTACTATAAAGTTTGGTAGAAATAGGGCATTTGGGGATATATTTCTGTGCCCACTCATTGTTCATGAATGTAAGGATATAACTTTTTAGAGTGTACCGATTTCTCTAGTAAAAGGATATGGAAATTTTAGGCAAAGATGTTTCTCATGTACTAAATGTGCAGTGTCTACCCTTTATTTTCCATTTTAGATGCCATGAAAGTGACTGAAACAGCAGAGTATACACACACACATATACATATATATGTGAAACATCTCTGTGTCCCTGAGAGGTGAATTCTAGAAAAAAACATTTAAATCTGGTTAGCTCGTTAAGTACAGGCTGGAGTCCCATGCGCTTGTACTCAAAACATAAATAAGTAGAAGTCATGGTGCAAACCATTCAGTAATATGAATTATTGACTGAAACAGTTGATTAGTTGTTGGTTTATGGTGTCTTTATGATCTGCTGTTCTGCCACTACAGGAAAATCAAAGGGCAAGGCCAGAGAGGGCAAATGGGTGGAAAAGGCCTGGTGAAATACAAACCCACACCAAGAACCTTGCTTACCCTTACTTGTACTTTTAGTGTCTTACTGTCAGTCCGAGTCTGAGGGGCATTCTGGCTGTCCCTGCATCCCAAGCTGTGTCCACAAACATAACTCAGCATGATGAGCATCAGTGGTGGCCCTGGATTTCTAGATCTCTATAGCTCTTTAGATCTCTATAACTTGTGCCAGCTTTCATTTGATGATTTCATACAGCTGTAGCAACATGAATTAAAACTCCAAACACTACTCTGAGCCTTAATTTTTATTTTCTAGATTTATTTTTTCTTTAAGTCACAGGAATGTTTAATTTGCCTTAAGTTACACTGTTTGTTAAGAGATGCACCTAAAGACAGCAGGATGTGTTTTTCCAGAAGTAACAAGTAATTTGTCCAGCTATAGATACCTGAAAGAACACAATTTTTCTGGAAGGCAAGAACTGCTCAGCCCTTTGCTCTGAAGATCAGGCCTATTCCATATATGCTAGGTTGTGCATCTGGACATTTGTCATTCTTAAAGTCTGGGCTGAGTTGTGGATCCCAGTCCTTCCTGCCCTGTCATCTTGGCCATTTCAAGGACTCATGAAATAGATCTGCTAGTTGGAGGAGAATCCAAAACGTGTCTGTTGCTTTTATTTCCAATCCAGAAATCCAGATTCCTCAGGACACACATTTTGTGCTATTTTTGGCCATGTAATGCTCTGCTGTATCTGATTCATTTAATATTTATGGGAGGTATTTTCTCTCAGAGGAAGATTAGGAAGAATCCCCATGCCCTTGTCCTTGCAAAAGCCAGGCTGTCATTGTCATTGGGATTATTATTATTTTATCTCACAGTGTGCTCAGGGTTTTCTTGCAAGCAGCTCTGTTCAATTGTTCAGGTAGTGGAAGTGTATCAGCTGTGTTCAGTGATCTTTATTGTCCTTTTTGTCTTGCAGATCGAGGGATTTTAATGGCTTTCAGGTAGAAGAAAGTAGAGACAATCAAAATGAATTCTATGGACAGGCACATACAGCAGACCAATGACCGGCTGCAGTGCATAAAACAGGTAAGCTGAAGGTGGAGGTCATTGCTGCCAAGCGAGGGTTGGGTGTTGTGTGGCAGGTGTTGTGCACTGCGGTTACCTGATGCTTAATGAGTGTCCTTGCCCTTCAGAGGGAAGGAATGAGACAATGTAATCTCATTGAAGAGAATATCTGCTGTGAGAGATGGTCTATTAACCTCAAAAGCCAAACTTTCCCTCACACCTTTCTAAGGAATCTTCAGCCTGGAGACTCAACAAATCTGTCTCAGCTGGAAGCAGAGTGGTGCTCATGCTGCCAGCTCAGCCCGGAGGGTCACAGCAGGTGACTGTCATTCTAGTGCTCTGAGCACAGTAATCCACAATTCTGATGGGCCAGTTTTGATTTTAATCCAGTAGCTGACCTGAGACCTGCACTGCCTGGAGACTCAGAACTTGGATGGTTGGCATGCCTCCAAGTGCTCAGAGTGCTGCTTAATCAGTTTGCATGGAGACTGTAAAAACTTCTGTTTGCAAGGTAAAATTTTCAGAAGCATCTGTTTGTGAAGATGAAGGGCTCTTCACATGCCAGTGCCTTTCAGTGAATTATGTCTCATTTACAGATTTCCCCACTGTAACTGTGCTTGCAAATGCTTTTATAACCAAGTGAAACTACAAAGGCAAGGAGGAGTAGAGATCATCTTTCCCTGCTTTACCCTTCTCAGTGAACTTTGCTCTCTTGGGTTGCAGGCAGTGTGTATTCTCCCCTCACATATGTTCTCGTCCACATGCAACAATCGTAACAGAATTTTCATAAGAATGGTCCTTGTAGAGGAGGTGAGCAAGAGAATGGTTTTTCATGGGTATATTTCCTGTGTTTATCTCTAAATCAATGCATCCATGCAGCAAGCAGGTGCATAAATGCAAGCTGCACACAGATATTTTGAAGATCCCATCTGGCTCCGGGAGCTGACCTCCAAAGTTCATCTCTTCAGACTGGTTGAAATTTTCTGAGTTACACTGGAAAAACAGAAATTTGATATTCCATGAAATTATGTTCCCAAATAATTTTTCACTGTTGTCTGAGCAGTTTTCTTTGTCACAATAGGTCACAGCAGAGTCCTGCTGTTTTAGTTTTTTTATTTGTATTAACCAAATTAAAAACCTGCCTGCCTACTTGTGCCCTAGGGCATGTGCGTATTGCTTCTTGAGGCAGCACAGCATTTCTGTGTTGGTAGATTTGTATTGTAGACACAAGCACCCTCAGTCAAAGGAACTGATAAAAGATGAGCATGGGAGTGGTACTGGACCAGTGGCTCTGGATTTTTAAATTTATTTATTTAACTACAAGTTCCTCAAGAGAAGCAGCCAAGGGGAAGTGCTGATCCCTCTCTGGAGAGCAGCGATAGGACACAGAAACATGGGATGATGCTGTGTCAGGGGAAGTTCAGACTGGGTGTTAGGAAAAGGCTCTTCACTGAGAGGATGGTCAGTAACTGGAACAGGCTACCTATGGAAGTGGTCACAATACCAAGCCTGTCAGAGTTCAAGGAATATCCAGATGATGCTCTTAGTTATATGATTTAATTTTACGTGGTCCTGTGAGGAGCAGGAAGTTGGACTTACTGATACTTAGAGGTCCCTTCCAACTTGATATATTCTTTGATTCTATAAGAATATGCTTCTCTTCTCTTATTCTCATCAATCTCCATCATTATGTTGTTATAGCTTTGCCTAGATATTAGTGAAAGTTTATATTTTCTAGAATATGTTGTAATGCAGAAATATGTGGGTTTTTGCAAGTCTGGCCATGCAGATGCTTTGGGTGATATAAAAAGGAATACAGCTCACACCTAAACCAGATGATTTTTCTCTTCATGTTTCCTTTACAAGAGAGGATTTCAGAATAAATCAAACAAAGCTAGTTCATAGGTCAAGGAACAGAAATAGGAATCTTTTCCTGCGGAATTGCTGGTCATAATCCAGCCTTGCTCTGTGGTGTCTCTCTCTTTCATCACTCTGCAGTGAAAGTTAATGCATCTAATGGCCCTTTAGAGGCCTGAGGAAAATATGAATTTGAGAATTTCATCCCAGTTTCTTATGAACAACTATCTGGTTCAGAAGAAACATGCCCTTGACTGGTACAAATCGGTGTCCTTTTTGGCCATCCTAGCCTATAGGATGAAGAATGAAGGTTAAATTGCAGAACAATTTAACCTTCTAGCTGTAAGAACAGACCTTTACATCAAGTGGAGACAAATGGAGGATGCTGCTCAGCTCCTTTTTCTAGAGCTGTCAGTTCCTGTACATAATTTATATTATTTTAATTAGATAAGAGAATATCAAATTACACTTCTTAAAGTTTTAAAGAGATAATTTTGCCTATGTAATGGGTACTCTGTCAGTTAAACCACTAACTTCATTTATACATAGCGCTGTTTTGCATACGCAGCTTGGATATTTCTTCAGTGATGAAGGCCAGGGGAAGGGAGGAAGGTCAGGCTGCCCAGCATTTGTTTAACACTCTCTGTTTTCTTTGATCCTGGAAGAAAGCTTGGGGTTTTCTGATAGAGCAGGGGCATGCTTGTGTCAGAGCTCAAAGAATACCTGAAAAGGAGCTATCCTGCTGGGGAAGGCTTGTGAATTCATGGTTTCTCCATTCTGTTTAGGCCCAAAAAAAGAAGAGGAGAAAAAGAAGGAAACTCTTGTTTTCAACTCATGAAAAACTGTAGTTAACCAAGATAGTGGCTGAACACCAAAAATAAATCTCAGAAAGCTTTTTTTTTGTGAGAGTGGCACTACTTGTAGTTTTGTTGGGGAGTAATGACTGATTGTTTTTTTTTAAAAAAATTTGTTTTGTTGTAGAAAGTAGCATCAAAACTGCTGTTTACTTTTTTACAGTTCACAATCTTGTGCTGTTATCTTTGCCATGGTGCAGAAAGGGACAGAAACTTACTTTACCTCTTTGGAAGATACTCACCTCCCTGTCACAAGGTCATACATTTCTAGCTTGAGGACATTTACCTTGTCCTTTGAGACAGGTCATTAGCTGGCTGATACTAGAAAGAGTTATTTCCAGTTCACCCATGGAGAACTGGCCCACACACTGCTCCGTGCATGTTGGGTTTGGGAGCGAAGCAGTACCTTGCATGGCCATATCAATGTACCTTCACCTAATCTGGGGTTAACTGCAGGGTCAGACAACAATACGTCTGCCTTTTCTTCCTGGTCTCGTCTGTCATCCTCTTTTCCCAGACTGTGAAAAAAAACACTGCTGCTGTTCTCCTGAGCACACCTGTGCTTTTGGGGTGCTTAACACAGCAGTGGTGTGGAAGGTGCACTGCACCATGGGGAGGAAAACCATCCTTCCTTGGTGCCCAGCATCTACTGGTTTTATAACCCTGCTGGCAGCCAGTGGCTCCTGCAGCCAGACTGAGAGCTGTCTGCTGCCCTCCTTGCCCCTCACTCCAGCCCCTGGGAAATGCTATAAATGGTAATCCATGTGCCTCTTTAACTAGATCAAGTTTCAGCACAGGGTCAGGACAGGCTTCTTTCTTCCCAGCTTTGTGACTTGTGAGACACCCACAATATCCTTGCTGACTTCTGTTCCAGGATCAAGGTTGTGTTTTACCTTCATCTTTTTTAGTACTTTAAAGCTACAAACCCAAAACTTGTATATGATCAGCTAGTTAGGAAATGAAGTGTGTGTTAAGAAGTGTTTCAGAATAGATGAAAGGGCAAACTGAAGAGGTGGCTGTGTATTTATGCTTAAAAAAACCCTAGACTTCTGTGGAAGGCTGGAACAGCTTGTGTGGTCTCTTTGTAGCTGATTCCCTCAGTATTTGTAAGTGTGTGTGCTTTAAAATCAAACATAGCTTTTTTGATGTACAGTGGAAAAAGCCAAAGTAACAGGCTTTCCTTAACACGTGCAATTAGTTTGTCATGACACAGGAGACTCTTCAGGGTACATTGAAGGGAGCTGGATGTTCAGGGCACAGGCTTTATTCTTTAAGTCTTTGTCCATACAAACAAAACCACAAAATTACCTTTGTGCAGGGCAAAGGTCTGATAGCCCCTGGGAATCCCCTGCCATATTTGAGGCTGCAGTAATAATCTGTTTATCTGCTGAGGGCTCGTGGATCAGGTGGTTCTGGCACAATGTCCACCGTGAAGCTGTGGGGCAGCAGGAGCTGGCTCAGGCAGGCATGAAGCTGAATTTGAGAGCTTCCTTGCTGCCTGCTGCCCAGGCACAGCCTTCTAAAGGAGCCAGCTTGGCTTCTGCTGCATAGAAAATCCCAGTAAAGAATTGACTGGGTTTCTTAAAGCATTCTTCATAGCAGTCCAGAGGTGTGGCTTTAACCAGATGCTGCCCGTTGCTTTTGTTAGGTGATGGAAGCAAATGCCAGGGGAAAACAGTGGGTTGGTTTAACATCTCTCTACTCTTACTCTAATGGGTCTACTTGAAAAACGTAGAACTTTAATCTAGGGACTTCTACCTTTTGTCTCTGTTTGCTTGTCAGTCAGTTTTGTGAGGTTTCTGTATGTTTCTTCTGAAATTCTTGCAAAGAAGAAGATGGAAAAAAATCATTCTGTCTTTAAGTTACAAGGAAGCCACCCCTTTCAGAAGGAGTGTGTGATATCTTCCTGCCATGCTGAGCACAGTTGTTAGGCTCTGTAAAAGCTGTGCTGAAATGTTAGTAACAGGTTAAGGGGAAGTGTGAAAAGGCTCTCTGGTGTCAAAAGTATTAGATCATGGTGGGAACAGAGAAAGTTGTTTCTGCTGCTCGTGTCATGGTATATCAGGGCACATTGAGCAGTATCATCAAATGATGCTGGATCACCACTTAATTGGAGACACACATCACATAGCTGATTTCCAGAAACCGATTAGCATCTCTCCCCTCTTTCCTTCCAGAAGGCTTGCTGAATTGCTGCCTAGCAATGCTTTTTAGTGCCTACCCAGCCATTTAGAGAGATATGCTAAAAGTTGTAATTGCTGTGTGTTTTTGTTGATATTTTCTTGCTCAAATTGGAAACAAGCAAGCCCATTTCTTTCATCATTCAGCAGCTAGGTTTTTGGTAGCTCGCAATTCAGGGGAAAATAGAATTCTTTGTATATTTACATAACTGTTTTTAAGTGCTGAAGTGTTTGAACTAATTCTTCTGCTCTTCAGTGTTATTGTTGCAGACTCATGTAAATGCTAAGCAGTCCTAAACATATCATTTTTAGTACATTTTGGACTGGTTACCAAGGACTGGTATGAAATTACAGCTAAAAAGATTTTAATAAAAAGAAAAATGCTTCCGATACATTTTTTTCATTTGTATATGCCTACAAAACTGCCCACAGTAGTTTCATGAAACTTTCATTCTTGAAGAACTTTGAAAATTAGAAGTATTCTTATGAAGAGTGCATTTATTTAGAACATACTTTTTTTTGGTATTCTATATAAGTGTTACAGAGGGTTTTAGCAGCTAAATACGAAATAACAAGGCTAAAGGGGAAAAAGACCTTTTCCATAAAAAGACATTTGATGGGCCTCGAGTGTTACAGTTTATTGGTTGAATGGTCCATCAATGCTGTGTTAGTAGCTACATTTTTTTTGTATCTTTTTTTTTGAGGCCTATAGCCGCAAGTCCTTTGTCTGCTTTTCTGCTCAGTCTGTGTTGGAATATTCCTCTGCTAGACTTAAGTATGTTTAGGAAAAACTGTCAGCAGACCAGTTTTCCTGGCTCCTCTACTCCATTTAGAGACTTGTCAGTCAACATTCCTGCTCTGTTAGATCCTTCATCCTGGTAGGGAAGCTGCAAGGGAAAGAGCAAAGAGGCAATTTGCTAGAAGTACTTCTGGTGGGGAGGGGGAAGAAAGTACTTTCTTGTTGTTTGCAGTATTTGTCTGGTTTGTTTATCTGACAAGATTCCAGTGGGTGGAATATAACCCATCGGGTTGTGAGGCAGATTGGTAAAGTTGTGGCAGGTTCACTTTTCCCATTCCCAGTTCTGCTGCTTTACTGGAGCGCCTGTCCTCAAGGACTGGGGTTTTAGTACTCTTAATATTAGTCGTGCTAGTATCCTTAGTATTTCCATTTCAAAATGGAAAATGTGCATTTTGAACTCACACAGAAAACCTCCAGTACCCATGGGATTTAGTATAATTTTATTCTTTTCTGTGCAACAAATTAATCTGGCCTGTTTTACCTTATTTACCAAAAGACAATTGTCTTTTGGTAAATAAAGATGAATATTTGAAAATTCTAGAAATTTGTAAGTTGAGTCTGTGATGCCACCTTGGTGTCAGATGAGCATAGGAAGTCCTTTTTGTCAGCAGCTGGGTCAAACTCCACAGTGGAAATGTGACACAGCTGGTGACATCTCTGACTTATGTCCTGCCATTTCTGTCTCTTCCTTCTTGCATATGCACTTGCTACTCGACTTGCCACTATTGTGTGCAACAGCAAATCCATAGAGGTATGGCTTAGAGAGCATTTGCACATAAGGACCATTTACCATTTTTACCATTTGTAAAAGCAGGTGTTCTCAGAAAAGTTGTAGTGGCTGAAGTACTGTTAATATCAAGAGCCTTCGGCTGTGCAGACCTCTGGCATCATCTCGTGAAGGAAGAGTCTCTTCACTGCTGGTGCTCACTCCTTCTTGCCTCTGTACAGTACAATATTGTACGTGGGCAGGTCACACAGCAGGTGCTGTGGGCAGTTTTGTAAATGAAAAACCGTCTGGGGAAGCGTTTTTCCTTTTGATTTGCAAATATCTTAGTAATGCCTAGCTGGCTGGTAGGACCTGTGAGAATAGGTCATGTGAATTCTACATCTTCCATAGGGGTATCAGTTTGTGTAGTTGTCATTTTAAGTAGTCACCTTGAGACTTTATCTCTGCATAGATTAAGAGATTAAAATAATAAAGGTTGAATCAGTTAATTAAAAGTGCTATTAAAAGCTCAATAAGTAAGTAAATTACTCAAATGAGTCAAAAAAATTATTGGAAAACAAAATATGTCCAACAAATGTGCTGCTGTTCAACTGAGTGTACTGAAGACTATTGGTTATTTTTCAAAATCAGTGAATTTATTCTCCTGAAATTTAGAAAATTAATAAATGTATCTATTTTAATTAAATTTTAGAAGTTGATTCTGTACATAAATCAGAGGAGTTGGTGGGGTTTTTTTCCCCCTTTGCCATCAACTCACTTTACACTCTTGGGTGGGGTTATTTCTTTTTAGAGAATTCACTATTGACAATAATCTTCCAGTAAAGGGATGATGTGGTACTTCTTTAATGTTCTTAAAATACCTTGATAAGGCAAGAACTGCATGAAAGAAAACCACCAACCCAAACTTTTCATAATGCTGTGATATTTCAAATTATGAAATGGTTCATAACACTGAAATATTTATATAGACACCCCACTTTGCCTGAGTCCTTCACTTAATCTTCTACTAAAACACATTGTGAAAGTAGATATTCTTTTTATCAAGACATCAGGTAAGCAAGTCTAGAACAAATAAGCCTATTTTAAACAATAAAATCTGTTACCAATTTACGTAAATATTATTGTAATAATTAAACATTGTTCTAATAGTGCAGTGATATGCTAACAGAAAGAGTATGGCCACCACTTTGAGAAAATTAACTCCTTGATATGTTGAGATATTTAGGACTGAAACTTCTGACTGAATATCACGAGACCCTTAGAGAAGAAAGCTCCTGTATCATTGCAATGTCTGTTGGAATGATAAGGCTCAGCATTGTTGCTGTAGTTGCATAGAGACATCTCATGCTAGCATGGTATAATAGGGAGATACTAATGGAAAATGGGTTGTTTCACTTGCCAAGAAGAGCAAGTAAACTGGTTAGGCAAACTGATTTCATAATTCTGTTGAGCTGTAATTGCAAATTTAAAGCCTTGCATGGCTGAGCATGGCCTTGGAGAAAGAGCAAACAGTTTTACCTTTGTCTTTTGACTTTTATCCTGTAAAATCAGTTTGTGAATGCTTAAGGAAAAATAATTCCAGCCCCTTTGATTATTTGGAGTCTTTGTAAACCCTCCTGTTCCCACTGCTCTCAGCTGACATAATAGCAGTCCAGGTGCTGGGGGCAAGGAAGGTACAAAGACTGGACCATCAAGAGATGAACATAAAAACATACTGCCATTAGTCTGCCCCATTTCCATCTTCAGTCAGATCTGATCACAGCCTTCAGACCCCCAAGTCACAGTTTCCTCCTGGGCAGGGGAGGGTGGGGTGGAACAGCAGGTTATGACTAAAGAAGTTTAATTTGCTGCATGTTCCCTTACTTAACATAAAATTTTATCAAAGCATATCATAAATGTACTGCAGTTACGCAGATCTGAATGGTTTGGAGTAGGAAGATAGTGTTGCAGTTCTGATCAGCAGAGTTAAGGAATGATTCTTGTTTTAGCTCTTCTGGCTTCTATGTATAGTTCTTGAGGATCAGATGTTAAATCTATTTCTTACACTTTTGTAAAACTAATGGACAAGCCAAGGTTGCAGTATCTTTCCTTTGCTCCAGCACATGCATATAGGTGTGTAGTCATCCTCGCAAAACTCATGGTACAGGAGATCCAGACAGCAGAACAAGGCTGCTCAATTACCAGGCATTCACCTTTTCTGAAATCAGTACTGAATTACACACACACTTTATACTAAAAGTGTATGAGAGAAGCATCTATGAAAATCTGCATTAATACAGATTTTGTTCCCTTACAGCTCATAACTGAACAGCTTGGGTTTTTTGCAGTTCAGTGATGCTCATATTTTTTATTTGTTCTTTTTCTCATTTGCTTAGCATGTGATCTTGCCCAGTATTTTCTTGATGCTAAAACATCTGATAAAGAGGTGCTGGTCTTTGCTCAGTATTTACTGTTTTCTTTTTGAAAAGAAGCTGCAATGGACAAAGGGGGCAAAGGTGACTCTGTGTGCTGTTTTTTATAAGTGGGAATGGCTAACGTGGTCTTAATCTCTCTCTCAGTATATCTAGTACCTCTCAAAATGTGAGCCTAATAAAATATTTATAAAGCCTCCGATGGAATGAGCCATATAAGTGCAAGATAATTCTATTAATTAGGGATCTCTCAATCTCACAAACACTAAATTGGGAGGGGGGGATTATCTGAATACAAAATGCACAGCTTGAGCCTTTTAATTTTTTGATAAATAAAGCAATCTTTGATATTGAAAGGGACTGCAGAGAGTTGAACTATCTATACCCATATCCAGATAAACAAGAATCACACTCCCAAGAGACAGAAAATAGCTCAGTACTCCCCTCTATCCTCATGAAAAAGACCATTTATTTTGAATATTGATTGCAGATGAGTTTTTAATATACTGAGTATGGCTGCGTATGGATAGGGCAAGATGTGTATAATCACAGTTGGCTGTAAAAAAAATAAAGACAGAGAAATTTCAGGTTATGTCATTTTCTATGTTTAAAGTGTATTCCTGAGTGGTGTCCTGTGTTTCTGTACAGGAGCTCTCTGGCAGCCAGTGGCAGGCAGGCCAGGGAGAGGGAGAGTTCTGGGTGGAGGGGATCTGAAGTAGAGGTCTTTGCATAGGAGGAGGAGACAGGTTCATGATTGGGCTCACTCACAGAGCTTGCTCAGGGTTTAGAGTAAAAAAGCTTCAACCAATATATGAAAGCAAATGGCTCCTGCTGGTTGGAGGTCTTATGGTGCTGAGTGAGCTCTCAAATTTAGGTCCAGTAGCAGTGTACCTGTGCACTGAGTAACACACAGAGACCAGCCTTGTCTCCCCTTGGTTATGCTCTGCAAGGGTGTCTGACCAGGTATCCTACTTACATTCTTAAGAGAGGTGATTAGTTTTCGTTTGGGAGCTGAAGGCCCTTTGCCCCACATGCAGGAGCACAGTAATTCTGCTCTTGAGTTGTTTTAAGTTGAAGGGCATGTAATCTCTTTCAGTCCTCTCTGCCCTTTCTCTTTCCAGGTCCCATTCTTCCCTACTCCCCTTTTCGCCCCACTTCAGCACAGTAGTGCATTTTCATTACACGTAATTGCAGGCAGGTCTGGATGAGCATTAAGATGGACAAAAAACAGTCTGAATTGCCTGGCAGAATCTGCCAAAGCACATGGCCACCAAATCCCATCTCAAGGGTCAGAGTGAGATACACACCAGAGTTAAAAAATTCTGTAGGCATGAAGAAGTGGGTCAGCTCCTTCACCAGTCATTATCAGTTTAGCACCAAAAGAATTATGATTTCTGTTTATAGTTTTGAGCATAGTTATTTTTGTATATAAATTTTGATAGCTTCTTTTTGTTATTAAATTCATAGATTTTACAATCATATGAGAATTTTAATTTCCATTGTTGTGAAGAAAGGCTTGAAAACCTGCATGCTTGCAGCTGAAAATAGCAAGCAGGTCATGTGAACCTCAGAGTTGTACACAGGCATTTCAAATGCCACCACCTCTATGCAAAATTTGTCATGTTGAATATCTGGCTCATCATTTGGAAAAGATGGGCTTGATACTATGTTTTATATACTTTGAAATTCTGGACAAAGTAAAAAAATCTTTCTGCTGGAAAGTTTTGAGAGCACACAGATGAACCTGTTGTCTAAACTTGGCTGAAGTCTCAGGATTACCTCAAGAATAAATATGTACAGAATACTAAAAATCCATGTTTCCTTTTGGTGCCTTTCTTTGTATGCATTGTGGTTTTTGGAGAATAATGAGGAATATTAATAACAAAATATTTCTCTGGCTTGAAATAATCGACAGTACAGTTATTTTTTTTAAAAAGGAGGGTGTTGTGAGGCAGGCGTATTTATGCTGTGAACTTAACTGTGTCATCCTCTTACACTGATGATACAGCTCCACCTTTGGGAGAAGTTTCGCGATGCGTTTAGTCCAAAGCTGCTGCTGAGAGCAGAGTCCCGGTATCTTTCCAGCCCTACCTTTTGTTTGCTGCCACTTTCTTTGAGTCACGTCTCCCTGTGAGTGATGACTGAAAGTCAGCATTTGGGAGGTTAGATCACAGTCAGAACAGCAAGTGTAGTCTGAGGTACTGAAACTGCTGGAAGTACATGTTTGGGCAAAGAAGCTCACAGAGATAACCTACCATAAGACTCAGCATCACCAACAAAATGTATCCTAAGTCTTAGGTCAGCTTTCAGTCTAGTACTGGTATGAAAAAATGATGTGATGTAACATGTTCCCATTCCCATGGCTCCTGAAGGGCCTTCCCTGGAGTGGCTCACACTGCTGCTGTCTCCCCTGCTAGTGCTAAGGTTCAAGGACCTGCCCTGCCTGCCATCCTGGAGGGCCAGTGCAGCTCAAATTGTTAGTGTAGAATGCAGGTAATTCATCGTGCAGGCAGCCATGTGTCCTCTGTGCTGTGCAGGGGCACAGGCAGGAGAAGACAGAGGGAGGCAGGAGCCTTCCAGGACTGGCAGCATCCAGTGCTTGCGTTAGCTGGCAGTGCTTGTGGAACAGCAGCCTGGGCTTTCTGTCCTGAAGGAGAGCAGCTGCCTCCTGGATTCAGTTTCCCCAACTGGTGGACCAGAATATTTGCCAAGTGTGCAGCCTTGCCACATGGTATATAGGAAGGGGTTAATTTCAGAGCGAAGAAAAAGCTACCTACATCTCTCTGTGTTTTCTTTTTCTGTGCACTGAAAAGCTCCCTGTGTTGCCGGTGTTCTGTGTCGCTGATGTAAGATTCCCAGACTCGTTGATTAGTGAAGCTAGACAGTAGACAGGGTCCAAGTGGCTAACCATGTGAGAAATGCAGTGACTGTAGGCTACTGTTAATTAACCTAGAATCTAGCTACATGGCATAATGTCTGCGTGATAAGTTATATTATCTTCAGCAGTTCAATTAAATCAAGGAGTGAGACACAGAGCAGACGTAACTCAGCAAAACAAACAGACAACTTGAGTCAGCCTTCATAATTTGCTGCGACATCACGTAAATAAATGCAATAGCTTGTTTAGCATAGTTAAGCAGTTTGCTGCTCAAAAACTTATTTGCATGACATCTCATTTTGAATAGGTTAAGTTGTGGCAAATTAGGTCTCTGCCTTCAGTCTGATGTATTCCACAGAAAAGAGAAAAAAAACCCTCCACCAGAGATGTCATTTGTAAATTGAAATTCAACATTTGTTTTCTATAGCAGCAAACTGGAACATATGGATTTCATGTTTAAATGATTCACTTTCCATACCGTTGCTGTCATGTTAGCATTTCTTGATGTGTGTGAGATATTATTAAGCCTCTGTAATTGTTCTTAATTTTGACTGATATTCTAGCATCGCTTGCTAGACTGTTCTGTCAAAGGTACACAAGTGTACAAATGGGTTGCAGACTTCTATATTTAGAGGAGACAAGGCCATTGTCCTTGCCATGTTTCAATGTGGATAATTGGTTTCAGTCTCCAAACTCATATTGAATCTTGGATTGCAGGAAGTGGTTTTCACCACTTTGTTGGTGAGATGACTGAGAGTACTCACTTACACTTTAGTATCCTTCTGAATAGTAAGTTCTTTATTGTATATGCCTATTTAACTCATAGGGGACTAAATTCATATGTGGAATGAAGCTTATATTTTTGTTTTTATTGTATATCAAGACTTTTTGATCACTGATTGGAAGGGAATAACAATTTCAAGTGGTGGCTGAAATGTTGGGACCAAAATTTGCCATGTATCAACTGTTGTGTGTAACTCTCAATGTGATTGTTGTTGCCCTCTCTCCAGGCAGCTACAGAGCAGTAAACCATGAAATTGGTACACAGACAGTTGCAGTGGAATCTGATGGCCTTGGGTCCTATTGTACCTGCATCCTCTGCCTCTGTGTCCACACAAATTTGCAAAGGTGGTCTGTTCTTTATGTAATTAGAGCGTTTAAGCCAGAGGTGGTCATGAGCAGCAGTAGATGTTCCCATCTTCCCTAGAATCCAGCCCAAATGTCAGCAGTCCTCAGAAAAGGGCTTTGCTGGTACAGTTCAGTCTTCTTGGACATAGTAAAATGGAGAGCAAAGTCTTTGCTGTTCTCTATTCCCTTACAGCAGCCTGTTAATTGAAGAGCTACAAAGAACAAAAGATTCCTTCCAAGATCAAATATAAATGACTCTGAGACTCAGACTCTCCCTTTAGAGCATCACCTGGTGATCCTGCAATGATATGCTCACATGCTTCAAGTGTTTCTGTGATTTCTGTTCCATTCAGGCTAAAGGAATATTAGATTTGGGGTCTTATAAATGATTAGATGGAAAATTTTCTGAATTTTTTCAATTATAGAAGTTGTCATGTTTCGCTAATAGTCTTCTGAAAAGCAAATGATACTGAAAGCTATCTGGTAAATAACTGCTTCATTCAGTTCATTGGCTTTGTTCATTTCTGCTTCAGATTTTATTCATACATATCCTCTCCACTTGCTGAAAACATGATTGCTTGCAAGCATGGTGCTGTTAGGTGGCCCTTCACTAATAGCTTTGAAGATACACCAAGATGTGTCATAACCAGATCTGGTTCATTGTCACTTTTTTCTAAATCATCTACTAATGAGGTGGATTTTTTTCCCCTTGTTTACAAGAAGCACAGTTTCAGACAAGACTCTTCAGGCACATGCCTTGCTTCTGTCAAAATGCTGCCAATAATTTCAGTTGAAGAGGATAGAGCCATGCATGGAAAATGCTTCACAACAAAGCTGATGGATGGATCTGGCATAAGCTTTGTTTTGTACTTGTGTTCTTGGATCGAAAACTGAGAACATCTCTTTAATTTCCTGTTTGATGAATACAGTAGATGTAATATTCTTCTCAGGCAAGCCTTTTGTTTTGAGGATGTGAATGACATTGGGGCTTTTTGCTCCAGGTACAGTGTTCAAGTTGTCAATAAATAAAAATCACAGTAGGCATTTGGAACATCTTTATGTAACTGGGGGTAGGAGAGTTGCACCTGCCTTCAAGCTTTGGTTCATGCTGGATCTTCTCTTTGTTTCTCTCATCCTGTAAAGTACTCAAATCTACTCCACAGAGGCAGAACCCACTGGTATTCTGACTTTTTCTTATGTTTTCTTTGGAGTTTTTTAGTGGGTAATGGAACTAACAGAATTGCTTATCTTGCCCAGTGAGTTTCTAAGCAAGTTTTAGTTAGGTAGTTGCATTTAAGAAGTCAGGATTTCAATATCCCCTCCGTATTTAAGTGAGTTCTGATAGTGTACCTCAGGGGTCAGTCCCAATGCAGTGAAATAACTTGCTGGAGGGTTACAGAACAAACAGTTAAAACCAAGTGATTGAGGTCACCCCTGCTTTGGCACTGGCAAGTAGGAGACTTTTCTTCCATAGGAAAGCACAAGTTTAATATATGTTGAAACTTCAGGGAAAAAAATTACTGTTTTTCTGGAATGTTATGGTAAGTAGAAATTACCCTCATGTGGTGCTAAACTGAAAATTAAGCATATGGATAAGGGTGCACCCTTCTTTTTATGTTAGGCTGTGTCTGTAAAAATTGTTCTCATTCAGGTATAGTGTCTGTTTCTCAATGGGGAAATTTCGTTGTAAGCTTTAGTAGAAGATGCCAGCTTTAGTAGAAAATGTCTTGTGTAGCTGGCAAGCAGCAACACTGGTGAAAATAAATATTATGTAGCTCTTACTTAGGGCTTTTGATTAGTGGATCTCAATTCATTTCCCTTCCCACAAGGAGGGAAGAGTTACTAAAAACTGTTTCACATACAGAATTGCATAGCTTTCAGTGAATTCTTCCTTATGTTGTTTCTTTGTGGAAGGGTTTTTGGTTTGGGTTATTTTTTCCCTTCTGAGAGATGTGACCTAAGTCCTATCAGTACAATAGGTATTCAGTATGGTGCAATTTGTTCACCAGCTCATGTGCCTCTCTTGCCTTCTGGAAATAGTGTATTTGATATTAGCAGAGCTTACATGTGCTGTCGTAGAGGGGTTTGAAGCAACTTCTGTTTCCCCTGCAGATCAAAGTGGCCTGTGGAAGGAGCAGTATTCACTGAGAGACTTGGTGTCAGGCAGTCACTTCTCTGGAGGTTTAAGTGAAGCATTCAAAAAAGCATCCTTTTCCCTTTTACTTGTAAGATTCATAACCCAAACTGCTGGCTCTGTTCATGGGATTTTTTTTTTTTTTACGTGAAGCCTTAAAATATGGCTTCTTACATGTACTCACTTGGATTCTTGCCTTTAATCTGTAAACACAATCATTTGATTCCTCCAACAATTAGACAATCAGCCAGCAAAGAGATGTAATTCTGAAATGCAGCCTAGGTAAAGCTCTCACTGGATGGTGGTGGGAGCTGTACCCATATTGGCAGAGCAGAGGTAAGAAACCTGCTTTGCACAATGCCTGCCTGCTCTTTCAAATTCTGCTATTGTTTTAAAAATCCGTGCCCTGCATGTCAGTCATCTCTTGTTAAAACAAGGCCTCTGACCAAGAGCATTCATTGAATAAGAATTATTTAATGTAACGTGATCCAAAAACCTCACAGACTGGGAACTCCTGAAAACCTGGCAAGGGAGGAATTCTTTTTTTCCCCTTCATTTATCATGAAGCTAATATATGCAGCTACTCAGGCATTGAGGGGATGAAAGGAGAAAAAAAAGGTTGTGAAACGTTATAGTTCTTCCAGATACTTAGAAATGAGCAGTTGTGTTTTCCCAAATTATGCAACTGATTTAAAAGTAATGATATATTTTTAAAATTATGCCCCTGAGATTTGAGTCTCCCAGATAAAACACTCATATCATTTTTATATTTTTCTCAGCAATTCTAAGAATTAGAAAACCACTATTTAAAAAACCCCAACAATTCCTAAATACTCTCTTTTCTTCTTCTTTCTGGAGTTTTCACTGAAACACCTATCATCACCAGAACTGGAGAATTTAGTAGCAGTATTACTGATGAAAATTGAATTCCTTCTTTCCTGTGCTGTCCCTCTGCTCCTGCTAAAATGTTGGAATACTTCAGCAATGTAGACAGTGAGGGATGACAGTGTGAACAATGGTATTGGATAAGTTTACTAACTGCCTCTAGATTCAGGACTTCTGGTTGTTCAGTAAAAAGACAGAAATTTATGTGATAGTCAGAAAAAATCCATTGCCCATGCAAATTTCATAACAGAACCAGATTTTTTTCCCTCTCAAATCCTGCCACCCTCTTCAGGAGAGGTAGGGTTCCACTCTGAAATGTCTGCGTGCCTTCTGTGCATGTGAAAACATTTTCGGTTAAGAAATAACCCTCCGTTTTTCATGATCCTGAAGCTAATCACCCTAATTGCTCATGATGATATGTCATGAGCAACAGAAACCAAAGCTCCTAGAAAGGATCAGTATAGTGAGTGTGCTTCTCCCTGTCACTGGCATTTTCCGACTCTGTCGTGTTTGCCTCATTGGCCAGCAGCAAAGATTGAAATCTTGATTATTGGAAGGTGCTGTGCTGGCATGTCACAACAGTAGGGCACAAGCACACATCAAAGACATTGAACCTAAGACTAACATTTGCCTTAGCTGGGGCTCAGATAGTTTTGATTTCCAAGTAGAATCCATTATGATTTGCAGGTGGGAGAGGTGGTGCTGTGGAGGAAAGAGTTAGGGGAGCCCTGGTATTTCAGCTACAGTTTGCCTCTAACTAATGAAGTCAAGTCAGAAAACTGTGTAAGTGTTAATAAGAATGAAGTAGGATTTTCTGCATTCACTGTGCAATATAAAGTCTTGCATTTGAATTACGTGCTGTTCCTAGAGCCAGACTTTGCAATAATGTGGTGTAGAAAGGAATATGTCAGCCTTTGTGTATGTTATTTACTATGTTGCTTTGCCTTCCCTTTCCAGCACTTACAGAACCCAGCAAACTTCCATAATGCAGCAACAGAGCTCCTGGACTGGTGTGGAGATCCCAGAGCCTTCCAGAGACCATTTGAGCAGAGCCTGATGGGTTGTTTGACGGTATGTCCATCCTACTGTGACTGTGGCTCCTGTTGTGTTTTGTACTGTGTTCACTCTCTTGTGGCCAAGGGAACTTGATTTTCAGAATCTGCATTTTGAGGGAATTTTTGTCATTTTACCTTAAGTACATGAAGCCAGATCCTAAGACCTGTTTATTTGACTCCATTGCTTAACAGGAAGCAAAATGCAATAACAAGTTAGAGCATAAGAGGGCTAAACATTTTTAGTTAGATGACTTAAAAATGCACAGGCTAGGTTATTTGTTATGCTCATACAGTATTATTTCATGGTTTGAAATTGTAAAGTGAGTCGTGTTCTTACAGAGTAATGAACTTTCCAGGCATTTGTTTTCCTTTGGAATTTTTGGTAGGGCTGAAGGACTACTTGCATTTTATTCTAAGTATGCTGTGCTTTCAGCTAAGCAGTGTTTCTGACATACCTGTTCAGCTGACTTTCTTACACGTACTGACTGCAGGTCTAATCCTGACGTACTAATTCCAGCAATTCCATTGATTTCAGTGCTTTTCTTTCCATTCACTTTCTATTAGACCACTGTAGTTCCTAAAGCGACTTCACTATAATGCATTAAAACACATATTTGTGTGTGCGTTTTTTGTTTTGAAAATTTTATTTCCCACACCCCCAGCAGCAGCAGTCCAGAACTGTTATGTGGAGTCAAGAGTTTAGATGAATTAAATTGTCACTGAGCAGGAGAATTTAAAAGCCTCGCTGCAATTTGCCAAGCAAGTTGATGTAAATAAATAGTCACAAAAGAAACAGAAATTCTGAAATGATTGATGAAGAGACTGTCGTTGTATTTGTTGGGGGGCAGAAGTACATGGATTATTTTCATGCACTGTGTAGCTGGTATATATAAAACAGACATTAAGACTTAGTTGCCAGAAATCCAAATGTTAAGGAATGGCTCCATCTTAGTGTGCTGCAGTGTATAGCATCCCTCAGATTTGTATGCCAAAAAGTTAGAATAAATCCAATGATGATAGGAGGTGCATAGCATTCTTCCAATCAGAGAAAAAAATAAAATAAAGCAAGTTAAAAATGTTTAAGTCCAGAGATAGAATATTTAACAATTCTGTTTAAAGTAAAAGTTATCTGTAACATCAATTATGAGAAAATGCACATGATGTCAAATGTGACCATAACTATATTTTATTTATACTTTTCAAACACTTTCCTAGCATTTGGGAAAGGACACATTCACCTCAAGTATAATTGGGCAGTCTGTGCACTGTATTTCTCTGCAGCCCCTTGCTAGAACATTGTCAGTGTGACCTGTGACTTCCTTGCTGTTTAAATCTTCTCTTTCTACATGAGCAGATATTCAGCCCTGCCCAACTGGAGGGTCAGAATAAGGTCTGACTGCCAGTGATTCATTCTCTTCACAGAGTGTACAGAAAGTGGGCAGGAAGTGCTCCATGAAAACTAGTGAGGTAAAACACAATGCATGGTTTTCAGTGTATTGAAATGAAAATACTGTTTTTCTTCTGACAAGAATGAAAGAAAAAAATCTTAATATTTGAGCCATTTGTATTGCTTTGCTTCATACTACTTCTCCCTGGAATTTGAACAGGGTGGCATGTCCCCCTTTCCCAAGCTTGTTGTGGGAGAGAACTATCTGCAGTGTAGGACTGACTGGCAGCACCATCTTTATCACATGTTGTAATCTCATTATATTCCTGACAAGGAAATAACACAGGAACTTAACCAGGTGGCTTGTTCTATGTTTGATAAATACACAGGATTTGCAGAATGCATATAAACTGCAATGAATATGTTTCTTGTTCTTAATTTTAAAATCCCTCTAAGAAATATATTCTTTAATTTCTTCCTGTGTACATCCCTCTTCCTCTTCCTGCTTCCCATTAAAGAGAGACTTAACTGCATGGTTGTATCCCAAGAGGTTTGTACTTCCTGTATCTTCTTAATACATTAGCAGTACAGTGGGCAAGGTCTCCTTTTTAATTTTTTTTTTCTCCTTATAGATATTCTTTCTATCTGAGCTTGCTCATGCATAATTTCTTTCAAATTAATATTTTCTGATTCATAATTTAACAAAGGAGGATTTTGAGGCTTGTCATTCACTTACAGGAAAAGGGGTTTATCTTAGTTTCACTTAACAAACATGATAGAACTTCAGGCTGTTTTCAGAGAAATTATTCAGAAAGTTGCAAATAAGTGAAAGGTAGCTGAAATACTGGAATATCATGAGTAAATTTAACATCAGTTTGCTTAGCTGCATGTTCTGTACTATCAGGAGCCTATTTTTCTTAATGCTGACAAGGTTTACCAGTGTCCTTCTTTGTGAGGATTATGCTAAAAGAAAAATGAAAAATCAGTATGAAAGTCAATTCAACCACTGAAACAGGATTATTGTTTTATTTTGCCAGCCTTTAAAATGACCTTCAAAATCAAATTCCCTTAAAACTTCTATATTTTTGGATGTACTTTTTAAAGCAAGTAATCTTTACCATCATTACTGCATTTGAGCTGTGTGGTTCTTAAAGGTATTTAATTCAGAAATTCTACAAATACTAAAAAATGCTTGCTCATAAAGCTTCCCCTCTGTAGTATTGAGAATGATTTTTTTATTTTTATGACATTCTGTTCTGTTAACTCTCTGACCAGGGAAAAAGTGATATGCTAAACTGTTCTGGAACCATCAAGGGATATGAAATGATCACGTCCTAAGAGTGGATAACATGATATATACTAATCCAAATTGAAACATATTAGGATGTCATGAATGCAGAAGAGCAGGCTCTCTCAGGAATGTGCAAACCATTCATTCACACACTGCAAAGCTGAAATGCATCAGATGTAATGACAGAGCATCAAAACAGATCTGTTGTGTTATGAATAGCCAGTTTAATAGATTATCACAGATAGGCATAACATAGGTACAATGCATAGGTACAACAGATTCTTTATGTTTCTTTAAGTCTTACGTGTAGTCTTTTGCAAAAATTAACCAATTAGATTTAATCCTATTACTAAGGGACAAATATGCTCAGTCTTGAGCTTTAATTTAAGAAGTGGTTCTTAGAAGTAGTTCTGTTTACCTGACACACCATCTTTGTGTTGGGACTGTCAGTAATGCCTGGTTCACTTTATAACCACCTGGATGGTTTTATTCCTGCTGCCCATCTTGGATGCAGAAGAATGATCTTAGAAATATTCTGCTTGGGCAATAGCAGAAGAGCTTCCAGCTTCATTTATGGATTTGCTGGTTTTGATAATAATATACAGAACATATATATGGAATAACATACAGAATAGGCTGTTGTAGAGAGTTTTCTTAAAGTGTAATACTAGCAATTAGAGAAATCTTGGTGACTTGAAAATTTCATGAGTTTGCTAGACAGCATGTGTTGAACAGCAGCATGTGTAATACGTGTCTAGTATTTGTCTTTCCTTGGTGATTTTTCTTTTAGAATAATCTGTGCACAGTATACATACTGGCTATTTGCAGTAGATAATTTTTCCATATCAGCAGTACTTCATAATCCTGGAGTTACATTACATACTGTGGGCTCCATTGTATACAATGTAATAGGAATGATGTTCTTATTTCAAGAAGAAGCTCAGGATTTGATACAACAGCTAAATTTTGCCAGAGGTACCTAAAAGGTATGTTAAGTTCATTTCAGTAGTTAAATATTTAGCATTTGTTAAGTAGGATCCTTTAAATGATTGCTCATTTAGAGTGAAATAATTTCTTTTTGTGATAAAGAAATTAGGCTAACGCTGTCCAGTCCTATGAATAAAACAGGGTATTTCTGTGCAGTGCACACTGTCAAAGAGGCAAGGATACATAGGTAAACCCTTGGCTTGTGCTATAAATAGAAAATATTTTTTCATTAACTAAGCCCCAAAAGCTGTGCCTCTTCTGGCCAAAATGCAAAGCAGTGCAATGTTGTTATGTTCAAACAGTTCTGAAAGACACTAATTCTAGAGCTAAAATTTTTGTGCTTACCCATTACAGAAAATCACCAAAGTGAGTGGGTAATAAAATTTATAAAGAATACACATTTCAACAGATAAATAATAAGTTAGGAATAAAGGGGTAAGCTTTGAATCTTTTTTGTTTCTTGCAAGCTACAGGTTGTGGAAAGGTTCCCTTAACCAGCTTTTATGGAACTCATGCAAACAAGTTATGGTCTTTCTCAGAGACAGTAAGATCTCTCCTAACTTGCCAAGAAAAGCTAGGTGTTATTTTTCAACAGTAGTTATTTTCAAATCACATAGACAGTCTGTAGGCCAGAAACTGAATTATAATTGAAACCATTGATTCTATAAATTATCGAAATGGCAATGAATATGGTGTTCTTTTGTATATAATACTACTTCTTCCATAATGTTATGGAGAGCTGATGAAAACAGCCTCCACTTTCCACAAACCAGACATATCTGTGTTTTTCCTAAGATTGAAAAAATTTCTTACTCCAGCACTAGATTATATTATGGCAAGGCTGATAGTCTTGATAAATTTAAGAATATAAATCTCTAAAAATGTACTGTAAATGGCATTACCTTACAGCCTCCTGAAAGAAACAGCTTCAGTTACCACACAGCAGTTAAAAAAAATAACCCTAGTTTGGCCAAATCAGATATCAGTCCAAGCAAAGAAATCAAAGTACTTGAATCACTCCCAGGTTAACTTTTCTCCTAACCGTTTCCCAATCCATGTGGATACTAAAAGTCATGTTTAACAGTAATGTTTAGCAAAAAGTTACACAGTAATTAAATTATATCTCTGTGTATGGGAGACAAAAGCAAAATACTGTTCAAAAGCTTTTCAGGAAAGAATGCTTCAGAGTAGACTGCAATCCAAATTACTTTCAGTCAGCATTTGGCCCAGGTTGTTTCATTCATGTCTGCCTCTTCTCAAGCCCAGTGTAGTCTCATCCCATGGGTCTGCTCTTGCCAAGCAGTTTAACATGTAAATTATCTTATTGAAGGCTTTGGGTAACGTTTGGGTTGGTGCTGCAGCAGAAATGGAAATGAGGAGACAGCTGAGAGCAAAACGGACAGATTTACAGACTTGTCTTCAGCAAAGGACCGTAAAGGCACTGCCTTGTTCTCTTGCTGTGCTTCAGCTTTACAAGGCACCGAGTTTATCATTCTTTAGGGCTCTTCAGTGTGTCTAATAAAGAGATAAAAGGGTGAGAGAAGCAAAGCTGTGTGCAGTTACTCTGTAGCTGTACCTAGGTGCTTCGTCTAAGAAACTAAAATCCAGCACTGCAATGGTTTTGGACAGTAGGAGGAGTTTAAGTAAGTGGGGTGTGCTCACCTGGGCTGACTCCTGGTCAAAGCCCTGAATGTAAGAGAGCTTCTCTAGTGAAAGCTGTGGTCTTTAACCACCATGGCTGGGATCTGGGTCTCTCTTTGCATCTAAAAGATTCAAAGACTTCCTATCCCAGATTTTCCACAAAAAAAAATCCTGAAACAGTCATTGAAATAGTAATTAAAAATGCTTTTCCCTCCCCTTCCCCCCAAATCTTAATGTTCTTGATTTTCCTCTCCAAATAGGGGGTCTGCCTTAGTCATCAGATGTGGGAAACTTACCTGTGTTTGTGTAAGAAATATTTCTTTTTAAATTAAAACAAGCAAACAAGCAAAGCTGTAGTCCTAGCTGTACTTGCATCTAAAGGTTATGGATTTCATTTAAATCTTTTGTGCTGCTGCTTGTAGTTCATACTACATCTCTGTAGTGCTGATGAGAGCTGCCGAAATAACAAGCATCAGTGATAAACTGATGGAAGTATCTGCTATATATTCATGTTTTAATGATACTGATACAATAGTACAGTAATCTTTTGAATTGCATTTCTCTTCAGAAAATCCTGGATTTGAGACTTGAGATTATTTTAGATCATTTTAAGGAGAAAAAAACCCTAATTGCTCTCATTTTCCTAATACAGGAATATATTTTAGCTTGTGTGATATGTTTTGAAGAACATAATTGGTTCATAAAAGACATACATGTTAAAAAAGAAAAAATACAAGAATGGCATGTCTGAATTATGGGAGGTTTCCATAATGGGATGCCTCAGACTGCAAATGCAGCAGCTGCTGCACTGACATCATGCTTGCCTGGATTCATTCTGTTTAATGCAGAAAAGTACACACATAATCAAAAATCAACCTGTGACATTCCAAAAATCAGATTTCTAATCAGATTAGAGTCTGAATGTGATTAATTATATGGAAGAGTTAGTTCAGCATATTTATACCCAGAAAATGGGAGGTTGCAGCTGCCAGTGAGAGCCCTAGAATTGTTACATTTACTCTTTGTATCCAAGACTTCCAGAGCACAAAGTTCACGTGTAAGAAATTCTGTTCCCATCATCCTCTCCACGCATCTGTTAAACACACAGCTTTGTGTTTGCAGAGCAGCACAACACTCCAGGGCTGTGTACGTGCTGTACTGCCAGGGTACAGCCAGCAGGCACAGAACACTCTGCTTCAGAGCAGCTCAGAGTGCTACCAAATAACTCACTATTACTGCGTGTCCTTTCACTTCATGGTCTCCTAAAGCCCTTTTTACCTAAACTTTGTTAGTCTAGTGGTGATCTTTAGTTCAAAATTAAGGTCAATGGAACAGATCATTGTAGAAATTATAACAGTATTTAAAACTCTTTAATGTGTTGCTCTCCAAAGTAAAGTACTTTCGGAATTCCCTTGTCACTTTCTTCATATGACCGGTGTATGTTTCATCCAAATCACTGTTCAAGGTGTGCCAGAACTCAGGTGACAATAGTATTGCAGTGACCCAGTGATCAGCTGGTTTAATTAAAGCACAATCCCTGCCTCTTTTTCTCTGGGAAAATTTTCAGTGGAGAGGGTTGAGTGTAGTGACCTTCTCTTCAGCGTTTATGCTAGTTAGGGACATGCAGAGAGGAAGAGGATGTAGAGGAGGAGATAGTCTTACTCTGCATGATTTACATCACTGTTGCAGGAAGCATCAAGAAGTATGTGGCATGCATACTGGTTTGTTTTACTTTGAAAATATGGCCCTTATGGAGTGGGAAATACATTTTAAGAAAACTCTAGTTTGAATACAAGGGTTCTGTAAAGTCTCTTGCATTTGCAGAACCTACTTAATGTCTGTTTTCAAGCATCAAAAGCAAGAAACTACTTAATGATATATATATAACTTCCTGACTTGCTTTGATTGTCTCTATTGTTGAAGCAGCCCTTCTGCAACTGAAGTGTAAGAATCTCATCAGATCAGGACTTCAGATCACAGATTTCTTCCTCCTTTTCCTACCCTTTTTTTTTTTTTTTTTTTTTTCTGTTTGAGGCAGATCACTATTCATGTTGCAAAATTCCTCAATTTGCTTCCTGTTTATCTGATCTTTGTGTGTTACTGAGGGGGAAAAATTACCATCTACATTGCAGAATTCTAATTACAAAATTTCTGCTGTAGTCTTCAAACTGCATTCAGATAATTTCAAGTATGCACAAGTGGCTGAACACGGAGCCGTCTGAACTAGCAATCAGCTGGCATTTTTAGTTCTGAGCAACCAGCAAATTGAATTGGTAAAATTCATTCTGATGCCAGCAGGGGGGGGTGCTCTTGACTGCTGCTAGTTAAGAGTTTCATTGAAAGTGCAACATAATGGGAAGGGAGTTGAGAAATAAGCAGTCATGTAGCTCTCTTGATTAACAGGGCTGTTAGGTTGAGAGCTACATTGTTCCAGTACTTCGTGGGGTGATGACAAGCAGGGCAGGGAGTGACGCTCCGCGGTGAAGCTCCCTAGCCTTGCAAAAGGAGGAGGGAAGGGAGGAAAAAGTATTGCAGGTAAATTCAGCAAAGAAAATATGCTGGTAGCCAAATTTGTCTGCTTTTCATGTAATTAAAACCTCACTCCCATCATTTTCTCCTCACTGTCAATGACCCTGAGAGTTCAGACATCTGGAACTCTGCAGAGCTGAGTCACAGACAGTGAATGCGTTGTCTCCTTTATGAAGGCTGTTCATCTGAATTATTCAGGTTAAAGATTTCAGAGGTTTGGAGTGATCAGATTTTCTTACTGGCAGTTGATGTTATAATAATGTTTGTTTGCAGATAGTGTATATGTTAATTTAAAAATGGCTTGAAATAGTTGTTAGTGCCATATCTAAATTTAAATAAAAGCGAGGTGTTGCCAGCGTGTGTAGGAAATAGGCTAGCTTTCGTAAAGTCTAGCTGTCTGAAATGTTATTGTAAAATAACATAGAGAAATGTTAAGTGTTGAACCTTGGGCTAGCCAAGCACCTCTCTCACCCATGATAAAGGATGATGATCTCAATTTATGATTGTGGTACTGGCAACTATGTCTGTTTGGGTTTTTTTTTAATGCATTACTTTTCAATGGAATGTTATGTTATGTATGGTTAGGTCTAGTAAGATAGGTTCTTACAGCATTGCAGAATGAAATCATGGTTGAACACATGGTGCCAGCTACACGTCTAAATTTTTGCTGATGTGCTGGATTTGAATTTGCAGTTAGAGAAAGAGTATGTTTGCAAATGGTATCATAATCACTTAGTCATAACATTTAATGGATTATCGAAATTGTTTCCTTGATCCCATCTGATCCACACTGGTACCTGAATAAGACTGAAATCAGAGGAAGTTTCAAATGTGGTAGAATTCCTGGGACAGGGTTCAGACTCAGCTGGATGGCTCCAGTCAGCAGCAGGTGTCTGGAATCACTGAGGTCTGGCTTGGGACAGACCTAAGGGACCATGCTGTCTATTCTTTTTCTCCAAAATGGGATGTGATACAGATAAAGTCTGGTCTGCTATAAATCCCCTTACCCTCCAAAATCCAGGGAATGATAGGTAGCTCTTTCCAGTGCCTGATGATCTTTAATACCTCAAACATTTTCCCAGTGAGTCACATATACACTGAGAAGATGAATGTCTGTTCCTGATTGTCTCTTTAGGCATTTAATTTTTCTGTCTGATCTGTAGTATTTCATGTGTGTCTTTGGTCTCATTTTTGCAACATTTCTCCAGGTTATAAAGATAATTTTAAACTCTTACTGTGTCTTTTAAGTGTTTGCAGACTCTTCTGCCTGCAAAACCACCTAGAGGTTTTGCAGTTTACTCTGTCACTGGCCAAGTCAGGACTAAATACATAGAAATTACCTGTAACAAGCACACGTTATGATTTGACAAAGGACTAGTAATTAATAATCTGAGTAAAATTTATACTGCTGTCATCTGGGCTATGTTCCTTTGTAACAATAGTGTTACATAAGGCAATGTCAAAAGACGGATTAGAGTTAGCATATGGTAACTTGTCAAAGAAGGAAATTGCACGGTGCTGATGGATTCATGATGATGTTCTGTATTGCTCCCCTAGCACTTCTTTAATTCTTTGTTTTGTTGGCTATCTGGATACCTGTACTTTCTGAGAGTCACCTTAAAACCAGATTTGATGTATTGCCAAGCTCTCTGTCCTGAATGAATCTCTGAAGATAATCATTAGCAGTTACACTGTTTGTCCAGGCAAGTTCCTTTGAGGCACTCAAAGGTAAATTTCATCAGGGTCTGCTGACCTGCATATA